>NC_090450.1:989125750-989463250 GCF_031143425.1 Pleurodeles waltl
TTCGAGGAAGTGGGTGAGCTGAGTGTTGACGATCTTCTCGATGACTTTCGCTGGAAAAGGGAGGAGAGAGATCGGACGGAAGTTTTTGAGATCGTTGGGGTCGGCCTTGGGTTTTTTGAGGAGGGGTTGGATTTCTGCGTGTTTCCAGCTGTCAGGGAAGGTGGCAGAAGTGAAGGAGAGGTTGATGATCTTGCGGAGTTCGGGGGCGATGGTGGCGTTGGCTGAGTTGAAAACATGATGGGGGCAGGGGTCCGTGGGGGAGCCTGAGTGGATGGTGTTCATGGTTGTTATGGTTTCTGCCTCGTCCACGTGGGTCCAGGCGGTGAGGCGGCAGTCGCGGGAGGAGACGTCGGGGGTGGGGTCTGGCGGTGGACCGGTGTTGAAGCTGTCGTGGATGGTATCGATTTTCTGGTGGAAGAAGGTGGAGAGGTCGTCGCAGAGTTTCTGGGAGGGCGGGATGTCGTTGGAGTTGGCTTTTGGATTGGAGAGTTCCTTCACGATGCCGAAGAGTTCTTTGCAGTCGTGGGCGTTGTTGTTGATGCGTTCGGTGAAGTGGGCGCGCTTGGCGATGCGGATCCGTTGGTGGTGTTCGCGGTTGGCGTTTTTGAGGGCGACGAGGTTGTCGGGTGTGCGTTCTTGGATCCATTTCTTTTTGAGCTTCTGGCAGATGCTTTTGGAGGTGGTTAGATAGTCTGTGAACCAGGCTGGTTTTTTCTTTCCTTGGATGGCGGTGGGTTTCTTGAGAGGGGCAAGGGTGTTGGCGCAGTCGAGGATCCATTGATGGAGGTTGATGGCGGCTGTGCTCGGGTCGGTTGCGTCGGGTGGAAGGTTGTTGATGAGGGTGCTGGTCAGTTGGTTTTGGGTGACTTTGCCCCAGCGGCAGTGGGGAGGTAGCTGGATGCGGTGTTGCTCTGTGGTTTTCTTATAGGTGAAATGGACGCAGTGATGGTCGGTCCAGTGGAGTTCGGAGGTGTGGCTGAAGGAAACGTGGTTGCTTGAGGTGAAGAGGGGGTCAAGGGTGTGTCCGGCGATGTGGGTGGGCGTGTTGACTAGCTGGCGGAGTCCGAGGTTGAGGAGGTTGGAGGTCAGTGATGCGGTGTTGACGTCGTTGGCATTTTCCAGATGGTAGTTCAGATCTCCCAGGAGGATGTAATCCGGGGAAGCGAGGGCGTGGGTGCTTGCAAGGTCGGCGATGGTGTCGCTGAAGGGGGCTCTTGGTCCTGGAGGGCGGTATATGAGGGTTCCTCTGAGGGTCGTGTTGGGGTCCGTGTGGATCTGGAAGTGGAGGTGTTCGGCTGTCCTGAGGGTGTCGTCCGAGTGGGTGTGGATTTTGAGGGTAGCTTTGTGAGCGATGGCTATTCCGCCGCCGATTCCGTTGGTTCGATCTCTTCTGGTGATTTTGTAGCCGTCCGGTATGGCGATGGCGATGTCCGGAGACGAGGAGTCGTTCCACCAGGTTTCGGTCAGGAAAGCCACGTCAGGAGCAGTGGTGTCGAGCAAATCCCAGAGCTCGATGGCGTGTTTTCGTGCGGAGCGGGTGTTGATGAGGATGCAGTTCAGGTGGTTGGGGTTGAATGTTTCAGTAGTTGGATTGGTCGTTCTGATGCAGGAGAAGTTGCAGGTACGGCAGGAAAAAGGTCCTTTAGTGTGCTTCGGGGATGCCCGGCAGCATTCAGTGGAGGGGCCGGGGTTGAAGGCGCGGAGTTCGTTGATCGAGTAGCGGATGCGGGGGGCGCGAGGGCCAGGGTGTGTGGCGCTGGGCGCGGTCCAGGCGCGGACGCGCAGCGCCAGCCATTAAGAAGGGAGGGGGGAGGGAGGAGCAGCTGGGAGGCGGGAGGGAGCGGCAAATGGGGGTGCGAGGGGGGCGGGGCCGCAGGGAGGCAGCGGCAGGGAACGGGGAGCGCACAAGGGGCAAAAAACACTGAAAACGAGCAAAACTACAAGCAGTTACAGTGAGAAAATACAATCAGAAATACAATAATGGCACAATACACGATCGGGGAGACAGCAATCAGGGGGGCACAAAGGGGGCAGAAGCGCCCACGGCGAGGCGCTGAAAAAACGAAAAAGCCAAAAAACACTTACAGGACGGCGGAAGCGGCACACGGGTCAAGTGAGCCCACTAGCCACCAGGGATGAGGCGCAGGAGGATGCCTGCGGGTGGAGGAGGGCCTCGAACACGCAAACGGCAGCGTGCTCGTGGGACAGAGGCAGAAGGCAGCAGGTTGGTGCTGCGGTCGTGGGGGGCGAGCTCAGGACCTGAAACAGGTCAGAGTTCGCTCACTCGCGACGGGCAGCGCCAGCCATTAAGAAGGGAGGGGGGAGGGAGGAGCAGCTGGGAGGCGGGAGGGAGCGGCAAATGGGGGCACGAGGGGGGCGGGCCGCAGGGAGGCAGCGGCAGGGAACGGGGAGCGCACAAGGGGCAAAAAACACTGAAAACGAGCAAAACTACAAGCAGTTACAGTGAGAAAATACAATCAGAAATACAATCAGAAATACAAAAATGGCACAATACACGATCGGCGAGACAGCAATCAGGGGGGCACAAAGGGGGCAGAAGCGCCGGCGGCGAGGCGCTGAAAAAACGAAAAAGCCAAAAAACACTTACAGGACGGCGGAAGCGGCACACGGGTCAAGTGAGCCCACTAGCCACCAGGGATGAGGCGCAGGAGGATGCCTGCGGGTGGAGGAGGGCCTCGAACACGCAAACGGCAGCGTGCTCGTGGGACAGAGGCAGAAGGCAGCAGGTTGGTGCTGCGGTCGTGGGGGGCGAGCTCAGGACCTGAAACAGGTCAGAGTTCGCTCACTCGCGACGCGCAGCGCCAGCCATTAAGAGGAGTATTTCATTCTTGTTTTTTTGCGGATTTAGATTTCCCGGCCATGTTGCGTTTCTGTTGGGCAGCTCTTGTGATGTAGAGCAGCGTTATGTGCTGCTTGGGCGTCGGAGTTCACTGTTGGTGCGTGTCCACCCCTCAGTATGTGATTCCTCGCTGTGGCGCAGCCGAGTCTGCTTGCGTCTCCCCTTGGACGAGCCGGTCAGCGACGGTGCAGGTTGTGGGCAACTGAATGTTAAACATTGCCGTTAAATGTCTTGGGACAGACGGATGTTCCCTCCTCCGATGTGCCCAGCTGCCGCCAGCAAAATAGGATTCTGGATGGTCTGGGTCACTCCAGCTGTCCCACCCCAAGCACTGCTCCGGCGTATCAATGTGACCACTTGCAGGGAATGGGGGGGGGGGGGGGGGGGCGAGAGATTGGGTGGAGGGGGGGGGATGGCAGGGACAAAAGATAAAGGATGGTGGGGGGATGGGGAGGGGAGAAGGAGTTCTACTTTGGGCAGTGTAGAGGGAATTGTCCCTCGATCACATGGGCCTCACCGCCGGGCCCGGGTGAGCGCCCGCTGGCACGGCGCAGCTCCCCACTGAATGCGCCGCAACTGCTTCCCCACTTCTGCCTCGTTTTGTTGCTCCAAGTTTTAGGTCCTCACAAAGGAGCAGCGCGCGGCACCCGTTCACGGCGCTCTATCTCCCCTGCTCCTCTTCTCCGGATGCGAGGGCGCCCCGCCCCGCCGGGGGTGGGGAATAGCTGAGTTAATCGCGGCAGCCGGCGCTGTCCGAAGAAATAGAGGAGGGGGGAGGAAGCAGTGTACAGATACGCCCCCCGTTGAGGGCCCCCCTCCGTTTCACCCTCCCTCACCTCACGCCGCTGCCCCCCGGCCAGGCCAGCGAGCAGCCCAGCGCCGTCTCAGCCTCCGCAGCCGCCTGGAGTCACGCGATGCCGCAGCCTCCGGCTCCCTCACGGCCCTGGCCGTCCCGTCTCCTCACTCAGTGCGGCTCGGTTCTCCAGCAGCACGACGGCCTCCCGGGCTTAGATGCTGTGTTTTAAGCACAGAGTCCCGCTCCGGGAGCACCCCACAGGATGTTTTCCGTGAGTCAGAACTCACGGATTAGGCGTCCGACACGGCCGCCATTTTGGCTCCTCTGCAGAAGTCTTTACAGTACTTAGAAACAAAGTTGCAGTAGGAGCCCTCCTACTGGTTATAGTCTTGCTTTTTGTTCCAGCAAAGAATAGCAGCAGATCTGGGGTCCAGGTTGCAGAAGTATCTTGCAGAGGAGACTTGCAGATGCTTCCTAAAATCTTGCAGATGACTCAAGGCCCCCACCCTCAGGCGAGCCCTTTTGTAACCCAAGAAAGGGGGCTGAACACATACTGCAGTGAACCACCTATGGTGGTGTGGGCTTTTGGGGAATCAGGGGCATCATCCCACTGGAATTCCCAGAAAAACTGAATTTAGGGGAGAGCACTGACACTGGGGTTCTGGTTAGCAGGATGTGCTCTCCACTGGAACTGCGTGGATCCTACAACACAGGTGGTGGTTCTCAGTGGTCGTCTTGGTCCTCTCTACCTTCTGTCCACCTTGGGAGATGGTGACCCCTTGCGCCTCCTTGAAGGACAGAATCCCTGTGCACTGTGACTCTTGCAGCAACCAAGGCTTGTTGACTCCTTCTCCGAGGGATCTTCAGGCTCCAAGTTTCCCCGGCCTCCAGCACTTCATCCTGACAAGGACAGTCTCTCCTCTGCCTTTCCAGGTGTGCTGACTGGGCCTCACTGCAACTTTCTGTGCCTGCTGCCTGTGGGGGTGACAACTGCTTCTCCTGGCTCTCCCGACTGCTGAGTGTCAGCCTGGACCCACCTGCAAAGGTTTGAGTCCCCTGGACCTTGCTGTTCCTCTTCTGCCCGAATTTGCATGTGCCACGGCTTGTTGGTGGTCCTCCTGACCACTGACCCGACTGCAACCGTCGATCGGCATGGAACAGCTTCTGTATGACTTCAGGGATTCCCCTGCAGCTCCTGGGCTCCAGAGCTGGCCTTTATCTTCCACCATTGACCCAGATTTTCATCCACAGAAGGGCGGTAGTGGCTCCTGCCACACCTGGACACTCCTGAGTGGACTGGACTCTGTCCCCTTCTTTTGCAGGTCCTCTTCATCCAGAATCCACAGTTAGGTTCCACTGGAGTGGTCCGGTTCTTGCTAAGTTCCTTTTCCAAGTCCCCTTGTAAGTCAATGGGAAAACTAGGTAACTTACCTCTGCTCTCCTAGTCGCTGGGGGTCATCTAGGTATTCACCTCGGACTCCCGAGTTCTCCCAGCTACTCTATATCCTTGGGTAGGTGACCTCACTTTGCATTCCACTATTTTAATATATGGTTTGGCCCCCTATAGGGCCCTAAGAATGTTCTATTTGCCAATGCTTGTTGTTTTTCTTTGCTAATTCTGAGTACTTAACGTGTATATTTAGTGTATACTTACCTCCAGTTGGGGGATTGCCTGTTTTAATCTAGGTTAGTGTTACTGTAATAAAGTACCTTTATTTTTGCAACACTGTGGTTCCTTTCATGCGTGACAAGTTGCTGTTTGACTACTGTATTGCAAGTGCTTTACACTCCTCCTAGATAGGTTTTGGCTGCTTACTAAAGCTACCACTAGAGAGCCCTGACTTCTTAGACACTGTTTCACTAATAGGGGTTGTCTAGGCCTGGTATAATCTGCAAACACCACAGTTGTCCACCACACACCAGGCCAGCTTTCTACAATGAGGTCTTGTGAGGAGACTCAGAAGTAGAGATAGGAGTCAAACGCACACCTGAAAATATTAGCAGACAAGGAGTCTGAACTTAAGAAGCAGGCTTGCAGGCAAACTACTTTAAAAAGGGGGCTTTCATTCAGACTAAGATACTCACTGACCGATCTAGAGTGGATGCCAGTGAAAATGCTGAAGTCATCTAATGTGTAAATGGCATTTAACAGGTAGAGAGGACACCAAAGTTTATCCAAATCTCAATTGTTAGCAGAAGTGTAATGAGCTGGGTGGGAAGAGAAAGCCCAGTTTAGTCTATGGTGCACATCCATTTATCCCCCATAGACCATTTCAGTACATTTACTTTTTTAGCAAACTTTTCGGTCAAAGAGCGAGCTCTTCTAACCGACCACATCTAAAAAAAATAAATAAAAAAAAAAGTGTTCTTCAGAGCATAAACGAGCCACATCTCCCATTGATGATTCCTAAATTGAGCAGAATGGCGTCACATTGGCAGGGTAAAGCTAGAAAAAAGCATTTACTTACTGGGTCCCCAACATTGTTTTTTTCTTGGCACATAGAACACTTGGGCTGAACAACCAACTCAGCAATAATTTGCAGATCATATGTTGCCTGAGTCCAATATATAAATAGACCTCGGAGAAAAATGTCAACAGCAGTCAAGAACAGATCTTCCAAGTGGTGTGGACAACAGCTGAAAATCGATTACTCTCCTATTGATTTTTTGATGCTGAAAAAGAACACCACTCAAAGTAATTCCAACACACAATAGGCAATAGAAAAGCTACGGTATCTGTTGTTGAGGAGTTGTATGTGTAATCTCACTAGCTGCATATCAGGCCTAAACTATGAGAAAGAATAGATAATTACTGTCCGGTTTTAAATCAATGTATGTTAAATCATTGTGGGAAGCTGGACTGGTGTGTGGTGGGTACCTAAGGTAGAAAATAAGTTACTTACCTGTAACTATAGATCTCCAGTATTGGTATTCACATGCTTGAATCATTCCCCGTCGTCAAGACGGAAGTCCCCGGTACCTTAGAAAAGACAATGTCCCAAAAGACATAACAGCAATAAAATTAAAACTCTACACTTTAGCAATCTAGCCAAGTCCTTAAGTAAAAAGGACCAAACTTGAGCTTCAGCCAATCAGAGTGCCCCACCCTCTAGAACCCTCCTGAGAGAAGCTCCAGTACCTCAGATTTTCTAAGAACTAATGCGCATGTTAACGGTTGAACAAGAGATACTGAATTGAAGGTGAGCTTCCCCCGGGAGGCGGATGGGTCACACGTGAATCTATGAAAGATTCCAATACTGGAGAACTATAGTTATAGGTAAGTAACTTATTTTCTTACTCCTGTATTGGAACTTTCATAGATTCACATGCTTGAATCAGACTATAAAGCAGTATTCAGAGCACATTGCATTGACTCTTCATCATTGAAATTAATGAGATCACTGAGCTATCCTTAACATGAAAAACATTCCATTCCATATATCTAATATCATTTATCTGTACAAATACTGATATACTATTAAAGACATATGCAAATGAAACATATAAAGCTTAAACCATGCAAAGTGCGAAATATAAAAGACAGATGGAGGGAGGCAAAGTGAGCTCACCATTACTGGAACAGATGTCGCAGGACTGCTTGACCAACCACATCTCCCTTAGGGATGGCATCCAGACAATAGTGCTTCGTAAACGTGTGAGTAGTCTTCCAGGTGGCTGCTCTGCAAATGCCCAGCAGGGGTGCACCTGCAATCAGTGCCATGGACGCTGAGATAGATCCCGTAGAGTGTACCCTTACTGAGGAATGTAAAGGCTTTCCAGCTGCTTGGTGGCAAAAGTTTATCGCAGCTACTATCTACCTGACTATACTCTGCTTGGAAAGGGCCTGTCCCTTCCTAGGGGCAATATAAGCAACTAATAATTAGTAGTCTTCCTAAAATGCTTGGTTCTTTCCAAGTAAAATTTGAGATTTCTTTTGAAGTCCAACAAGTGCAGAGCTCTCTCCGCCGGAGATGTTAAGTTCAGAAAGAAAGATTTCAAAACAAACAGCTGGTTAATATGAAAGTCTGATGGCACCTTTGGAACAAACTCGGGGTTCGTACAAAGTATCACTCTATCCCGTTTAAATTGAAGGAAAGGCTCTTGAATGGTCAATGCTTGGATCTCACTGACCAGTCTAGAAGAAGTAAGGGCTAGCAACAGAGCTACTTTCCACAATAAATGCTTTAAATCCACTCTGTGTTATCAGTTCAAATGGGTGTTTCAGAAGCTGAGAGAGAACAGTGTTGAGTTGCCAAGACAGTGGAGGAGCCTTACTGGCAGAAAAACTCAGAGTCCTTTGAGAAATTGTTTGCTCAATCTAAGACTAGAGAGATGGTGACGTCAGTGAACATTTGAAGCGATATATAGCTGCCAAGTGCACCCTGATGGATGCAAGCGCCAAGCCTGTAGACGCCAGATGGAGGAGATATGGCAATATTTGCTCCGGCAGTGATAGCAGTGGATCAATCTACTCCTTCTGACACCACAAACAAAATCTCTTCCATTTTAAAGAGTACGATTTGTGGTGCTATCTGCTCTGGCTTTTGCCAGAATATCCCGACAATCAGGGTGAATGTTTAAATGGGCGAACTCATTGTGTTCAGGAGCCAGGCCGATAATTTAAGTGATCTGGGTTCCGGATGTAAATTCTGGCCTTCGTTCCTTGTTAAGAGTTGTGGTGAAACTTTCAGCGGAATGTGATCAGTCTCCGAGAACAGGAGGAGTTCTGAGAACCATTGATGGGGGGCCAAAATGGAGCTATCTGGATGAGTCTGCAAGTACCCTTGAGATCAGAGGAATGGGTGTAAAAGCGTAGGCAAATATTCCACACCATGCCATCGAAAACGCATTCCCCCGAGAGCCCAGATGGTGAACCCAGCTTGCATAATTGCAGCATTTGGTGTTCTGCAGAGTTGCAAAAAGATCCAGTTTGGGTTTTCCCCCACCTCCTGAAGACCTGGTTGAGTGCTTCCTGGTTCAGCTCCCATTCGTGACAGGAGGACATAAGTCTTGCTTGCCTCTCCATTGAAGGCAAAGCTCTGTTCTGTCCTTGATGGTGTTGATTTTTGCCCCTAAAAAGGTTGTCACCCTTTTTGGCAAAATGTTCGACTTGTTCTGATTCAGAGTGAGGCCTAGCTCGTCGAATAATGCTATGCAAGCTGTTGTTAAGTCGTGAGCTGCCTGAGACGACCGCGCTTTTATGAGCCAATGAACTCTAAAGTATGGCCAAAACGAACAATCTTTAAAACCCACCGATCTTATGTTATTTGTTTCCACTTCTGATAGAAGTGTGATATCCTTCCTCCTATCTTCTGTCTTTGTGATAAGGTTGTAGCCGGAGCCTGGAACATGTCATTGTCGTCTGACTGCCTTTTTGCTCTGACGTGGTCTACCCCTAGGAAAGGTTCTGGAATATAACGCCTGAGGTGGTTGCCTTTGGGAGTACTGAGGTCGAAACTACTGTGTAGCATAGGAGAGGTACCCAAAGCTCTGGTAACCCCCTCAATATGTCAAGACTCCTCGACCTCTGGAGGTACGAAAAGGCATCCTCTTAAACTGAAGTGTTCCTAGGGACCTTGCAGTGTCTGATTTGATGGCCTGCAGGGCCTCATCAACATGCTTGCCGAGAAGAACCTCTCCATCGAAAAGGGAGATCCAATACCTTATTCTGAACCTCTGGACGAAAAGAAGTTGCACTAAGCCAGCCTTGACGCCGCAGCACTGCCCCACCAGCTAGCTGCCGAAAAGCTGTGGTTGCTATCTCCCTGGGGCAGTCTATCACCTCAGCCGAGGTGCGCTCTCCCTCCAAGAGGATTTTCTTCACCTTCACTTTAGAGTCTTCTGAAAGGTGGTCTAGATACAGGGCAATATCAGCCCACTGCTGTCTGACATACCTCCCCAGGATTGCCAATTAATTTGCTGCTCTTACTATCAGACCGGACATGGAAGAGAAACACTTCCAGATGTTGTGCAGTCTTCTCCCTTGTTTGTCTGGAGGAGTTGAAATTGGCGTTGATGGATTTATGGAACACCTCTGCGCTGCCTGGGTTAAAACAGAGTCCGGCTTCGGGTGACTAACTAGACACGCTGGGGCATCCTCGGGGGGCCTTATATTTTTTGTTCAATCTAGGCAAGACTGCTGTCACGGTAGCTGGATTTCTCATGACTGAGACCCTCCCAGATGTAGCCTATCATCTGTATGGAGCGGACACTCCTCTGATAAGGCTCCTTGAAGTCATATAAAAACAATCCATCTGCTTAGATGGCATGGGTATCGCAAATCTCTTTGCTGCTCTCTCAAGCAGGTTATGGAAACCCCCAATATCACCTGGAGGAGAATCGCCGGAGTAGGCGATGGAGATGAGGGCGTCGGCAATATATAGTTGTCCCAATCAGAGTTCGCATCCTGCAATTCTCCTCCTCTCTCTCCATCCGAAGACTCAGTAACCTGCATGAAAGACCTTTGCGGGGTACTTTTGGCCGATTTAGGAGATAACCTAGGTTGTGGCACTGGAGTGGCAGGCAGAGGGAGGAGGCGCCGTTTGATTGCCCGATTGTGGCGCCGATCAAAACCTCCTTTTGTAATCTGATAAACTGTAAATCAGAAATCAGGGAACTCAGGACACAGCCCATGTCTTCAGGTACATATGGCTGCAGTCGTTGAGGAGAATAATAGTGTTGGTAATATTCCTCTTCATCCTCTTGACACTTAACATGGAGTTGTGAAGGGCTATGGGCTTCCCGAAACGGCCCATCTTCATCAGAATCTTCCTCTAAAAGATGCGTTGGGGTTAATGGTGTAATCTTACTTGGGGATGTAGCGATACCTCCTCTTCTAGAAACAGACTGCGTTTTTCTCCTCGTCGACGAGGTTGTGTCCGATAACCCTACTGCTCCCATTGACGGTGTCATGGAATCCTGGTCATTGATGGTGCCATCAACAGAGCTGTCGTCAGAATCGTCGACGAGGACTTCACCTTCAACAGCCTAGATTTGGTCACCGTCATCGTGGATGTCGTCGACGAGGAAGAAATCACCGACGAGCTAATGGTTACCGTTGCCGCTGTCTATGCAGCCGATGTGTACGTTCTCGTCGACGCCGATGACTTAGTCAACAGTGGAATCGACATCGTTGTCAGAAGCTGAAGAAGGCTTTATAAACACCTTCAGAACCTTTGGAGGAGGCGTAGAAGGCTCTGAGGAAGGTTTAGGTAGCTCCTTAGATGTTGAAGGCCGATGTTTGGACTTCGAGGAGGGTCTTTTCTCCTGAAGTGAAGATGAGAGACTGCAGCCTTCACCTGACCCCTGTGAGTTTTTTTTTTTTTTTTTTTTTTAAGTCTTTGAGGGTTGTTTTGAACCCTTTTCAGAATGAGGTGATCTTTGCCTCTTTTGTGACTTCTTAGAAGACCATAAAGACTCCTCACTGTCAGAGTCTGAGACGGGATTTTTTTTTCTTGATTTAAGTTTCTGGAGCCGTATCAACAATCTCCCCTCTCTATCCTTTAAAATCTTTGAGGAAAAGGTACAACATACCTTACAATAAGCAGCAGAATGTTCAGGACAGAGGCAATATATACAATCTGCATGAGGGTCTTATAAATGGAGCCTTTTCTTCATACAAGTGCTGTGGGCTCTAAAGAGACTTTCTCTCTGTCAGACATTATGCTGGTATACCAGGCTCCAGAAAGTATGAGTGTAAGTCAGAAGCACTCAATAAGCAAATAGAAATTCAGATATAGTGACTAAATCTACTTCCACAAGAACAAACTGAGCAGAGCCCAAAAGGCGACTCCCTAGCACGATGTGTGGTAGAAAATCTGAGGTACTGGGGCTTCTCTCAGGAGGGTTTCTAGAGGGTGGGGCACTCTGATTGGCTAAAGCTCAAGTTTGGTCCTTTTTACATAAGGACTTGGATAGGTTGCTAAAGTGTAGAGTTTTAATGTTATTGCTGTTATGTCTTTTGAGACATCGTCTTTTCTAAAGTACCGGGGACTCCCATCTGGACGACAGGGAATGATTTAAGCATATGAATCTATGAAAGTTCCAATACTGGAGTAACTTACACCTTATACCAGGTCTCCCCTCTCAGTGAAGTGTAGGCATTGTCTAGGAAGCCCGGGCTCTCTTAGAGGTAGCTGTGGATGAGCAGCCAAGGCTTATCTAGGAGACATGCAAAACCACTGTAGTCACGCAGCACTTGCACACATGAAATAAAACACCTAGTTGTACAAAAATAAAAGGTACTTTATTATTGGAGCACAATACCACAAACTACAAGAAGGGCAACCCTCCAATAGGAGGTAATACACTAAATATATACACTAGTGATCAGAAATGGGCAACCCTCCAAGAGGAGTTAAGTAATACACTAAATATATACACTAGTAATCAGAAATAGGCATAGATAAGGTTAGACAGTGCAAATAGCAATAACCAATAGTGACCCTAGGGGAGAGCCCAAACTATACACTAAATAAAATGGAACATGAACACAGGACTCCCAACTACATAAGTGGAATGTGAGGAGGGGCGCTGGGAGTACTGAAAAAACACACAGGTAAGTAACAGTAACCCTCACCGACCATGGAAGCAGGAGTAAATAACTGGAATTTCCCCAAACCACCCAAAAGGAGGAAAGGAAGAAAAAGAAGACACCAAGACAAGACTGCAAGAAACCAGTGGTGGATTACTGAAAAAGACCTGTGGAGAGAGGGAACCAATTCCAACAGTCACAGTGGAGTCCATGAAGAGTAGGAGCCACTACCCACCCAGCTGTACTTGCAGGAGTTGGTTGACAGTGAGGAAGAACAGGTCAGCACTGCAGTCCTGGAGCCACAGAAGAGTCCCTGATGGATGCAGAAGATGTCCCACGCTGGAGTGAAGATTGCAGACGGGTGTCGATGCAGGGATTCCACCAACAAGTCTTGGCAAACACAAATTCGCAGTTAGTGGAAAGTGGTGCTGCCGGGGACTAGCAAGGCCCAGGAGGACTCAACCCAGAAGGGGGTCACAGGGGACCCTCAGCGTCGCAGAGGCAGCACCCACTGGAGTCCCACAGAACGGGGACACAGAAGTTTAAGAAGCCCATGCAGCACTACAGAAAGGGGTCCCACGCCGCAGGAGAACAAAGCAGAGGGCTGAGCGTCGCAGGGAGTGCTGGGGACAGGAGCTACACATCGCCTGAAGATCCCTTGGAGGAGATGCAAACAAGCCTTGGCAGCTGCAAGACTCGCGGTGCACGGGGGTACTGTCCTGCGTGGGACAGCAAAGGCTTACCTCTACCAAAGTTGGACAGCTGGCACAGAGGACCAAGACTACTCCGGATCACCACCCGTGATGCAGGATCCATGCAGCTCAGGATGAGCGGAAATCCACGCAATCGGTTGTCATTGCAGTAAGTGCCCTCGGATGCAGGGGAGTGACTCCTTCACTCTAAGGGAGATTACTTCTTCTTGTGCAGGTTGAAGAGTTGTGTCTTCTGAGGCTGCACGGCAGAGGAAATGTTGCAAAGCTGGCAGGGGCCGTGAAAACAACGTTGCAGAAGAGTCTTCTTCATGGATTGCAGCATTGTTGGTTCCTGGAGGGTCCAGATGCGGTTCAGTGGCCAGAAGCCAAAGTGGAGGCTGCAGAGGTATCCTGCTGGAGTCTTGAAAGCCAAAACTGAGGACCCACCCAAGAGAGAGAGAGACCCTAAATAGCCCTGAAAGGGGGATTGGTTCCCTAGCCAGGTAAGCACCTATCAGGCAGAGGCTCTTACGTCACCTGCCTGGACTGGCCACTCAGATGCTCACAGAGTTCCCTGCCAACCTTGGAAACAAGATGCCAGAACCCAGGGACCATCCGGAGGAGCTCAAAGCACCACCCCTGGGGTGGTGATGTACAGGTGAGTGGTCACTCCCCTTTCTATTGCCCAAGTTAGCACCAGAGAAGGGACTGGGCGTCCATGAACCAGTGTGGACTGGTGTATGCACAGAGGGCACCAAATGTGCCCTGCAAAGCAAACCAGTGCCTTGGGAAGGCTACCCCTCCCAAGCCAGCCACACCTATTTCCAAAGGGAGAGGGTGTTACCTCCCTCTCCCAAAGGAAATCCTTGGTTCTGCCTTCCTGGGTTTGAGCAGATCAAGCAGCAGGAGGGCAGAAACATATCTGAGGAGTGGCAGCAGCTTGGGCTCCTCGGAAAACCCTGTAAGACTGGTGGTAGCAATGCTGGGGGCGCTCTAAGGAGCCCCCAGAGTGCATGGACTCATACTTCCAACAGTATTGGGGTATAATTCCGACATGTTTGATACCAAACATGCCCAGGTTCGGAGTTACCATTATGTAGCTGACATCAGTAGTGACCTATGTCCAGTACATGCGTAAAATGGTGTCCCCACACTCACAAAGTCCAGGAAAATGGATCTGACGCTAGTGCAGGGGTGCCCTCACACACAGGTAACTGCACCCTATGCTCTGGGCTGAGAGGGCCTAACACAGGGGTGACTTACAGTGAGCTGTAGTGAAAACAGGTGCATGCACCCATTTCACACAGATTGCAACGGCAGGCCGGTAGAACCCTTTGCATGGACTCCCTATGGGTGACAGAATAACTGCTGCAGCCCATAGGGATCCCCTGGGACCGGATGCCCTGGGTGCCTAGGTACCATATACTAGGGTCTTACATGGGTGTACCAGTATGCCAATTGTGGGAAGAAAAAGTTTCAGTTACCAAGTTAGAAGGGACAGCGCATAATCATTGGGGTCCTGGTTAGCAGGAACTCAGTGAACACAGTCAAACACTGACCACAGGCAGAAAATTTAGGTAACCATGCCAAGAATGAGGACACTTTCCTACAATGGTTATCAGCAACTTTTTTTTCTTAAACTGAAATCTGCAGCAGGATTGCTGTCAACATTAAAATGACTGCAGTCATGATCAACAACGTAGTAAACATTGATGACTTTTCTATCAATGGTGCTAAGGATTTTTCTTCTTCTTTTTTTAATGCAACTGAACTCTTGTCTGAAAGTGTTGTAGGCTACCACCCTTACTTTCTGCATCAAACCCCTCTTTTTTATGGGAGCATTCATTGGAAGGACATAGCTCTCTAGAAGATCTGTAGTGGGTCTTTTTTAAACCTTTTTGGGAGAGTACTGTTTTGAAGAACAAGTTACTTACCTTCTGTAGGGCATTATCTGGTAGAGACTACCTAACTGCAGATTCCTTACCTTTAGAACTTCCAGGCGCCAGCTTGAAATCCTGAACTTCTGCATAGCAATACCCTTGTGCGCGCCGTTGGGTGGTGTTGCTCAGATGCACGTGGTGGCGGCGGAGGCATTGTAGCCGTCTGTGACATCACGGTCGCCTATAGAAACACCACCCAGGGTGAATAAGTCAGTTCTTTTTCCACAAACCTCCACGCCAGAAGCGCAGAGCCATGGAAAGAACTCAGTTTGTGCCCAAAAATTAGGGCCCTGAAAGGGACAATCCCTGACCCTAGCAGATGTGTCCGCAGAGCAGGGAGGCATGGGTGGGTGTAAGGCAGTGGTTCCCAATCTGTGCGCCACAGCTCCCCAGTGCACCGTCAAAACTAGCCAGGGGCACCACACAGTTTGGGAAGGATAAGTTACTTACCAGTAAATCCTAGTTCTCTTCCAGGGGTATCCTCATCAAAGTCAAACACTGAATATTCCCACCCTCGTGCGGGGACCCCAGATCATGTACAGACATGTATATGAATTAAATGTCTAAGAAACCAACATTTTAGTAGAGAATTTCAACTCAAATATAATATATACATGTGTAAACAGCAATGCAGTCTATGTTGAGAAAAGGCTAAAAATGCTTTCTTTTTGGATATTTCTTTTTTTAAAACCATAATTCAAAAACTTCAATTAAAGGTAAAGAAACTTTCTGTAGTCGAAGTAGAAGGCATAGAAAGTATAAGCGATCCATTTTAAAAGAGAAAAACTACATTGAAAATAAAGGAGCATTATTAGCCAATAGGCTGCATGCAGGTTAATACAGCAGAACCAACAAATTGGCACTGTGCCTTCAAGACCCCGAGCACCTCCAGTATCCCACCATGCCTCAGGGGTGAGAGTGAGGTGACAGTTGGTTCACAGTTAGGTCAGTACTTTTTTCCGGTGATAATGAGCAATAGAGTAGACACATGGGTATCCCTGCACCTCAAAAATCGTGTCCAGGGAGGAGGGTGGGTTGTTTATGACTTTGATGAGGATACCCTGGGAAGAGAACTAGGATTTACAGGTAAGTAACTTATCCTTCTCTTCCAGGGGATCCTCATCAATAGTCAAATACTGAACAGATTAGCAAGCCCATTCCCAACCTCTGCGGACGGAATGATAGAAGTACAGGAAAAACCCATATGGTATGCAAATACATTTCTTAGAGAAGCTTGACCCACTTGAGTGTCTGCTTTGGCATCTGAATCTATACAGTAGTGCCTGGTAAAAGTAAGTACAGATCTCCATGTGGCAGCTTTGCAAATCTCAGAGATGGGTACATTCTTAAGAAGGGCTGAAGTCACCACCTTCCCTCTCGTGAGCCTTAGGCCTAGCTGATAATTGTTAGCCAATTGATAAGTAGTCAAAATACATGAAACTATCCTTCTGGAAGTAGTTTGTTTTGAAGCAGCTTCCCCGGTCCTCATATATCCATAGTTAACAAACAGACTATCAGATTGTCTAATTGACCTAGACTTATCAAGGTAAAATTTGAGCACCCTCTTAAGGTCCAGGGAGTGCAAGGCTTGCTCCGCCGGAGTAACAGGATGAGGGAAAAATGTAGGAAGATAGATCGTCTGATTAATGTGGAAGTCCGACACCACCTTAGGCAAGAATGATGGATGTGTTCTCAGAACCACTCTGGTTTCATTTAAAGCCATGATGGCTTCCCTTGAACATAGAGCCTGAATTTGGCTGACCCTTCTAGCCAAGGTAATGGCTACCAGAAAAACGGTCTTCCACATAAGGTGTTGCAAAGAAGCTTTGTGGATGGGTTCGAACGGGGAGGCCATGAGTCTAGATAAGACCACATTCAATTCCCATGGTGGTGAGGGTTTTCAAATTGGTGGAAAGACTTCAAGCCCTCTAAGAAATCCTTAACTACTGGCAAAGCAAAGAAGGATTTCTGAGATGGCGATTTACGATAAGCTGTAATGGCAGATAAATGTAACCTTAATAGAGGAGAACTGCAGTCCTGACCTTGCAAGATGTAACAGGTAAGGTAAGATAACCTCCTCCTGGGCCTAGATAGGATTGTGATTGTGCTGCTGGCACCACGTGTAGAACCTCTTCCACTTGAACGCATAGGAGCATCGCGTAGAAGGTCTTTTAGACTCCTTTAAAATGTTCATACATTCCTGCGAGAGCCCTAGATGTCCATATTGCAGGAAATCAGGAGCCATGCTGTCAAGCTCAGCGGGGGAAGGTCGGGATGTAGAATTCCCCCCCCTAATCTGTAGAGGAGATCCGGTCTGCACGGCAGCCTCCTGTGCGGTTGCTCTGACAACTGGAGGAGATCCGAGTATCAGTATTGTCGCGGCCATTGTGGGGCTATGAGTATCATCCTGGCTTTGGATCTGTAAAACTTGTTGATTACAGCCAGTATCAGAGAAATCGGTGGAAAAGCGTAGAGAAATATCCCTGACCAGTCTATCAACAGGGCATTCCCTTGCGTCCCCAGACTGTAGAACCTGGATGCGAAGTCTGGGCATTTTTTGTTGATGTTGTCTGCAAGTAGATCTAATTGAGGCTGGGTGCTTCACGAGGTTGTAGCGGACATCTTCCAGCAGTGGGGTCAGCCCATGATTGGGTGCTTCACGAGGAGGTCGTAGCAGACATCTTCCAGCAGTGGGGTCAATCATGGGAGTCTACGAGACTTCAGCTTAGGAAATCTGCTTTTGAGTTTTGCTGTCCCGGGAGGTGGACCGCTGTGCGGGACATTCCCCTTGCTATTAACCAGTGCCAGATGGTTTGAGATTCCTGAGACAGGGAACAGGATCTTGTGCCCCCTTGCTTGTTTAGATAATACCTCAAAGTTGTATTGTCCGTCTGTACCAGAAGTGATTTTCCCTTGATTGATGGGGCAAACGATTTGAGAGCAAGGTGAACTGCTCTCAGTTCCGGAAGGTTGATGTGGGAACTCTGTTCCTTGCTGGACCATAAGCCCTGAGCTTGGAGGGGGCCCAGGTGAGCTCCCCAGCCCTGTAGGGATGCATCCGTTACCAGGGTGTCGGAAGGTGTGGACTGGTGAAAAGGAGCTCCCACCAACAGGTGATGTCTGCGCATCCACCATTATAATGATACTAGAGCCCCGGTTGACAGATCTGTTCTGTCCTCCCATTGGACTGTGTATGGATTCCATTGATCCTCTAGAGCCTCTTGAAGAGGCCTCATATGCAGCCTGGCGTTCGGGGCAATGAAAATGCAGGAGGCCATGGAGCCCAACAGAGATGCTACCTGACAGACCGTAGGTCTGGGAGTGTGAGAAGAGTGAGACACTCCTTCGTTATTGATGATAGTCGTTCCTCCGAAGGATACACTCTTTCTAGTTTGGTGTCTAGTATTGCCCCCAGATAATGGAGGGTCTGAGCTTGAATGAGAGTGGACTTCTGGAATATGACCTGCAAACCCAGAGAGTTGAAAATGTTCAGAACTAAGTTGAGATGGTTTACAGCCTGCTCTGCGGTGGTAGCATTGCACAACCAGTCGTCTAGGTATGGATAAAGATATTCTGTTTTCTCAAGTGCGCTGCTATAGTTGCCACACATTTGGAGAATGTCCGATGGGTTGACTTTAGGCCGAAGGGCAGCACTTTGAACTGGTAGTGTTGTGATGCCACTACGAACCGATGGAATTTCCGATGTTTGGGTACGACTGGAATGTGAAAGTACGTATCCTGTAGATCTATGGAGCACATCCAGTGTCCTCGATGTAGCTGAGGGAAAATCTGATGAAGGGCCAGCATTCTGAATTTTTCTTTTTGGATGTATTTGTTCAGATGTCTCAGATCTAAAATGGGTCTGAAGACCCCTTCTTGGCCTTTTCTTCACCAGAAAATATTGGGAATACAATCCTTTTCCTCATTGAACGAATGGAACCTTTTCTATCGCTCTTTTCTGCAACAGCATGCAGACTTCTTTTCCCAGTATCAAGTAATGAGAAGGAGCTGACCTCGTTGGCAGCAGAGACGGTGGAGGAGATTTGAACCGAAGAGTAACCATTCTCTACAAAGTTTAGCACCCATTAGTCTTTTGTAACGGTGTGCCACTCGTGAGCATAATTCATAATACTTCCCACCCACTGGAGTGGTGGACAGGGTTAGGGGAAGCAAATCCTCATTGTTTTCCTGCTGCCTTGGGGGTAGACTGATGTGGTCCTCTTGGAGCGTGGTCTCTCGCAGTTTTGCATGGTTGAAAGAAGGGCCTCCCTTATTTTGTTGAGGTCTCTGGGACCAGTGAGGGGCTTGAACCCTCTGCTGAAAAGGGCTCGGCATAAGGCCTGTACCACCTATATTCTCTTCGCCTATCCAGGCCCACCGCCTTCATAGTGTACCTCAGATTTCATCCTCGCCATCTCGTCAGTGTGAGAGCCAAATAAGGAGGTTCCATTAAACGGAAGGTTCAAGATGCGATGCTGAGCCTCCTGCCTCAACCCTGTGAGGCACAGCCATAAGGACCTCCTTGCACAAATGCCATGTGCATAGCCATGAGCACCCAAATCTGCTCCGGCTGCAGCAGCACTAATCACCTGGTTGGATACCAAACTCCCCTCTTGTAGGTTCTCCTGAAAATCTTGACTATCCTCCCTAGGCAACTTGTCAACAAATCTGTTTAAAGAGTCCCACAAGGAACGGTCGTACCTGCCCAGTAGCACAGAGGCACTGGGGACCTTCATGCATGCTGCTGAAGTGCCACACATTTTCCTGCCCAAAGAGTCTAAATGTTTACTCTCCTTGTCCGGAGAAGGTTTGTTTCTAAGGAACAAAGGATCTTGGTCTGGGGCTTTATACTTCTTTAGTATCCGAGCCAGAGCTGAACGAAGGCTAGCTGGAGTAAGAAATGTGTCCATAGCCGGTTGTAAAAGACCAGGAACCAGAGGCAGTAATTGTCTGGAGGAGGTACGTTGATGTAGGGTTTCAAAGACCACGGACAATGACGTAGTTGGCTCCGGAATTTCTATGTTTAGTTTTAGGGACCCTCTGACCAAAACCTCATTGAAGGTAGTAATATCATCAATTGGGAAAACTCTTGCTGGAGGGGAGTTAGTCAAAGTAGGTGAAAAGTCTCTTATGGGGGGACTCAGATGCCGTAGACCATGAAGGAGATCTTTACAGTCTTTGCCTTGATCTAGAGGACCTAGATCTAGATCTTCTCCTGGATCGTGACCTACTTCTTGTGGATGCCCTTGACTGACTGCGTTGAAGGATAGGAGCGGGCTGGCCAGCAGCAGGTTTTATATGTTCAGATAGAGCTGTTGGCGAGGGCTTACGAGGCAAACCAGCCAATGGTGAGTACAGTCTCAATTACTGAGAATCTGGAGAAGCCAGTGTTTTATTCAGGCTTTCTAACCACCTTGGAGACATGTTTATAGGCGATATGTGCTGATGAAGCTCTAGATGCCCCTGAAGACTCTGAACCGTGACTACTGGGTCTTGGTGAAGAAAACCCGTCTCAGGATTTGTAGGTGACCTTTGATGAGGGCTGGTATGCAGAGAAACACTGTGCGAGATAGATGGTGCAGGAGAAGGTTGTCTCTACGTTGATCGCTGTTGCATTGCCATCGACAGGGATACCTGGGTTTCGGCCGTCGAGCGAGACCTTCCTGTCTTCTCAGGTTTCGACGTCAAATGCTTCGACGCCGAGCGGTAACCCGCAGCAGGAATGTGCAACGACGTTGAATGCCTTGATGTCGAGCGGTGCGCAGACTGAGACGAGTGCTTCGACATCGCACGATGGGGGGACCCTGACCTAGTTCTTGAGGTCCGCTTCGACGGTGGATGCCTCGATGTCGGCTGATGACAAGTCTTCGACGGCATGTGAGTGCTGATGTACTTGCTCGACTTCGATCGGTGTGCGACTGTCGACAGAGAACAACCCCGATAAAGTAGGTAAAAGCCTTGACGTCTTTTCTTTCAACGCCGCTTGAGTTGCCGTCGACGGCGGTGTGCTCTTGGAGACCCGGTGAGGGAAGGGACGACGTCGACGGTGTGCAGACAGGGACCTGTCCGACCTGCTCATATCGATCTGGCTCGCCGTTGTGTAAATTAATTGGAAACTTTCTCTTTCATGCAGACCATGAAGTCAAATCCTCTGTCTTTTGGACAGATTTTTGCAATGTCTGCAGGTGTCAGGAGAGTGACTGAGGCAAACAGACTATGCACACAGTGTGGGTCTGACTGGGCCTTCTTCCCACAGGAAAGACATTTCACAAACAAAGAAGGCATTTTTGTGAGAAAAAAAACTTGTCTCACTCAGGAAAAATGTAAAATTGTAGGTAATTTTTATTGGGCAAATGACCAGAAAAATGAGAGCTCAACGCTCCAGGATCCTCACAGAAGACAGAAAAAAAACCTGACCTAACTGTGAACCAACTGTCACCTCACTCTCAGGCATGGTGGGGTACTGGAGGTGCTCAAGGTCTTAAAGGCACGGTGCCAATTTTTTGGTTCTGCTGTATTAACCTGCATGCAGCCTATTGGCTAATGGTGCTTCTTTATTTTCAATGTTTCTCTTTTAAAATGGATTGCTCATACTTTCTATGCCTTCTACTTTGACTACAGAAAGTTTCTTTAACTTTAATTGAAGTTTTTGAATTATGGTTTAAAAAAAAAAATATATCAAAAAAGAAAGCATTTTTAGCCTGTTTCTCAACATAGACTGCATTGCTGATTACACATGTATATATTATATTTGAGTTGAAATTCTCTACTAAAATGTTTTTGTTAGACATTTCATTCATATGCATGTGTTTGTAGATGCTCCAGGGTCCCCGCACGAGGGCGGGAATATTCAGTGTTTATGACTATTGATGAGGATCCCCTGGAAGAGAACCACTGGACTTTATTTTGCATGCCTCTTTTGTGACTGTCTTAGCATATGCTCCCACTAACAGGGAATTACATTGATGTGCTGCCTGCAGTCTCCATTGAGGAGACTAAATGTTGCTGTAGTTGGTCTGCCATTTGTGTGTTTTGGTTGGGGAAACTCTGGCCACTACTGCACTTGCTGACAATTGCATTAGAAGTGATCACTGGATAATGCATACAGTGAAAATTAGTGTTAAACAGCTGCAACACGTGTATTTTCAAAGGTATGAAATGATCTGTATCATAAGTTTAACAAAGTAAGCCTCATCCTCCTTGATTAATTAGAACCGGCATTTTGGAAAAACATTTATGTCACTTTGTTCAACCTGCTACAGTTTTTTCACAAGACGGCAAAGTAAGCAATAATGAGTTTGCCATGCTTTTGGTGTAGTGTGGTTTGAAATTGAAGCGTGCTCTAAGTTATATCATCATTGCCTTAAACTTAATGTCAAAGGAAACGCCAGTTATGTCCCCTTTTGTCAATAACAGCCATTTGTTCAGAAGATTAATATCATCTGCATTTATTGTAAACATGGTGTTTGCGTAGTCCACAATGGCTAGTCATTTTAGTTCCAGAACACTTTTAAGTGTTTTAGTCTTATATTTTACTGTTTTAGGTATATACTAATAAGGGAAAAAATAACACTGATATTTGTAACAGCTGGGACATTAAAATAATTGTGCCAGTAAAACAAACGTCTAGGTGACACATTAGCAGCGTACCATGAGCAAGCTAAATTAAAAAAAAAAAATCACTTCTAGCAAAATAGATTCCAGTCCATAAATGAGGTGTGATTTACTGACATTTCGAAAGTTCCTTTAATATGTTTCTATGTTTAAAAGTGCATAATATTTCTGTAAGTGTGCATTAAACAGAATTTATACTGCTCTGGTGCAGAGAGCAAATGGGGTCAGAGTAAAACAATGGTTGATGGTGTTTCATTTTATAGCTTGTGTTGTGGCCAGCAGATCTAGCCCTGTAACATTATAGACATTAAACAATAGTGCAAAGCATGTTTTTTATTTTGCTCATGTGACCTCACTGGTGCAAGCAAGCCCATAAATGAGCTTCAGGCAGAAAAGTCATAATTTTGAAAGCCAAAAATTATGTTATAACTGTAATGAAACCTGCCCTGTTTTACTAGGGCTACAGTCAGCCAAACTTGTTCCCCCTACTAAACTGCCCTATGCATGATGAATTAAACGGTTATATATTTTTTCTGTTACAGTTATATCTATAATAATAATTACAATAACCTCATCAGCTTCATCCCAATTATTTTCAGGGAGAAACATGGAAGTACTCCCTAGGCCAGCCTTACATCCCCCCCCACCAGCCAAAAAAAAGTAACATAATGGGGAGCCGCAGCCAACGGCCCATAGGTCAGGGGAGCCGCAGCCAATGGCCCATAGGTCAGGGGAGAAGCAAGCCAACGGCCCATAGGTCAGGGGAGCCATGGGTTGAAAATCTTTGGGAACCACTGGTGTAAGGAATCTGCATCTAGATAGAGTCTCTAACAGATAATGCATTACTGAAGGTAAGTAACTCGTTCATCTGATGGAGACTTCTAGCTGCAAATTTCTTAGTATTAGAATAGATACCCATGCCATAACCTCCTGGCCGTGGGCTGCAGACAAATCTTCTCACACTAAAAAGTCCCGTAGGACCAAATGGGTAAAGTGCCCATCTCTACAGATCTGATTGTCTAGGTAGTAATGTCCCACAAACGTGTGCAAGGACGTCCACGTCGCTGCTTGACAGATGTCCAGGACTGGAACACCCTGTGCTAACAGCCTTGTCCCTGGTGGGATGAGTTCTGAAGCCCTCCAGAGGCTGCTTCTTGGCCAGCGTGAGGCAGATCTTAATGCAGAGAATGACCCAGTGTGAATTAGTTCCCTTTTGCATTGCCTGGCCTTTCTTTGCTCCCATGTATCCCACAAAGAGTTGGTCATCAACCTGCAACTCTTTTGTGCGTTCAAGGTAGAACAACAGCACTCTTTGGGTTCAGCCGGTGGAGTCGCTCCTCTTCTTTATAGGGATGCAGTTGAGCACAGAAGGTGGGCAGGGTGATGTTCTGACCCAGGTGAAAAGTCATCACCACCTTGGGGAGGAAAGAGGCACAAGTTCTAAGTACCACCTTGTCTGGGAACATGGTGAGATAGGGGGTTTAGATGAGAGCCTGCATCTCACTCTCACTGCTGGCAGATGTTATTGCCACTAAGAAGGCTGCCTTGATGGTGAGCAGCCAGAGATGACAGTTGTGTAAGGGCTCAAATGGAGCACACATGAGAAATGTGAGGACCAGATTTAAGTCCCACTGAGGCATAGCAAAGGGCGTAGGAGGATATATGTGTGCAAGCCCTTTGAGAAATCTATGTACAATAGGTGATTTGAATAATAAAGTCTGATCGGGCAGCCGCAGGAACACCTGCTGGACAAGGGATAAGACTAAGAGAAGAATGAAGAATGTCCAAGAGAGAAGCAGAAAGAGGATCAATAGATATTTCTGTACAATACTATACAGAGCGTTTCCAATGGCAGGCGTATACTGGCTTAGTGGAGGGATGCCAGGCTGCCAAAATAACTTTACAGACTTCAGGAGGAAGGCCCCCGCTCAATCGCACCGCATGAAGATGCAGAGTTGACAGGTTCGGGTGGAGATCCTTCCCCTGCTGCTGCGACAGAAGATCTTCCTAAAGGGATAGCCTGATCAGAGGATCGATTCGATGCTCATTTTCAGAAGCTCAGGATACCAGACTCTCCTTCCCCAGGCCGAAGCCACCAGGATTATTTGGGCCCGGTTTTTCTTGATCTTCTTGAGAACTCTGGGCAGAAGTGATACAGGCGGAAAGGCGTACAGGAGGCCTGAGCTCCACTTGCATTGAAAAGCTTCGCCAAGCGAGTGCCGCCTTGGAAAAACCAAAGCACAATACTGCTGACATTGCACTTTCTCTGTGGAGGCAAACCGATCTAATTAAGGCTCTTCCCACTGCTGAAAGAGTCCTTGTGTCACCTCTGGATGGAGGTGCCGCTAAGCATCGATGGCTGAGTTTGTCTGTCCTGGCATTTAGAGAACCTGCCAGGTGTTGAACTATCAGGGTTATGTCCTGCTGTTCCAGCCATGTCCAGGGACGCAAGGCCTCTTGACAAAGGGTCCACGACCCACACTGCCCTGCTTGTTGCAGTACCACATTGCGGTGGTGTGGTCTGTGAACACCTACACTACCTTCTCTTTGACAACAGGAAGAAATGCAGTCAATGCTAGTCAGATCGCCCGGAGCTCCAGTAAGTTGATATGGAGTCTGGATTCCGCCAGAGGCCTCTGATCTCCACCTCTCCCAGATAGCTGCTCCATCCCAGAAGTGATGAATCTGTCACTACTGTGAAATCTGGTTGGGGGAGGACTAGGGGTCTGCCTCGACCCAATCACAGTTCACTAATCACCACTGCAGATCTTTTGTAGTTACCTCTGAGATCTGAACCATGTCCGCGAGGTTTCCCTGATGCTGTGCTCATTGGAACTTCAAGTCCCACTGCAGAACCCTCATATGCAATCTGGCAAGCTTTATTAATAGGATGCAGGAGGCCATGGGCCCAGCAGCCTCGGTCTGTCTCACTAAAATAAAGGACAGCGTCCCAAACATCAGAATCTGACTATCCTGGACTCCCTGCTCGGGAGGATATGCCTAAAACTGCCCTGTGTCCAGAACAGCTCCAATGAAATGGAGCGTCTGAGAGGGAGTCAGGTTTGATTTCGGCACATTTATAGTGAACCCCAGTGCCTTAGTCTGAAGGTGGGTGACAACAACTTGAGGCGAATGAGCCTACAACAGGCAATCGTCGAGGTAGGGTTAGACTGAAACCCCTAGCCTGCACAGATGAGCTGCAACTACCACCAACACCTTGGTGAACACCCAAGGGGCACTGGTATAGCTAAAGGGGAGCACGGTAAACTGAAAGTGCTCGTGGCCCACCTTGACCCTCAGGTAACACCAGTGGGCAGGCAGGATGGGAATATGGAACTATGCATCCTGTAAGTTCAATGCTACCATCCAGTCTCCTTGGTCTAGGGCAGACAAAACCTGAGCCAGAGCTGGTCTGTGGGTGGAATGGTACTCCGCCCCTTCCAAAACCTCGAAAGGGGTGATAGATTGTTGGTGAGAGGTCGCCGACAGGCCCAAGGACTTGTCTGTAGCCTGGGAGTCCTTGAATCGCTCCAGCGCAGAGTCTGCCTTTTCACAAAATAAGACTGAGTTAGCCCTGGCAACGGTTCTGTGGAACAGTGCCTGGAACGTTGATGTTCCAGACTTGCCTCGTCGCCAGAATGGGTGAGGTGAAGTCGAAGTTCACTTTGACTTTTTGGTGCCTTTTCCCAGGGTGTCTGGAGGGCCTCAAGTGGGATGAAGAGGACTTAGGGCTCCTGGAGTGGTCCCGCCCGCTGTCAACTGCCAGGCTGCCATTAGCTGCAGAGACTTCTCCCTCAAAGCTTTCAAAGCCATGGCCCAGCAGACCAAACACGACTCGGTGTTGTCTCAGTCTAGGCGCCAGAGACACACCTTGTGGGGGGGTCCATCACTGACACGGTGCAGTGGCAGGCAACACACTGCTTGAACCTAGTCTTACTCAATGTCATCCTGCACAGACAAAAAAAATGTCTCGACAAAAAGGCCAAAAAAAGACAGAGGGTAGCTCTAATCCGGATCTGCGCTTCAACCGGCTAGGAAGGAAAAGAACTGATGTATGCACACCTGGGTGGTGCCATTATAGGCAACTGTGACAACAAAGACTATCCAAAGTCAGACGCCATGCAGATCCGAACACCGCCACGTGCAAGGGTAATTGCTCTGCAAAAGTTTGAGATTCCAAGCTGATGCCTAGAAATTCTATAGGTAAGGAATCTGCAGCAAGAAGTCTATCAGATGACCTCTCTGTTTCATGAGCCTTCTTGATAGATTCAGAACATTCACTACCTTCCTCTGATGATGGATTTTCCTTTGCTTCAATTTTTTGAAGACACAGCAAAAGCCCCCCTTCCTATTCTTTAGAGTTCTTGAAGAAATGGTATAACAGATTTTATAATCTTACCTATTGAGAAGGGGGAAGGCAGCAGATGCAATCATTCTGTGGATTGTCAGAGTGAAGTCTCTTTTTTGCAAAGGTGTTACAAGGCCTGAAAAGGTATTTTTTTAAACCGCTGACATGTTGCTAAGTCAGATTTCTTCAATAGAGGGCTAGATCATCATTTCGCAGTCCACTCAAAAGCAACGAGATTGAAAGAAATTGAAATTCTTGGTTTTACAGACGTTCAACTGGTCAGAGCACAGGGAGCATCCCATCACACGATGTGCAGTAGTAAAAACTCAAAGGTAAGGTTTCCTCCGAGGGTAGTAGTTACCAGGGTGCTGCAGCCTGACTGGCTGAAGTGTTTTTTTTTTTATGATTTAACTAGGATAGTAAAGTTGATCTTTTCTAGTCTTTGCAGGCTATATTTAACACCACACTGCTTTCAAGTTATACCTTGGGACTCCCACTTTGACCATGGGGATTGATTCAAGCATGAAAATCTATGAAATATCCAATGCTGCAGTAGAGTGAATTACAGTACTATATTAAATCAATGCATTTTAATGTGCTGGGATTTTTATGCAAGGTAATTTGATATAATTGCATGACACTATGAAAGAACTAGCGCTAGGGAATGATGGCGGCTACTGTAGGAGCCACTGGTTTCTCACTGCTACAGAAAAAAGGTTTGAGACCCTGCACACAAGCAAAGATAAGTAGCGTTTATGTATTTGATAAAAACACGAGGAAGAATCAGGATGTGTGCGTCTGTGTGTACATCCATGTTTGCTATTCTGGTAGGTCTGCTTCAAGACCCAAAGGGCACACATTTTCAAGGGAAATGTAATGTAACTAGAGATTTAAATGCCCTCCAAATCTCATGCAGTGAGCAAATAATTAATGCCAAGAAGGCATACTTCCCTTGAACATATTTTTCTAAAGTACCCCATGCATTCACAAAAAAATCTGACAATAAAAACGTTTCAAGGTTCACTTATGACATTCAGGAATTTTAGCCAGAGTTTCACAGACCCAATCAACTCTCAATCAACGTGATCTGTAAGCACAATAAAACATTCTCACAAACCCAATTGCCTCAAGAGGAACATTTTGGCAAAGTAAATCAACGTCATTCTTATTTTCATGTGATACCATGATGGGTACAAGGATCAGTGGCAAAGCATTACAATTGTGGGAAAGACAGAACAGAAAACACTCTGCAAGTCAATGCGGTTATCATTAACTAATGTTGAAAACATTAATGAAATCATCAGGGTATGCACCATTTAACTGGGGAGGGGACTATCATATGGGGTTCGACAGATTTGTGCACTCTGGAACTACTAATGCGATGCTTTAAGCAATGGTTGTTCTACCAGGTGGCTTAGATAAGAGTAACCACTCAAGCAGATGCCATCCAGCTCTATGTCCTGACGCATTCAATCCAACGACATAATAGGCTAAAATGGCGTCACACTGCTACCAAAGTTTGAGGAAAAATAAGAAAGGAATGCACAAAAATAAAACCATTATTTTATTTGAATACTTTTGACTACAATCAAGTTAATAATTTACAATTTACACACAAAATGTAGTAAAACAGGAGGAACAATAAAAACAAACATTTACACTATAGATACAACATAAAGACAAACTTAAGTCAGGCTGACAGACGATCCAGTGTGAGGAACTAGAAGAGAAAGTAAAAGCAGGTTAGTAACTTGTAATCATCGTTCTCCACTGATAATCTTCACTGAATTCATGTACATTTATTAACTCCAACTGTGCACATTCCTGTAACAGTTTTGTAGACGCACAACATCCACTTTATATTTCATTCGGATGGTTTGTACTTATATTCCAGGATCTTTTTGTTTCTGATCTTACAATGAAATATCACCTTCTATTCATTGGGATTTTTGCAGCTCTACAATATTGTTAAATGGGGTTCCCCTTATTGATGTGCTAGATCCTTAAAACAATCTTGCTCCTAGGGAACAGAACCTTGGCAAGGAAAAAACTGCTTGCACACGCAATAGTGACTAGGAAAGTTTAATTCCAAGATAAGTGCTGCAGAGTAGCTTTGTATATGGGCTCACAATCAGGGCATTTAGCTTTAGAAGGGCATCATTGATTTCCCAGGGAATACTGGACTTCGAAGTGGAAGGAATAGTGAATATATTCAACAAACCAGGGTAGTGAAAACAATAATGTAGGTATTACACAAGATGTAGGCATTCAATGCCAACAAATGATCATTTAAAAGAAATGTAAACCAGCCTTTGCTAGAAGTCTTTTAGCAGGTGATGGGGTGGATGAGGATATCATCAGGTTGAATGAGAGTTCCTTTAGTGTAAGATTTAGGAGCTGTGTTGCCAAGTTCAGCAACTATAAGAACAGGTAATTGACTTCGGTAATGCCTTATATGGTAGAGACTATCTAGCCACAGATACCTTAGTTTAGAATTATTTCTGTGAGCAGTACCCCTGTGTGCCGGTAGGTGGCGCCATTCACACCAGAAGTGATGCTCGCTCTGTTTATTTAGGTGCCACCAAGACAGGCTGTCAGTTTCTTTTTGCGACTTTCCATGCCAGGAGTGTGGAGCCATGAAGAACGCTGACCACTGGTGTGGAAAGACTAGGGTATTGAAAGGGTAACAGCCCTGTCCCTAT
This sequence comes from Pleurodeles waltl, assembly GCF_031143425.1. Lineage (NCBI taxonomy): Eukaryota > Metazoa > Chordata > Amphibia > Caudata > Salamandridae > Pleurodeles > Pleurodeles waltl. The sequence goes on from NC_090450.1 coordinate 989,155,236, forward strand.
AAATATTTTCACAGAGCAGGGAGTTTGGGTGGGTTGGAAAGGAGTCTGCAACTAAATAGAGTCTCTACCACATTAGGCATTACTGAAGGTAAGTAACTTGTTAACCAGATAGAGACTTCTAGCCGTCTAGTCATCTGACTGTCCAGGCAGTAATGCTTTGTGAACGTGTGCAATGAGGCCCATGTTGCTGCCTGGCAGATATTCAGGACCATAACTCCACATGCTAATGCAGTATTCTCAGCCTTAGCGCTGGTGGAATGAGCTTACAATCCCTCAGTGGGTTGCTTCTTGGCAAATGGTTAGCCGATCTGGCTACAGAGTATGATCCATCTGGAGATGGTCCACTTTTGCACGGCCTGGATTTTCTTTCCTCCAACATGCCACACGAAGAGCTGGTTGTCTACCCTGACATCATGTATGGTCAATGTAGAACAATATTGCTGTAGGAAGATGGCTCAGTATATGATGTACACCTATAGGTTTAGGCACCCTGTACTGAGTCCAGGCAACCCTTAGTGATAGTGCACGTGGCTCTGGATAACCAGAGATCTCATAAGAGTACCTGTAAGGAGCAGCTAAGGCTTATCCAGAAGGATGTAAAGCGGTTGCAAATCCCACACAGGTCAGTCAGTGAAGTACACAAAAGAAAGAACCACACAGGTGTAAGAAAAATATGTAATATTTATTATAACACACACTCAGGAACTAACTTTGATATATCTCCTAACTAGACATATGGTCATTCAAAGGTACACTTAGCAACAAGTAAGTAAAGGAACAAAATAACATGGGCCCCTATTTTGGGTGGGGGGCACCATATACTAAGAAAATGCGGGGCACCATATACTAAGAAAATGCAATGTGAAAACCACAACCAACCCACAATACCATGAAAAGACCCTTAGGACTTGGGGAAGTTACTAACACCCAAAAGATAGGTAGATAGGATTCCCCAGGTGCCCGTGTGCAGAGTAGAAATCTCTGGCCAGTGTCCATAGGATAACAGGGGGAAGTTGCAGTTCAAGTTTCCGTGTTCTAGGACCCTTCCCAGAGGATACCTGTTGGGACAAGGGAGGCTGGATAGCACACCCACCCATGGATACCCAGAACAGTGGAGTACCTACACCAGGGAGCCCAGGTGCATAGGGGTGAAGTTGTGTCGGAACCTCTTTCTGAAGTCAATGGGGACCCTTGGTTGTCCAGCTGCTGTCGCAACCCAAGCACCAGACCGGTGGAACCCCGATGTAGATTCTGGAAGAAGAGTGTAGGAAAGTATCCTCTTTTTGGCATGGTTACCCCACTTTTATCTGCAATCAGTGTGCTTCGACTGTTCACGCGGATCCTGCTAACCAGGACCCCAGTGATTGAGCTCTCTCCCTCCAAATTTGGTTGCCTAGGACATTTCTGCACTCCACAATTGTCATGCTGGTGTCCCCTTATGAGTCCCTAGTATAAGGTACTTAGGTACCCTGGGCAAGGGGACACCAGAGGTCCTCCATGGGCTGCAGCATAATTATGCCGCCCATGACAACTGTCTGCAGGCCTGCCATTCCAGCCGGTGTGAAAAGGTGCATGCACCCTTTCACCACAGGTCACTGTAAGTCACCCCTATGGTAGGCCCTCCTAGCCCAGAGGGCAGGATGCAAGTCCCTGTTTGTGAGGCCACCCCTGCATGAGCAGAGGTGCCCCTGCAAACTCCAGTTCCATTGTACTGGACTTCCTAAGTGGAGGGAAGCTATTTTACCAGTGTACTGGACACAGTTACTGTGTCCAGCTACATAATGGTAACTCCGAACCTGGGCATGTTTAGTGTCAAACATGTCGGAATCATACCCCAATACTGTTGCCAGTATTGGTTGCATGACTCCATGCACTTTGGAGGCTAAGAGGCACCCTTTGGAAATAGGTGTTACAAGGCTTGGGAGGCGTAGCCTCCCCAAGCCACCAATTTGCTTTGAAGGGCACATTTGGAGCCCTCCTTACACTGCCAGTCCCTGCTCTGGCACAAAACTGGACAAAGGAAAGGGGAGTGACCACTGCCCCTGTCCATCACCACCCTAGGGGTGGTGCCTAGAGCTCCTTCAGGTGGCCACTCACTTCTGCCTACTTGAAAACATGATGTGCAGAGTCCCTTAGGAGTATCTGAGTGGCAAGGTCAGTCAGTGACAAACACCCCCCGACACTGTGCAAAGTGACCAAACCCCCTGTTAGGGCTATTTAGGGACTTCCTAGGGGGTGGGGTTCCAGATTTGGCATGCAAGACTCCACCAGGACTCCTCTGCATAGTATACTTCTGCTCCTGGCCGGAACCTCAACTGGACAGTTCAGGAACTGACAAGACCAACTCCCGAAATGACCTAGCCTTGCAACATTGCTTCCCCGGCCCCTTCCAGCAACTGCAACATTTCCACAGCTGTGCATCCTCTTGGGTTGGCAAGACTTCAGCTGCACCAAGAAGCAATCTCCCTTGGAGTGAAGGAGTCACCCCCTGCATCTGCAGGCACCTACAGCTACGACATATGGCTGCATGGATCTGCTCTCCTCTAGAACTGCATGGATCCTGAAACACAGTGTGGTTCCTTTCATGTGTGATAAATTACTGTGTGACCATTGTGGTATTGCATAAGCTTTGCATGTCTCCTAAATAAGTCTTGGCTAGTCATCCACAGCTACCTCTAGAGAGCCCTGGCTTCCTAGACACTGCCTACATTCACTAACAGTGGTTGCCTGGACCTGGTATAAGGTGCTATCACCTTAGGTGTCCAGCACACACCAGCTTCCTACAAAAATGACCTAAGAAGAGAGGGGACAGAGTACAGACCACTCGGAGGTGCCCAAGCAGTGGAGGAGGGCAATGTCCACCATTCTTGGGGATGCTTCCTGCAGGACAGTGGACAAAGAAGTGCAGCTGTGGAGTCCAGGCGATGCAGGACACCAAGAGTCACTCATGAGCTGTTCCATGCCAATCATCGGATTGCAGAGGGGTCAGTGGTCAGCAGAACCACCAAAAAGCCTTTGAAAATGCAAGGAAGCGTTGTGCAGAGTTTGCAGGACTTTTGGGGACCAGCAAGGTCCAGGTGACCCAACCTTGGCAGGTAGGTCCGGGCCAGCCCTCAGCAAGGAGAGCGAGCAGGAATTGTTGGAGCCCTCTGGCAGCAGTCACAGGGAGGCCTTAGCAGCACAGCAAAGAGGGATGCCCATGTCACATGAATTGCACGATAGGGCATTTTTCTTGTAGCTGAGTGCTGGAGGCCGGCTAGTTCTTCACAAGGAAGAGCCAACAAGCCTTGGCAACGACAAGCAGATGAGGTGCACACAGGGGTTTCAGCCAAGTAGCTCCAGCGAGGGACCACAAACTTCAAGTTGCTAGGAGGATGGGTCAGACCTCTGGAGAGCCACAGAACCACCACCAGTGTTCCAGAGCCTTGGAGAGTCTGTGGGACAGAGGGATCAACAAGCCAGTCGTTCACTCCAAGGGAGATTCCCTCTTCGTTTCTTAAGTGCAGGCAGAGTCCCAAAGAGACTGGAGGATGCACAGCCACAGGTTTGCAGACGTCTTTGCAGAAAGTAGAAACAAAGTTGTAACAAGAGCCCTCCTACTGGTTACAGTCTTGCTTCTGGTTTCAGTGAAGAACAGCAGCAGTTCCGGTGTTCAGGTTGCAGAAGTGTCTTGCAGAAGAGACTTGCAGACTGTTCCTGAAGTCTTGCAGACGAATCTAGGGACCCACCCCCAAGGGGAGCACTTAAGTAACCCAAGAAGGGGGTTGGGCATTAACTGCTGGCCCACCTGTCAGAAGGGGTCAAGGATGTCACCCAACTGGACTAAGCAATCAGATGCTCCTAGGGGCCTCTGCTCATCCTATTTCCAAGGTGGTAGGATCAACTGGCCACCTGGCAGAGCCCTGTGCACCTTCCAAGGGGAGGATCTGAACAGGGGGGTGCGCAGAGTGGGAACCAGGATTCCTGTACTGGTGCAAACCGGTTTTTATACAAGAAGGGCACTGAATGTGCCATCCAAAGCAGTCTGATGGAGCTCAGAGGCACCCCCACCTCAGCCCAGAGACACCTATTTCTAAAGACAAGGTGGTCACATCTCCATCTTCCAGAAATCCTTTGTTCTGCCTTCCCCTGCTGGAGAGAGGGTCAGCAGCAGGATGGCAGAACAGTGTCTGGGGTCGGCAGCACGGGATGGCATACAGACCCTGCAAGGCTGTTTAGGCAGACTTGGGGGATCCCCATGGGAATTCCCAGAGTACATGGTGGTATGCAACTAGCACTGGAACCAGTGTAGCTGCATGATTCCAACATGTTTGATACTAAACATGCCAATGTCTGGTGAAGCAATTATGTAGTTGGATCACCCTGCTCATGAAGGGGTGCCCTCACACGTAGAACCATACGCCCACCCCTTGGGCTTAAGGGCCTAACTTAGGGGGTGACTTGTTGGGCCATGATATAAGGCCACCCTTATAACTGGAGTGAAAGGTGCACACACCATTTTAAGCAGGCTGCAATGGCAGGCCTGCAGTCAGTTTGCATGGGCTTGCATACGTGGCACAGTACATGCTGCAGCCCATGGGGGACCCCTAGTGTACAAATGCCCTGGGTACCAAAGTACCATATACTAGGGCCTTACATGGGTGCACCAGGATGCCAATAGTGGGGTCTAAAACTTACCTTACACTTAAATTTAGTGGAAAGAGCACCTACACTGGGGGCCTGGTTAGCAGGATTCCAGTGTACTGCAATCTAAACACACTGACACCAGGCAAAAAGTGGGGGTAACTAGCCAGAAAGATGCTGCTTTCCTACAATTGCTCTTTTTGGGTCCAGAGGGTGGAGCTCATTCCTCTTCCTTGGAGGGATGTGGAGGAGCGTAAAAATTAGGAAGGGTGATGGATTGGCCTATGTGAAATGGAGTGACCACTTTTAGGAGGAAGGAGGCTCTTCTGTGAAGCTCCAGTTTGTCATGATATATTGTGAGGTAAGGGGGGGTTGGATGACAAAGCCTGAAGCTCACTGACCCTCTGCGCAGATGTTATCGCCACAAGAAAGGCTTCTTTATGTTAAGTAGACTGAGGGGTCTATTATGAAGTGGCTCAAAGGGAGCGCACATGAGAAATGTCAAGACAAGATTCAGGTCCCACTGAGGCATGATAAAGGGTAAATGAAGGAACATATGTTGAAGACATTTCAAGAACCTATTTACAACAGGAGATTTGAAGAGGGATGGCTAATCAGGCAACCACAAAAATGCAGATATAGTCGTGAAGCGTGCCCAGAGCAGAGTCCTACTGGGCGAGAGAAAAAATAAATAAAAGAATACCTTGAGAAAGGGGTGGAAAGGGGGATCAATTTGTTTTTTTAAACATCATGCCACAAATTTTGCCAACAGCAGGTGTAAACAGTTAATGGAGAGACACCAGCCTGCTAAGATAACATCTTAGACTTTGGGAGGGAGGATGAAAGCTGTCACTGCAGCCGCTCAGTCTCCATGTAAGAATGGAGTGTTGACCGGTTCGGATGGAGAACCCTTCTCTGCAAAACATCCTACAGAAGGGGCAGCCTGGTTGGAGGATTGGTGGACAGGTTTGGGTGGAGAACCTTCCCCTGCTACTGCAACAGAAGATCCTCCAGAAGGGGTAGCCTGGTTGGAGGATTGGTGGCCATGCTCAAAAGTTTAGGATACCAAACTCTCCGTGCCCAGTCTGGGACCACAAGAATGACTTAGGCCAGGTCGTTCCTTATCTTCATGAGAACTCTGGGCAGCACTGGTTTGGGCAGAAAGGTGTGCAAGAGACCCGAGTTCCAGTTGAAATGAAAAGCATCTCTGGGCAAGAGCTCCAGACTCCAGGGCACAAAACTGCTGATATTGCATGTTCTTGGCGGTGGCAAAGAATCTAACCAAGGCTTTCCCCACTGCTCAAAAAGAGCTTGAACCCCTCCAGATGGAGATGCCATTCATGATCTGCAAGGTATCGTTGACGGAGTTTGTCAGTTCTAGTGTTCAGGGAGCCCACCAGGTGTTGAACCACCAGGGAAATGCTCAGATATCCCAGCCATGTCCAGAGACACAGAGACGCTTGACAGATTCTATGACCCCACCCTGCCCGGTTGGCGGCAGTACCACATGGCATTGGTGCTGCACTAACTTTCCCTTGATGGAGTGTAGGAAGGCTTTCAATTCCTATCAGACTGCAGAGCTCTAACAGGTTGATGTGGATTCTGAATTCTGACTGAAACACAAGTCCTCTGATCTCTACCTCTCCCAGATGGCCACACCATCCCAGAAGGGACGCATCGGTCACCACACTGTGAGACCTGGTTGGGGAAAGGAAAGAAGTCTGCTGCTGAGTCAATCGTGGCTCATTAGCCGCCACTGCAGATATTTTGAAGCGGCCTCAGATCTGGACCATGTAGGAGATTCCCCTGTTGCAGCACGCCCACTGAAACTTCAGGTCCCACAGCAGAGGCTGCATATGCCAAAAGACATGCATCATGAGCAGGCTGCAGAAGGCCATGAGTCCCAGCAGCCTCAGAGTCAGTCTCATTGAAATCCAGGATAGAGGTTGAAGCATTAGTATCATAGCCTGAATATCCTAGTGTGTCTGTTCAGGAGGATAAGCTTAAAATTACACTGTGTCTACAACAGCAAAGTGCAAGATTTCAGCCGTAGTCTGGAGTTTAAGTTTATTATGTTACGGAACTCAGATGGAGATCCACATAAAATAAAACAAATATACAAAGAGAACAAATATAAGAATCGTGATTGAATTAAACTTTGATAAATTATTTAAGTTAATACAAAGTAAACAAACTTTAAAAAGTAAAAAACTCTAGCACAAAACATTTCATTAGGCGGAATAAATAAGGCTTGTAATAGATTAGAAGCAGATCTAAGCTAAAGGACAGGCAAATGGGGCGTAACCACTTACGACGATAAGGCAATAAGGCCGGACAAATTAAAGCATGCTTCAAATCTTGGACGCCATTATGGCATAGATTACAAATGGCGGAAGAGCCAAAGCATTTTGCTTGTAATATGTTCAGGGGGAGCTGCCCGTGTCGCAGCAGGAGCCACATTCTTCTCACCCCATGAGGCGAGTTCCAGATGAGGTAGGGCTGTGTGATCCTTGGCCTTAAAGAATCAGATATTATACTAAAACTCTGTCGATGTGTACAGGCCGGACTATTCTGGCGGAAACTCACTGCCGAAGTTGCTTTCCTAAGTGTGGATTTAAGTTGTGCTGGAGAGTGTGTGAAAATTGCAGAGGGATCCAATTGTAAAAAATCCATTGCATATAAAAAGTTCTTGCAGATGGTATATTTTACTTTATGACCGGCTAATATATATATTTTTTTTAGCAGTGACCTCAAAGAGTCATCACAGCCATAGTCTGGAGGGGAGAGAGATCAAGGGGCGAGCCAGCCAGAGACACAGGGGAAGACTGGCACCCGGATCTCTGCAGGTGAATTGCAAACACCACCATCACCTTTTTGAACACCCAGAGAGCACTGGTAAGGCCAAAGGGAAGCACAATTAACTGGCTCGTGGCCTACTGTGAACCGCAGGTAATGCCTGTGGCCAGGCAAATCCATCACTACTATCCAGACTCCCAGGTCCACAGCAGACAAGACCTGAGCCATGGTGAGCATTCTGAACTTTTTGAGGAAGAAATTGAGAGGGCGTAGGTCTAGGATAGGACTAAGGCCTTCGTCCTTTTTCAGCACCAAGAAGCAGTGGGAATAGCAACCACGACCCACTTCTGGCATCAGTACACTCTACGCTTCCTTGGCCAAGAGAGCCACGACTTTCTGGCAGAGAATGGATAGATGATCCTCCATCACAAGTGCTCAAGTGGGTGGCATGGAGGGGAGGGTTGTCACGAACAGAAGGGAGTTGCCCTTCAGATAATTTGCAAAATCCACCTGTCTGATGTTATGGACCGCCAGTCCAATGATGGCCAATGATGGTGAAACCTGCCATTAACTCGGTGGCCATGATGGCTATAGGGCAGATTAGGAGGGTTTGAAGGTAGCAGGTGGGGGTGCTTGGACTGGCCCGACTGCTGGCTGTCTGACCCATTGGGGTCTGTGGGTACTGTCTCCTCTGCTGTGCCGAGGCTGGGAAGCATGCGCAGCACAGTGCCCAGGAGGGTAAAGGCATGGTTGGAAGCCCCTTCCATGGCTACAAAAGGTGGATTGTGGGTGACGTGGGGCCATGGAAAGGCTCAAGGACCTGGCTGTAGCTCTACTGTCATTAAAGTGCTCCAGCACCAAATGTGCCTTGTCTCTGAATAGACGGGAGTAATCAAAGGGGAATGTCCATCAGACATCCGCAGAAAAGGAAGTCATCCTGAACCAGACATGTTACTGTAGGGCCACCATCCACAAAACTGCTCTACTCAGGGAGTCAGTGGTGTCCACTCCACATCTAATTGTTAACTTTTCTGCATCTCACATCGGCATCAGCCTGGAAAATGTACGGCCCACGCCTCCCCTGGGAACAATGGCAGCACCTGTGCAACTGTAGCCCACAGTGGGTGGGCATAACACCCCAGAAGGCATGCAGTGTTCACAGACTGCAGTGGTAGTCTGGTGAAAGGAAACATCTTCCTTAAGGTGTCCAGAATTTTTCATGAGACAGAGGCTTGGAGTACAAAGCTCTCAGAGGCAGGGTGTTGGGTGAGAAAAATTGAGTCACCTGGAGTGGGGCGGTGGCAGTAGGCAATTGTCCTATCCACAGGATCCCCTGTACTGGGCTTGGACTAGGTCCAAAAGTAAAACGTCCATGAGGGCCCTGTTGAACGGTGGTAGCAGTTCTGAGAGGGACTTTCAGAGTTGCAGCACCTCTGTCAAGACATTAGTTTTGACACCACCAAAGGCAGCTGATGGTCAAGGTCCTCAGCCACCCTACGCACCACCATCGCAAAAGACGTTCCCTCCTCTATAGCCACGGTAGGAGGAGGCCCACTGGCCTTACCCAAATTCTCACACCAGTCCAGGTTAGCATTGTAAGGCTAGTATTTTTCAGGGTCCAGCGACCTCCTCCAAATCCTCCCTGAATCCTAGTGCATAACAATAGGGCTCAGGCTCTGGTCTGGAAGGCATGGCTCTAGCAGGTAACATAGGTTGGTTCCCTGCCAGCTCCATTTTGGAGTCGGGGATGAGGATTGGGGCGGAGCTGGGAGTATCAACATCAGGACTGGTGCTGGGGAAGGTCAACATGGCACGACCGACATTAGTCCAGCCCAAGATTGGATCCTAGGGGCCTAACTGGCCCAGAGGCTGGAGCAGTTTACGCCGACCCAGAAGGGGACCCATCAGAACCCTTGGGCCCGAAGGTGTGCCAGAGGGAACCAGGTAAGAAGCTGGCCTGGTGTGTGGTGAGCACCTATGGTGTTAGCACCTTCTACCGGTCCACGTATCCCCTATTAGTGAAGTGTAGGCAGTGTCTAGGAAGCCAGGCCTCTCTAGAGGTAGCTGTGGCTGAGCAGCCAAGACTTATCTAGGAGAGATGCAAAGCTTATGCTTTACCACTATAGTCACACAGCACTTGCACACATGAAAGAACCACACAGTGTTACAACACAAATGTACTTTATTAGGGTAACACAAAAACTAGAATACTGAATAGGCAGTCCCCCAACTGGAGGTAAGTAGATATTGTTATATACAGATTAGCTAAACCATATACTAAAAAAGAAGAATGTAAAAGGCAGTCCCCCACCTAAGGTAGTGGAATCGGTAGAAGGGATCTGGAGTAACTAGGAACCCCAACACTGGAGTACCAGAGTGACCCCCCCCCCCCCCCTCCCTCCCTCCCTCCAGTGACCAGCAGAGCAGAGATAAGTACCTGGTTTTCCACAAAACAAACAGGAGGGCTTTGGAAAAGGATTGTGCAAGACCCAACCAAGACTGGAAGAACCCAAAGGTGGATCCTGACAGAAGAGGACTTGCAAAGGAAGGGGACCAAGTTCAGTTCGAGTTGGAGTGTCCGGTTGTGGCTGGAACCAATACACACCCTTCTGTGGATGCAGGACCAGGTCTATGGTGGACAAATTGCAGCACAGGAGCCGAGGGAGTCCCAGAAGTGATGCAAATGTTGTCCTATGTCAGCAGTCGAGATGCAGTCAGTTAGTGGTGCTGGAAAACCACCAACAAGCCTTGGCAAATGCAAGAAACTGAGAAGGTTTGCAAGGCTGAAGAGGACCTGGAAGGTCCAGGGGACTCAACCCAAGGAGGGGAGTCTGGGGTGACCCTCAGCAGCTTGGAGAGTCACAAGAAGAGGAGGCAGACCCCACTGGCAGCAGGCACAGGAGTTGCAGTGAGTCCCACTCAGCACACCTGAAGAGGAGTCCCAGGTAACTGAAGCAGCACGCAGGTGACTGCTTTACAGAAAGGCGTGATGGAGGCAGTGGCTACACGAGCCTGAAGATCCCTTGGAGGAGGAATAAACAAGCCTTGGTAGCTGCAAGAGTTGCACTGCACAGGGGTACTGTCCTGCAAGGACAGGCAAGGGCTTACCGTCTCCCAAGTTGGAGAGCTGGTAGGGAGGACTAAGGGGACCACTCCAGACCACCACCTGTGATGCAGAATCCATGCAACCCCAGAGGAGAGAAGATCCATGCAGCGGGTCATTGTTGCAGTTGGTGCCTGCAGATGCAGGGGAGTGACTCTCACTCCAAGGGAGATTCCTTTTTTGCTTCTTGTGCAGGCTGGACACTCGCCACACTCTGAGGATGCACAGCTGGGGAAATGTTGCAGCTGCTGGAAGGAGCTAGAGAAACAATGTTGGGGAGTGGGGTCGTCGCTGTAGTTTCAGATTGTCGGTTCCTGGAGGGTCTAGTTGCAGTCCCTGTGGCTAGAAGATGAAGTAAACATCTTCATCTTCAGAGGAATCCTACACGTCAAATTGGAGGACCCACTTAAGAGGGAGACACTAAATAGCCCAGAAAGAGGGACTAGTCACTTAGCAGGGTGACCACCTATCAGGAGGGAGCTGTGACGTCTGGGCACTCAGATGCTCACAGGGGCCTCTGCCCACCTTGGATTTAAGATGACAGAATCAAGTGGCCACCTGGAGGAGCTCTGGGCACCACCCTGAGAGTGGTGATGGATAGGGGAGTGGTCAATCCCCTTTCCACTGCCCAGCTTGGCACCAGAGCAGTGACTGGGGGTCCCTGGACCGGTGCAAACCGTTTTATGCAAAGAGGGCACCAAATCTGCCCTTCAAAGCATAACCCTCCCAAGCCATGTAACACCTATTTCCAAGGGAGAGGTTGTTACCTCCCTTTCCCAAAGGAAATCCTTTGTTCGGCCATGCTCTGCCTGAGCTGGTCAAGCAGTAGGAGGGCAGAAACCTGACTGAGGGGTGGCAGCAAAGTGGGCTGCCTGGAAAACCCCAGAAGACTGTTAGGAGCAATGCTGGGGGTCCTCTAAAGAGCCCCCATAGTGCATGGAATCATACAACCAATGCTGGCAACAGTATTGGGGTATGATTCCAACATGTATCCTACCAAACATGCCTAGGTTTCGGCGTTACCATTATGTAGCTAGACAGGTAGTGAGTGACCTGTGTCCAGTACATAGGTAAAATGGCTTCCCTGCACTGACAAAGTCCAGTGCAATGGAGCTGGAGTTCGTAGGGGCACCTCTGTTCATGCAGGGGTGTCTTCACACACACAGGTACCTGCACCTAGCCCTCTGGGCTAGGAGGGCCTACCTCAGGGGTGACTTAGTGACCTGGTGCAGTGACCTGTAGTGAAAGGCAGCATCATGCACCTTTTCATGCAGGCTGCAATGGCAGGCCTGCAGACACATTTGACATGCGCTCCCATGGGTGGCACAATACATGCTGCAGCCCATGGGGAACCCCTGGTGCCCCAATGCCCTTGGTACTATATACTAGGGACTTCTTTTACCAGTATGCCAGTTGTGGTATGTGCAAAGTCCTAAGCAACTGAATTTAGAGGAAGAGCACAATCACTGGGGTCGTGGTTAGTAGGATGCCAGTGTAAACAGTCAAAACACACTGACATCAGGTGCAAAGTGGGGGTAACAATGCCAAAAAGAGGGTACTTTCCTTGAAACGGGTTACCCAAATATGGTTGTGGTCACAGTAGAGGCACCAGAGGTATACAAGGCACTGGTCTGTCAAAGACATTGGGCGGTGACAAGCACAGCAGGACTTGAAGCAGCCCTTCTTGAGATCCCTGCCTCACCAGGAGGAACAACCTCAAAAAACGAAATGAACAAAGTTGAAAAAAGTTAGTCAAAAAATGACTAGGGACAGTTCCTTCTCCAGATCTGTGCTGACTGGCACAGAAAGAAAAGAACTGACATTACTGAGCCTGGGTCAAGCCTTTATAGGCACAGCGAGTCACTTTTGGCATGGTTGACACCACATGGAGTCAAACAATGCCAGCTACAGGCACAAAGGGGTACTGCTCACGAAAACATTTCTGGATCCAGTCTGACACCTGGGGATAATTCTAAGATAAGGAATCTACAGTTAGAAGTCTATCAGTTATTGCCCACTATTCTAACTTGCTCTTTGGATTGCTGGCCCAGTGTGCACTAGGATGTCCTGTGTGGCTACTCTAGTACATGAATCATATCTGTGAATGACCATTAGCGAGGCCACTTCAGTTCAATCAGCATCATGCTGTTCTTACATTGCTTCAGATAGATCAACAAGATTAGTGAAAAAGGTAGTAAGATGTCCTTGACCAATTCATCAAAAACACCAACTCCTGGATCAAGTCTCGATACCTGGAGGCCAAGACTTAGCTATTGTATCTACTATGAAGAGATCCGAGATCTACTCAAGGCTTTTCTCATCATTGCAGATAATGAAATTGTTGCCTATTGTGATTATTCTGCTTATAGCATCCCATTTGCTAGATGGTGAGGTTTTGGCAATAAGCCAGCCCTATAATCTTTTCCCTATAAGTGGTCCTCCATCTTGCTCAATCTTGTTTATTTACTGTAGGACTTGAAGATGAAGATTTGTGGTGCTGAACGTAGGCCAAAGGGAAAGACCTTGAACTGGAAGTGTTTGCCGCTGACCGCAAACCTCAGGTACTTTCTGTGGAGCGGATGAATGGAAATGTGAAAGTACGCGTCCTGAAGGTCTAGAAAGGCCATGTAGTCTGCTCTGTTCAGAAGCTGGAGGACTTCTTGTAGGGTGACCATCCGAAAAGTTTGTTTCTTGAGGTACTGGTTTAGCTCCCGTAAGTCCAGAATTGGCCTCCATAGGAAAGACTTCTTTCTGATGAGAAAGATGCAGGAGTAGAAACCCTTTCCCCTCTGGGAATGCGGAACAGACTCCATAGCCCCTTTCTCCAGCATGGTTATTACCTCCAAGTGGAGCAGACAAAGGTGTTTTTGTCGAATCTGGGATGGAGGCATTGAAGGGGGAATCTGGGTGAATTCCAACAGGTGTTTGATGCGGACGACATCCAGCCCCCACTTGTCTTTGGTCATTTGTTACCAGCATTGGATATGATGTTTTAGAATTCCGTGATAAATTGTAGGAGGAGAGTGTATAGGACGTGTCGTTAGACATTCATTGTCTACGTGCAGATTCTTTAGGTTGTCGCCCCGACTTGCTCTTGTGGTAGGGCTTGGTATAGGCTGCAGGAGGCGGTTGCCCCAGCTGGTATTGTGTCCTAGAAGGTGGGAACGTGGAGGAATAGTATGGATACCTATATTGCTGGTATCCTCCACGAAAGGAAGGTTGACCTTTGCCCCTAGCACCACGAAAGGGCACCTTCCTGTATTGCAGAGTGCCTAAGGATTTTGCAGTCTCCGTATCAGACTTGATGGCTTGAAGAGCGTCGATGTGTTTGCCAAATAGTACTTCCCCGTCATATGGAAGATCCAGAATTTTTGTCTGTACTTCGGGACGAAAGTTGGTGGCTTTGAGCCAACCCTGAAGCCTCAATAGAGCTGAACCCGCAAGTAATCTGAAGCCCATTGCTGCTATATCCAGTGCACAATCTATCTCTGCTGATCGCTGGCCCTTTACGAATACTTTCCTAGCTTCTGTTTTGGAAGCGTCTGAAAGCTCCTCCAATGATTGGGATATGCCTGACCAGAGCTGTCGATCATATCTGCCAAGTAGAGCAAGGGAATTGGCTGCCCTTACTACAATAGCGGACATGGAGGAGAAGCGATTGCCGATGTTATCTAAGCATCTTCCCTTCTTTATCTGGCATGATGTCAATGGCGTAGAGGGGTTCCTGGAGCGACGTTGGGCAGCTTGCGATATCACAGAGTCTGGCTTCGGGTGTCCTGAGAGGCAAGCTGGAGCATCCTCTGTGGGTTTATATTTTTTATCCAGTCTCGGCAGAACTGCAGGGACAGTTGCCAGATTCTGCATAATTTTCAGACCATGCCTCCAATCATGGTCTATGATGGGTATAGCTCTGACCATCTTCCTGTGGGGCTCTTTAAAATCATAGAGGAAGTAATCCTGCTGAGTTGCGGGCATTGGAAGATCAAACCGCGTGGCGGCACGCTCAATCAGATTATAGAAGCCACCAATATCTTCAGGTGGTGACTCTACCATTGGTGCTGTAGGAGAAGCAGGTGCCGGTATGATGTAATCAACCCACTCATTGTCAGGCTCTATCTCACCTTTCTCCGCATCCTCATCGGAGGAGACCTGATTCCCTGGTGTGGAAAGAACAGAATGATGTGATCTTGGCTGAGGTGTATGATGCGGCTGCTTCAAGAGAGGATCTGTTGGCTGAGGCGGAAGTATCAGCTGCTGCACAGACAAAGGCTTAGCAGGAAACCGTTCCTAATAGTCCGTCAGCATTGCTTGTAAGTCAGAAACAAGCCCAGGGGGAAGACCTACTAGCCCAGTCTGCTCTTAATAGCCTTGCATATAGTATGAAGCATCATCACCTGAGTATTCTTGGCACTTAACCCTTAACTGGGAAGGGCTGCTGGCTACTCCAGAAATACCCTCCTGATCTGAGTAATCTTCATCTAAGATGTGAGGGTAGAAGGCTGGAAACCTTGCTAGGGGACGTGACTGAGGGCGTTAGGTGATACTTCTTCACCCTCCTGTGTGCATCCAGGTCCGTTGAAGAAAACAGAGGCAAGGAACATGGTCTCCGTACTTTCACTGTAGTCTTCGTCATCGACGATGAGAGATGTGCTGTTGACAGTGGTGGCGTCGACGGGAGTATCGCTGACAAGAGCATCGACGGATTGGTTGTCGTCGATGGTAGAGATGTCGTCGACGGTTGGAGTGTCGACGATGTCGACGGCTGTTGCTCTGTCGACGAAGCAGTCATTGGTGGAAACTGCGTCAACAGCGGGGTCGCCGACAGCATCAACGCAGACACTGAAGCTATAGGACGTGCCATGAGCAAGGATGAACAAACAGTCGACGAAGAGCTGGATTTCACCATAGAGAGAGACAGTGTGGCGATGGTGGAAGTCGTCTGCACTTGAGCTGTCGACGATAATCCTGTCGACGGAACAGAAACTGTTTTTTTGAAGGTATGCTTTACCTTGTATGGTGGTGTTGAAGGCTCAGAAACAGGCTTCTTTTTTTACTTTAAGTCTGAAGCTTTAGTCTTCATCCCTGAAGAGCTATAAAAAAAAATGTATGATACCTCAGGAGTTTTTTTATTTATTTTTTAAAATCTTTTCTGGGTCTTTCCTGTGAAGAAACTTCAGATTGTCGTTTGACAGGTTTTCACCACAGAAACAGAAGAGGTACTGTCCTCACCAGAAACAGAATTGTCTCTGGATTAAATTTTTTTTAGCCAGATGAGAAGACGACCCTTTCTGTCCTTAAGAGTCTTAGTAGAAAAGGTTCTACATACCTTACAGTCTCTAGGTTTATGGCTAGGATAGAGACAATATATACAGTCCATATGCTGATCATCAACATGCAGCATTTTCTTCATGCAGGTAGCACAGGCTCTAAAAAGCCCTTTTTTAGGTGCCTCTGACATGGTAGCCAGGTTGAACCACCTTGAATGATTTCTGAAGAGAAAAAAGATCCAAATCCCCTCAGAAAGGATTTCTCAGAGAAAAACAAATTGAGCAGAGCTCAGAGGAGACTCCTTAGCACAACATGCGGTGGAAAATCTGAGGGAAATCAGGTCCTCACAGGAGGGTTATAGAGGGTGGTGAGAGCGGATTGGTTGTCTCTTAAGTTTGGTCCTTTTTTTTATAAAACAACTATAAGAGGTTACTAAATTAAGAGACCTAGTGCCTCTGGGCTTTATATGAAATTGAGCATGGCTTTTTTTATTACACCGGGGACTCCCATCTCGACAACGGGGAATGATTAAGGCATATTAATCTATGAAAGTTCCAATACTGGAATAAAAAGAAAGGCTCACTGTAAGGAAATGCGTCCTTGGCATGGTTACCCCCTGACTTATTGCCTTTAGCCGATTCCAAGTTATGATTGAAAGTGTGCTGACACCCTGCTAACCAGGCCCCAGCACCAGTGTTCTTTCCCTAAACTGTATCTTTGCTTCCACAATTGGCACAGCACTGGCACCCAGATAAGTCCCTTGTAAATGGTACCCCTGGTACCAAGGGCCCTGATGCCAGGGAAGGTCTGTAAGGGCTGCAGCATGTCTTAAGCCACCATGGAGACCCCTCACTCAGCACATGCACACTGCCTCACAGCTTGTGTGTGCTGGTGGGGAGAAAATGACTATGTCGATATGGCACTACCCTCAGAGAGCCATGTCAACCTCTCACTGCCTGTGGCATGTCTTACGCCACCCTGAAGACCCCTCACTCAGCACATGCACACTGCCTCACAGCTTGTGTGTGCTAGTGGGGAGAAAAAGACTAAGTCACACGGCACTCCCCTCAGAGTGCCATGCCAACCTCTCACTGCCTGTGGCTCCCTTAAAGTGGATAGGTACAGACACAAGGAAGGCATCGAAAGGGGTTGTAATTATCACAAATGATCAGCAACAAGTTATATTTATGAATTGTTGGAAAAAGGTCTTCAATGCAATTATGTATATATAATTTCTTGTAAGAAATTATTTTGCTAGAAGTGTAAATATCACTGAGACTGCAATGTTTATTGAAGAGCTGCGGAGATTCCATGCTACAAGGATTCCCTCCCCAGAGCCGTTCACTGTCGAGACAGCCCTAAGGCAGGGTGCACTATACCACAGCTGAGGGCATATGTGCAAGAGCACTATGCCCCTACAGTGTCTAAGAAACACCTTAGACATTATAAGTGCAGGGGAGCCATAAGAGTATATGGTCTGGGAGTTTCTCAAACACAAACTCCACAGTTCCATAATGGCTACACTGAAATCTGGGAAGTTTGGTATGGATAAGTTACTTATCTGTAAATCCTAGTTCTCTTCCAGGGGTATCCTCATCAAAGTCAAACATTGAATATTCCCGCCCTTGTGCGGGGACCCCGGAGCATATATAAAATACACACATATAAAGTATGAAATATGCACGAAAAATATATATATAGCATTTTTAGTAGACATATCTTTCATACTAAACTCATATATACTTGTGTAAAACAGCAATGCAGGCTATAATCATAACCAGGCTAAAATGCTTTATTTCTATGAAGTTTTTTTTTTTTATTATAAAATTACAAATAGAGAATAAATATCTACCCAAGCACCCAAAACTGGGCTTAGGGAAATAAGCAGTAGTAATCACTAGAGAAAAAAGAGAAAAAACTACATTGAAAACAATGGAGCATTCTTAGCCAATAGGCTGCATATGCAGGTTAACACAGGAGAACCATAAAAACCTTGGCACCGTGCCTTTAAGACCCTGAGCACCTCCAGTATCCCACCATGCCTCAGGGGTGAAGGAAAGGTGACAGTTGGTTCACAGTTAGGTCAGTACTTTTTTATGGTGACAATCTGTGTAACTGATTCG
Source organism: Pleurodeles waltl (assembly GCF_031143425.1). Taxonomy (NCBI): domain Eukaryota; kingdom Metazoa; phylum Chordata; class Amphibia; order Caudata; family Salamandridae; genus Pleurodeles; species Pleurodeles waltl. The sequence continues at coordinate 989,173,149 of NC_090450.1, forward strand.
AAAAAACAGTCTGTCCTGCACTTCTAGGAGACGTGAGTCTGGGGAGGAGGGTGGGTTGTTTATGACTTTGAGGATACCCCTGGAAGAGAACTAGGATTTACAGGTAAGTAACTTATCCTTCTCTTCCAGGGGATCCTCATCAATAGTCATAAACATTGAATATATTAGCAAGCCCATCCCTAAACTCTGCGGACTGTCTAATAGAAGTGCAGGAATAGATACGTATTATGCAAATAAATTTCTCAAAGAGGCCTGCCCAACCTGGGCGTCGGTCTTGCATCTGAATCTAAACAGTAATGTCTAGTAAATGTATGTACAGACTTCCATGTAGCAGCCTTACAAATCTCAGAGATTGGGACATTGTTAAGGAGGGCAGCAGTAGCCGCTTTTCCCCTTGTAGAATGCGCTTTAGGCCTAGCTAGTAATTGCTTATTAGCAAGCTGGTAAGTATTAACAATACAAGAAACTATCCATCTTGATATCGTTCGTTTAGATGCTGCCTCTCCTGTCCTCAAATGACCATAATTTACAAATAAGTGGTTGGAATGTCTAATTGATTTTGTCTTATCCAAATAAAATTTCAGCACTCTTTTCAAATCTAAGGAGTGCAATGCTTTCTCCACCGGAGTCTCCGGATTGGGAAAGAAAGTCAGTAAAGATTTAGTCTGATTGATGTGGAATTCTGACACCACCTTCGGAAGGAAAGATGGGTGAGTTCGCAGAACCACTCTATTGTCGTGAAAAACTGTGTACGGTTCTTTGGAGGACAAAGCCTGAATTTCACTGACCCTCCTCGCAGAAGTAATGGCCACCAAAAAAGCCGTCTTCCACGTAAGGTGTTGTAAAGAGGCCTTGTGTATAGGTTCGAAAGGAGGGCCCATAAGCTTTGACAATACTATGTTCAATTCCCATGGAGGAGAGGGTCTCCGAATGGGTGGAAAAACTTTTTTCAAACCTTCTAAGAAATCCTTGACTACTGGTTTCGTAAAGAAGGATTCCTGAGAAGGTGACTTACGATAGGCTGTAATGGCAGACAAATGTACCTTAATAGATGATACCTGCAGACCGGACTTTGCCAGATGAAGTAAATAAGATAGTATGACATCCTCCTGAGCCCGTATGGGATTCTGCCCTTGTTGACGGCACCATATGTAGAATCTCTTCCACTTAAAAGCGTACGAACGCCGCGTGGAAGGACGTTTGGACTCTCAAGATGTTCATGAACTCCTGCGAGAGCCCTAGGTGTCCATACTGCAGGAATTCAGGAGCCATGCTGTTAAGCTCAGAGAGGGTAGGTTGGGATGTAGAATCCTGCCCTCCATCCTGCTCAGAAGATCCAGTCTGCACGGCAGCCTCCTGTGAGGTTTTTCCGAAAGGTTGAGGAGATCTGTGTACCAGAATTGACGGGGCCATTGTGGCGCTATGAGAATCATTCTGGTTCTGGATTTGTAAAGTTTGTTGACCACTGTCGGTATCAGGGGAATCGGAGGAAAGGTGTAGAGAAATATCCCTGACCAGTCGATCAACAGGGCATTCCCCTAGATCCCGGACGGTAGAACCTGGATGCGAAGTCTGGGCATTTCTTGTTTACCTCGTCTGCGAAGAGATCCAATTGAGGTCGACCCTATTGAGCGAAGATGTCTTCGACGACTTCGCCGTGTAGGACCCAATTGTCTGCTCAGGAAATCTGCTTCCACGTTTTGTTGACCTGGCAGGTGAACCGCTGTAAGTGACATTCCTCTGGCCAGGAGCCAATGCCATATCATTTGGGACTCTCGAGATAGGGGTAGTGATCTCGTTTCCCCCTGTCTGTTCAAATAATACATTGTGGTTGTATTGTCCGTTTCTATTAGGAGAGATTTCCCATGAATCAATGGAGTGAAAGACTTGAGAGCCAGATGGACCGCTCTGAGTTCCAGCAGATTGATGTGGTAGTTCTTTTCCTTGTCGGACCACAGGCCCTGAGCTTGAAGGGAACCCAGATGAGCCCCCCATCCCTGAAGAGACGCATCTGTTACCAGAGTGTCAGATGGAACTACCTGGTGAAACGGAGCACCTACTGACAGGTGAGGTCTGTGCATCCATCATTGCAATGACTGAAGTGCCGCTGTCGGCAGCCGCACTCTGTCCTCCCAGCAACCTGTCCTTTGGCTCCAGTTGCTCTTGAAGGGGCCTCATGTGCAGCCTGGCATTTGGAACAATGAAAATGCATGATGCCATGGAGCCCAGCAGCGATGACACCTGACGGGCCGTAGGTGCGTCGGCTTTCAACAGGTCTCGACACTTCCTGTCTATTGATAATAGTCGTTCCTCCGAAGGATACACTCTTTGGAGCTCTGTGTTTAGTATAGCCCCCAGGTAGTGAAGGTTCTGTGTTGGTATCAAGGTTGACTTTTGGTAGTTGATTTGAAGACCTAGAGACTCGAAAACTCTGAGCACAATGTCTCGATGGCTTCTCGCCTGATCCGGAGAGGAAGCCTTCAGTAGCCAGTCGTCTAGGTATGGGTAGATGAAGATCTTTTGTTTTCGAAGATGTGCCTCTACCACTGCCACACAGTGAGAAGACGCGGGGGCAGATTTCAGGCCGAATGGTAGAACTCTGAACTCATAGTGCTGTGAAGCTATTTGGAAACGCAAGAATTTCCGATGCATTGGGAGCTATTGGGATGTGAAAATATGCATCCTGCAGGTCGATGGAGCACATCCAGTCTCCCTGATGTAGTTGAAGGAAAATCTGGTGAAGAGCTAGCATCCTGAACTTCTGTTTTCTTATGTACTTGTTCAGCAGCCGTAAGTCCAGAATTGGTCTGAAAACGCCCTCTCGGCCCTTTTTTGCCACCAGAAAATAATGGGAGTAAACCCCCTTTCCTCTGTGCGCAGGTGGAACCTTTTCTATTGCTTTCTTTTGTAAGAGGGCGAGAGCCTCTTTGCGCAGCAGGCTGAGATGAGATGGAATGCATTTGGCTGGTGGCAAGTGTGGTGGAGGCTGTCTGAAAAGAAGAGAGTAGCCATTTTCGACAATGTTGAGCACCCATTTGTCTTTTGTGATAGAGTGCCACTCGTGAAGATAACCTGTGATACTTCCCCCCCCACCGGAGTGGTGTACAGTGTCGAGGGAAGCGAGATCTCATTGTTTGGCCGGCGCTTTCGGTGTGGACTGTTGAGGTCTACTTGACCCTCGCTCCCTTGCGGGCTTAGGAGCCTGAAAAAGGGGGCGCCCTTGCCGTTGTTGTGGCCTTTGGGACCAGTGAGGGGTTTGAACCCTCTGCTGAAATGGGCGCCTGTCATAAGGCCTGTACCTCCGTCTGAAATCTTTCTTCCTTTCCAGGCCTACTGCCCTCATGGTGTCCACCTCGGTCTTCATGCGGTCCATCTCTTCATCTGCATGGGTACCGAACAGCGAGTTTCCGCTGAATGGGAGATTTAGGATGCGTTGTTGTGCTTCCTGCTTTAAACCAGTCAGTCTCAGCCAGGAAGACCTTCTGGCACAGATTCTATGTGCGTACCCATGTGCAGCTAAGTCCGCCCCATCTGCCGCCGCGCTGATGACCTGGTTGGATACCAGGCATCCCTCTTGCAGGATTTCTTGAAAGTCCTGTCTGTCTTCTCTGGGCAATTTCTCTGTGAATCTGTTGAGGGAGTCCCACAGAGAACGGTCATACCTGCCCAAGAGTGCAGAAGCGCTGGAGACTTTCATTATAGATGCCGCCGTACCGCACATCTTTCTCCCCAGAGAGTCTAGATGCCTGCTCTCTTTATCCGGGGGGAACGTGGAGGATGATGCCACTGAGTGGGTTTTTCGGGCTGCGGACAATATAACAGAGTCCGGTGGTGGATCCTTTCTGAGGAATAAAGGATCCTGTACGGGAGCCTTATATTTTTTCAGAATCCTAGCCGGGGCAGACTGGAGTGTGGCTGGGGTCAGAAAAGTGTCCATGGTTGGCTGCAACAAGCCAGGCACTAGCGGCAGTAGCTTTTTCGACACTGATCTATGTTGCAGAGTCTCAAAGATGACGGACGAGGAGGTAGATGGCTCTGGAACCTCTATATTTAATTTCTGGGCTCCCCTTAATAGCACTTCCTTAAAAGTGGTAATGTCATCCACCTGTGAGATCCTAGCAGGTGGAGAATCTGTTATTGTGGGGGAGTAACGCCCGACAGATGATCCTGACGACTACCAAGAGGGTGATCTTCTGTGTCGTGATCGTGACCTGGATCGTTGTTGGGAACGAGACCTGCTGCGAGACGCTGTAACAGAGCGCCCAGGCCTCGCGGTCGGTTGGCGAGGAGTAGAACGAGCCCGTCCTGCCCGCGCTGTCGGTGATGGAGTTCTCGGGAGAGAGGCAGTAGGAGAGTACATTTGAGAGTACTGTGAATCCGGGGAGGCCGCTGGTCTATTTAGGCTCTCCAACCATCTTGGTGATAAGTTGATGGGTGAAACATGCCCCGATGATGCCACTCTCGAACAAGATGAATCGCTTCGTGTGGAGACCACTGGAGATGGTGCGGCCTTATATGCAGGAGGACGATGCTCTACTCCCTGCGAGACAGGTAAAACCTGTGTCGACGTCGACTGCTGTGCCGACGTCGAAGGGCACACTGGTTGGTCTAGTCTCGACGTTGAGTGCCTCGACGTAGAGTGTCTTGACGTCGAGCGGCAATCTCTGGACCTTGACCTACTTGCCGTCGTGTGCCTCGACGTGGAGCGGTGAGTGGCCGACGGCGGATGTCGCTCATGCCGTCGTGGCGATTTCGACGTCGTGTCTCTTGACGTCTGGGGCATACGGTCTTCGGCGGCGAACGGGCGCGCCGGCGATGGCTCGACGTCGATCGGCGGGCTGCCGTCGACGGAGATATGCCCCTGCGATGGCCCTGTTCCCTCGACGCCGTATCTTTCAACGTCGGGCGGGTCACCGTCGACGGCGATCCATGCCGATGAGACGGTGGCAGCGACGACGTCGACGGAGAACAAACAGGTACTTTCCTACCTGTTGACATCGACCTGGCCATTCTCTCCTGAGAATGGCCTGTTGGTTGCCTGGGAAGTGAAGAGGACGATGTTTTCTGCCTCTCATGAAGCCCATGGAGTCTGATCTTTTCTCTGTCCTTCAGAGTCCTCTTCGACATATTCTTGCAGTGCTTGCAAGTGTCAGGGCAGTGACTCTGAGGCAGGCACACAATACAAAGAGAGTGTGGGTCTGACTGGGCCTTCTTCCCACAAGAACGGCATTTGACAAAAAGTGAAGGCATTTTTCTGTCAGGAAAAAACTGCCAAACTCAGACAAAGATGTTATCTGTCGAGTGAAAAGGAAAAAACGCTGTTTTAAAGGATTTTTCTGAGGAAAAACTCAGAAAAACTGAGAGCTCAATGCTCCAGGATCCTCTCAGAAGAAGCCGGAAAAAAGAACTGACCTAACTGTGAACCAACTGTCACCTTTCCTTCACCCCTGAGGCATGGTGGGATACTGGAGGTGCTCAGGGTCTTAAAGGCACGGTGCCAAAGTTTTTATGGTTCTCCTGTGTTAACCTGCATGCAGCCTATTGGCTAAGAATGCTCCATTGTTTTTCAATGTAGTTTTTTCTCTTTTTCTCTAGAGTTTACTGCTGCTTACTTCCCTAAGTCCAGTTTTGGGGGCTTAGGTAGATATTTATTCTCTATTTGTAATTTTATAATAAAAAAACTTCATAGAAATAAAGCATTTTAGCCTGGTTATGATTATAGCCTGCATTGCTGTTTTACACAAGTATATATGAGTTTAGTATGAAAGATATGTCTACTAAAAATGCTATATATATATTTTTTTCGTGCATATTTCATACTTTATATGTGTGTATTTTATATATGCTCCGGGGTCCCCGCACAAGGGCGGGAATATTTAATGTTTATGACTATTGATGAGGATCCCCTGGAAGAGAACAAACTTCTCAGCACAATAAATGCGCACTGATCCCAGTGTGGAATTTATTGTAAAATGCACCGAGAGGGCATCTTAGAGATGCCCACTGAATACCAATCCGACTTCTAGTGTGGGCTGACCAGTTTCTGCCAGCCTGCCACAACCAGACGAGTTGCTGGCCACACGGGGAGAGTGCCTTTGTCACTCTGTGGCTAGGAACAAAGCCTGTACTGAGTGGAGGTGCTTCTCACCTCCCCCTGCAGGAGCTGTAACACCTAGTGGTGAGCCTCAAAGGCTCACCCCTTTTGTTACAGCGCAACAGGCATCCCTGCTAGTGGAGATGCCCACCACTCCGACCACTGCCCCCACTTTTGGCGGCAAGGCTCGAGGAGATAATGAGAAAAACAAGGAGGAGTCACCCACCAGTCAGGACAGCCCCTAAGGTGTCCTGAGCTGAGGTGACCCCTGCCTTTATAAATAATCCATCTTGAGTTTACCTCCCCCAGGAACTGTTGATGTTTGCACTGTGTCTACTTTTAAAATAGCTTGTTGCCATTTTAACAAAAACTGTATATGTTATTGCTCTAATTCAAAGTTCCTAACTTACCTGTGTGGAGTACCTTGCATTTTATGTATTTATTTCAAATCTTGAACTTGGGGTTCTAAAAATAAATTGAGAAAATATATTTTTCTATATATAACCTATTGGCCTGGAGTTAAGCCTTTGAGTGTGTGTTCCTCATTTATTGCCTGTATGTGTACAACAAATGCTTAACACTATCCTCTGATAAGCGTACTGCTCGACCACACTGCCACAAAATAGAGCATTAGAATTATCTAATTTTGCCACTTTCTTACCTCTAAGGGGAACCTTTGGACTCTGTGCACACTATCTCTTACTTTGAGATAGGATATACAGAGCCAACTTCCTACACTCACCTTATTCAAAAATATGTTGTCACACTGCTTGGCCCACAGCCGTATTCGTTTTATGGCTCTCATCCAGGCAATAATGTTTTGTCAATGTGTGCTTGCTGGACCATGTTGCCGCCCTGCAGATGTGTTGAACTGGTACTCCAGCAAAAAGCCATCGATGTGACCGTGGCTCTGTTGGAGTGGGCTGTTTCCCATTCCTGTAAAGGCTTACCGGCTTGTGACTGGCAAAACTGTATAGTGGCCGCAATTCAACTAGCGATAGGCTGTTGGTTACTGAGGGACCTTTCCTGATACCTCCAAATGTATGAAATAGCTGGCCTGATTTTCTTACGTGATGAGTCCAGTGCAAATAGAACGAACAAGAGACAGAAGCACCTCCCTCGAGACAGTGTATCCTCTGTCTCCCCATACTTTAAATCTGTGGCAGTGTCACTGGCTATTACAATGGAGTTTGCCAGATCTCTTTGATGCTGGAATCACTGCCCGTGGAGGCACAACTGGAGAGCCCTCATAACCCAGTGTGCACACATGCATAACTGGGAGGACGTAAGAATCAAGCAAACGGGGCAGGCGCAAGACTGTCAGAAATGGAATCCAAACTCCACCCAGAAAACTTGAGAATAATATCCCAAAGGTCATGGATCCCCTATGGAGGAGAGCAAACCAGGAGCAGCAACATATCTAGTACTGTCCCTATGAACAGGAGGGCTTCATGGGAGACATGGGCAAAGTGACTGAAAATCCTAAAGTGAACAGATGTGAAGCAGTTATCTGCAGGTGGTATGACACCATCTGAGGTAAACCTGTTTTTAAGCAGGCAGTCATTTAGGTATGGGAACACAGATGCCCCACAACCTGACTTCGGTTGCAACTCTTGGTGAAGACTAAAAGTCAATTCAAACAGAAGAACCACTAACTGGTAATAAGTGGAACCCACCACAAAAAAGCATGTAACGCTTGAGACTTCAGGATCTGTATATAAAAAATGTGCATCCTGCAGGTCGAGAGACCCCACCCAGTATTAAGAGCTAGCAAAACGTGTACCAGCAAACCCTGAGTTAGGGACAGCATCTTGAACTTGTGCAGGTACCAGCTCAGGAACCAGAGGTCTCGGATTGAAGATAGACCACCACCCTTTTTGGGAACCAGGAAGTACTGCCCATTTTTCTCCTCTAGCGCCAACTTCACAGCTGTGTTCTGCAGAAAGTCACCACCTCCTTCTGTAGGATCCATAGATAGACTTCAGAAGTAAGGAACTGTTATGGAGGAATGTTGGGAGGCTGCTGCTGGAAAGGCAGGGTATACACCCTTTTCTACGATTTGCAGGACTCACTGGTCCTAAGTCATTTCTTTCCAGGATTATAGAAAAGACAATACCATCTTCCAACTAGTAGCATGTGCTCCTACACAGAGTAACTACAGTGGCTTCTTCCCTACAGGCGGGTAAGGAGTCTGTGTCATCTGGAGACGGTTGGTCAGTCTTTCCCAAATAGAATGTGTATAGTGCCCCAATACTGTCTTTGGGCTCTAGTTTATTTCCTTGGTAATGCTCCTCTTATGAAGCGCTGTGCCTTTCTTTTAGACCTCGTGCTCTGAGGTTTTAAGATTAGTTCCTGAAGAGGTCGCAGTGGAAGCAGACAGAGGTCCATTGACTGCACCAGGAAGGGCGATGGTGGCGCAAGGGTCAGCACTGAAGTAGGCAGCTCTAATGAGGAGCCCTGCAAATGGCTGAAGCCCGATGGCATCAGGAGGAACCCGCATAACTTTAAATGCTGGACTCAGAGTGCTCCAAAGGATACCATGGCGCTGACAGGCGTACCAGAAGAGACTGTTGCTCTCCTGAACATGTTTACTACAGCCTAGAGGAAGCAGTCTGGCTCTGTAACAGAAGCAAGGAACTCTGGGAACACCAGCATCATCCTCATTGCAGGAGGAGGTGAAGCATGGTGGAGTTATTGGCACGGACACCATCACCACCACTAACTCCACCTCTGGAGATGATCGGGCTGGGGTGAGGTTGCTGTATGTCACTTACCCTGGATGTTTACCTCCGAGGCAGAGCAATGTTTGCTTTTTCTTAGACCGGGATTGTTGAGTGACCTGGATCTCATCCTGGATCTTGACTTTGCCCTCAACCATATATGACTCCCACAATCACCCTTGGTGCAGACCATAAAAAGCTTGACATCCCGCACTCTGATGGTCTAGGTCAGGGGTCTCCAAGCTTTTCTGTAATAAGAGCTACTTATGTTCACTGAAACTGACTGAGAACTACTAATCCTGTAAACTACAGACAAGATCATATTAGTGGCATCATATGCAAGGTTACTACCAGCAATCACTACAGTGTATCAGGCAAGGCTGCCTGTTGTAATTAAAAATTAAAAATAAAAGTTTATCAATATGGACTCCATCTACGTGGGTAATACTTAACAGTCATAGTAGCAATGACTGTAGTACTAAGATAATAACTTCGGAAAAAGGTCTTCCCAGTGCCACATGATTTATCGCTCAAATATCATATTTAAATATATTTTGGAAATTCAGGCATGGTTCTCCAAATATCAGATTATGAGTTCAGAAAAACATACACGTCTCACATATACATTCTCAATTTTGGTATACATATATTATTTGAACCAAGCAAAAACTTCTAATTTAGTAAGCTGGGATGCAGAAAGGCGAGTTATTTGCTGGTAGCTAGAGAGCTACTGGTAGCTCACGAGCTAATCCTTGAGAAACCTGGTCTAGGAGGGTTCATACAGAGGTCAAATAAGACTAAACACCAAAAACAGTAATTGTGTGGGTCTGTGATGGACATCTGTCCGTCACGTGTGTGGCAGGGCTTAAACCCAAACTTTTTTTTGGTGGAGACATGTCCCCTAGCACTGTGCCAAAAATAATCTTGAGTCCAAAATCTCTTCACCTCAGCTCTGACGAGAAGAAGTCTCCAGATCCAGGCTGGCGTCTAGGATACTCAAATGTGAGAAATCTGAACGTAAAAGTATTCATCAAAATAACTTGTTTAAAGTTATGCAGGATCCTCTACTGGAGTTATTCAGAGTTCATGAACTTAGTAAAGAATTCCATGATAGATAAATATAAGCAGCATTGTATTTTACAGAAGCCACAAAACAATCATCTGTTTCAAAGATTCACCAACAGACAATTATTGTTAGTTTAAGATTAGGTAATAAAATCTCAAACTCGGTCAAGAAACCGTGCCAAATTAAGCACTCAGAACCATAGCTGTTCCAGCTGCCTAAAACGTCTAGAACTATGGCACTATTCCACATACATCTGATGAGGGAGATCAGAGAGAGGACTCAAGCATGTAACAAAAGTTTTATTGCATCTGATGGATATGGATTTGGGGTTTTGTGCATACAAAACCCTAGGTCTGAAAATATTCTTAGTATGCAAAGCCAGTAAAGGCCATTTTAAACTGTGATACTGTAGTAAACTCAGAATGAAGAATATGCACTGATAAGTGTTTTTCAGGTTGCCTACTCAAGTCAGTCCACTTTTCTAATTTCTAGTATTACTCAATCACAGGGTACTTCAAAAGGGTAAGTGTTGAATGTGAGAGGGGCAACTTGAAACCATCCAAAGTAGCTCTGGAAATATCACCCAAAGTAGAACTTTTGAAGGTGCACTCTGGCATTTTATGTTGTGCACAAACTTCGACATTGCCAAAGTCAAGTTTAGGCGTAAAAAGATCCTATAAAAACAAGTTCCAGCTTTCTCGCTGTACGATGCAACTACTACTCTGTAAGGAAAGACTACTGAAGTAGTCAAGGAAAAGTAATGTAGAGTTTCCAAAGCGACCCTGGTAAGCATTGCTACATCAATGCATTTTAGCAGCAAATCTACAATGTGACAGGCAAAAGCAACATGAAACACAAACCTCATTTTATAAAAGATAGGCAAATATGTATTTCCATGGTCCGTCCATCTAACTAAGTACATTTTAAAATTAATCGCCAATGTGATACTGTTGACATTCTGTGGCAATGGCAGCCACCTTCACAAAGATACTCAAATCTCTTGGAAATGCAATAAACAAGGTGTGATGATTTACAACTAAGCGTGGGTTCTACAGGCAATGTTTGACCAAAGGAGTGGTAAAAGGAGATCTCCAGCAAACCTACATTACAGTGTCACATGATGCTGCAGCCAGCAAGCACAACAATGAAGGAAAAAAAACAAACAAAAAAAAGCATTTGCAATGCAATGGGTCTCACATTTGCTGAAGTTAGAGCTATAAGTGTTGTAAATTCCTAACTGGACTTTTCTTGCCACATAAATTGAAAATGAAAAGTAAAACAGTTGATATAAGCAAGGCGATTCAAAGCACCACGGCTGCCATGTGCATGAGCACGAAGGAGACACACAAAAGGTAGAAGAAGGTCGCTCGTAGTCAACATACTGGCAATCATCCATGTAACAGGGTCAATGTCCAAGGTGGTAACAAAACCGGCCCAAGGAGGGACAAACAAAGCATTTACTAATGATAATGAAGGATTTTTGAAAGGGAAGCCCATGAACGAGTGAGTGATGGGCGTGGCTAAAAGCCCACAGAGATAACACGTCGGAGCGATTGCACTCTCGAACTAGAGAGACAAGGCAAAGTGAAACTTTTAAAGAAGTGTGATAAGGAAAGGCCAAGGGCAAGGTCCCAGGAGAAACTTTCTCCAATTAATTATTTCAAGAGTCACCACGCCTTGTTTTAGCCTTGACAGCAGGACATTTAGATGCATTTAACAACAATGTGATGGTATGGAACAGTCGTAAAACCCCAAGGATCCCCTACTGACAATACACTGCTGCTTCCAAGGTAAAGAGACAGACTCTTAGTCATAAAATTTGTGAAGGCAGCCAGCCATTCCTGAGAAACACAGTCAGACGTTACTTACTTGTAACTGTAGTTCGCCAGTATAGGAAACTTTCATAGATTCACATGCTTGAATCCTTCCCAGTCGTCAAGATGGGAGTCCCCGGTGTAATACAGAAGCTATGCTCAAATGCACGTAAACATTATATGCATTAGGCCTTAATCTTAGAAACATACCAGCCATTTTGTTATACACGGCCAAACTCTAGAACCCTCTTGTGAGGAGATGTCGTCCCTCAGCTTTTACAAGCATTAGTGTTGTAATATAGGTACTGAGAGAATAAAGGTGAGCTCTCCCAGGTAAGGTGGGTGGGTCGAATGTGAATCTATGAAAATTTCCAATACTGGAGAACTACAGGTAAGTAACTTATTTCTTATTCCAGTATTGGAACTTTCATAGAGTCACAAGCTTGAATCAGAATGGCAAGCACTGAGTAGTACATTTTCTGCATGTACAAAATCAACATTGTTATTTAAGAGACAGTGTGAACAGTTCTTACCGCTTATGCTTGTTGTTTAGAGCATGGAGAACGTAAAGTTATTACGCTATAGAAAATCTGACATGACAGTACAAGCGGATGGTGGGAACAACAAATGGCTCACCTTCATTGGAACAGATGTCTAACGACTGCTTGTCCAACTGCTGCATCCCAGGGCGTCTCTGTATACAGGAAATAGTGCCTTGTGAAGTTATGTTCTGTCTAACACGTTGCAGCTCAACAGATGTCAGGTATCGAAACCACTGAGAACATTGCACAGGACATGGATACAGCTCTGGTGGAATGTGCACGTACCTTTGTATCCACCAGCTTTCTGATGGCAGAAGACGATTGCATTTTTAATCCATTGAGAGATAGTCTGTTTAGTTACTGGGTATCCTTTTCTAGGGGCACTAAAGACTATGAACAGCTGGTTTGTCCTTCTTAAGGTTTTTGTCCTGTCCAAGTAAAACTTGAGACCTCTCCTCAGATTAGGCGAATGAAGGGATCTCTCTGCAGCAGTTTGGGGCTTTGGGAAAAATGACCTCAGTACTACAGGTTCATTAATATGAAAGTCCGAAGGCACCTTGGGATGAATTTAGGATTGGTACACAGAATAACTGTCGTTTTTGAAGTGTAAGAAGGGTTCCTGTATTGTAAAAGCCTGGATTTCGCTGACCCGACGTGCGAAAATAAGGGCAAGGAGGATCGTCACTTTCCAGGTGAGGTATTTGATGACCGCCCTATGTATGGACTCGAAGGTCTCCTTTATCAGCTGGCCTAAGACTGTGTTAAGTTGCCATGCCAGAGGAGGGGCTTTCACAGGAGGAAAGGATCTGAAAAGATCTTTCAAGAATTGTTTTAAAGCCTTTCAGCACACAGAGATGGTTTACCAGACTTTCTCCTATGCTGAGAAATCATTGCCAGATGAACTTTGATGGAAGCATGGGCAAGCCCTGAGCATGCTAGTGGCAACAAGTATGGTAAGACCTTTTCCAGGGCCGAGGAGAGAGGATGTATATACAGGAACACGCACCGCAGAAACAAAATCGCTTCCACTGTAATCAGTATGTTTTATTTGTGCTATCTGCCCGGGCTTTAGCAAGGACGTCCTTGCAAACCTTTAGTATATCTAAGGGGCCACATTTGTTGAACTCAGGAGCCATGTCAATAAGCTCAGAGATTTGGGATCCGGGTGTCTTACTTGGCCCTGGTTGATGGTGAGGAACTCTGGAATTGGCTTTATCTTGATGGGCAGACATGAAGATAGTAGCAGTAACTCCCTGTACCAAGGTCAACGTGGCCACACTGAAGCCATTAGAATTATCAGCCAGGGTTCAGACTTGATCTTCCTGATCACTCTTGGGAGGAGAGGATTTGGAGGAAAGGCATAAATTCCTGACCATGCGATCAAAAAGCCATACCCCTATGACCCTTGTTGGTGATGCCAACTTGTGTAAAACCCGCATTTGGCTTTCTGGGAGGTTGCACAAAGATCCAGGTTTGGTTTGCCCCACTGGAAAAATATTTTGTCCAGTGTCTTCTGGACCAATTCCCACTCGTGAGGAGATGTCTTTAACCTGCTTAGCGAAACTACCATGGTATTTTGAAGGCCCGTAACATGTTCTGCTGTTATGTGCACTGAGTGCTGAATGGATAAGTTACTTACCGGTAAATCCAAGTTCTCTTCCAGGGGTATCCTCATCAAAGTCATAAACATTGAATATTCCCGCCCTTGTGCGGGGACCCCGTAGCATATATAAAATACACACAAATAAAGTATGAAATATGCACGAAAAAAATAAATAAATATATATATATATATATATATATATATATATATATATATATATATATATATATATAGCATTTTTAGTAGACATTTTTCATACTAAACTCATATATACATGTGTAAAACAGCAATGCAGGGTATAATCATGAACAGGCTAAAATGCTTTATTTCTACGAAGTTTTTTTTTTTTGATCTTTATAAAATTACAATAGAGAATAAATATCTACCCAAGCCCCAAAACTGGGCTTAGGGAAATAAGCAGTAGTCATCACTAGAGAAAAAGAGAAATAAACTACATTGAAAAACAATGGAGCATTCTTAGCCAATAGGCTGCATGCAGGTTAACACAGGAGAACCATAAAAACGTTGGCACCGTGCCTTTAAGAACCTGAGCACCTCCAGTATCCCACCATGCCTCAGGGGTGAAGGAGAGGTGACAGTTGGTTCACAGTTAGGTCAGTACTTTTTTACGGTGCCAATCTGTGTAGCCGATTCGACCGACAGTCTGTGCTGCACTTCTAGGAGACGTGCGTCCAGGGAGGAGGGTGGGTTGTTTATGACTTTGATGAGGATACCCCTGGAAGAGAACTAGGATTTACAGGTAAGTAACTTATCCTTCTCTTCCAGGGGATCCTCATCAATAGTCATAAACATTGATTAGATTAGCAAGCCCATCCCTAAACTCTGCGGACTGTCTAATAGAAGTGCAGGAATAGACATGTATCATGCAAACACATTTTTCAGAGGCTTGCCACCCTTGGGCATCTGCGCTTGCATCTGAGTCAAACAGTAATGTCTAGTAAATGTAAGTACAGACTTCCATGTAGCAGCCTTACAAATTTCAGATATTGGAACATTGTTAAGGAGGGCAGCAGTAGCCGCTTTTGCCCTTGAGAATGTGCTTTAGGTCTAGCCAGTAGTTGTTTGTTAGCCAACTGTTAAGCATTAACAATACAAGAAACTATCCATCTTGATATTGTTCGTTTAGATGCTGCCTCTCCTGTACTCAAATGACCATAATTTACAAACAAGTGGTTGGAATGTCTAATCAATTTTGTTTTGTCCAAATAAAATTTTAGCACTCTCTTTAGATCTAGGGAGTGCAACGCTTTCTCCGCCGGAGTCTCCGGATTGGGGAAGAAAGTCGGTAGAGAAATAGTCTGATTGATGCGGAATTCTGACACCACCTTTGGTAGGAATGAAGGGCGAGTTCACAGAACTACTCTGTTGTCGTGAAAGACTGTGTACGGTTCTTTGGAAGACAAAGCCAGAATTTCACTGACCGTCCTCGCGGAAGTAATGGCTACCAAAAAAGCCGTCTTCCACGTAAGGTGTTGCAAAGAGGCTTTGTGTATAGGTTCGAAAGGAGGGCCTATAAGTTTTGACAGTACTATGTTCAGTTCCCATGGAGGGGAGGGTCTCCGAATGGGCGGAAAAACTTTTTTCAAACCTTCCAAGAAATCCTTGTCTACTGGTTTCCTAAAGAAGAATTCCTGAGACGGTGACTTACGATAGGCTGTAATGGCAGAGAAATGTACCTTAATAGATGATACCTGCAGACCAGACTTTGCCAGATGGAGTAAGTAAGACAATATGACGTCCTCCTGAGCCCGTATGGGATTCTGACCTTGTTGACAGCACCATATGTAGAACCTCTTCCACTTAAACGCGTAAGAACGCCGCGTGGAAGGTCGTCTGGACTCCTTCAAGATGTCCATGCACTCCTGCGAGAGACCTAGGTGCCCATACTGCAGGAATTCAGGAGCCATGCTGTCAAGCTCTGAGAGGGGAGATTGGGATGCAGAACCCTGCCCTCCATCCTGCTCAGAAGATCCGGTCTGCACGTCAGCCTCCTGTGAGGTTGTTCCGATAGGTTGAGGAGATCTGTGTACCAGAATTGACGGGGCCATTGCGGTGCTATGAGAATCATTCTGGTGCTGGATCTGTAAAGTTTGTTGATCACAACCGGTATGAGGGGAATCGGTGGAAAAGCGTAGAGAAATATCCCTGACCAGTCGATCAACAGGGCATTCCCTCGAGATCACGGACGGTAGAACCTGGATGCGAAGTCTGGGCATTTCTTGTTTACTTCGTCTGCGAAGAGATCCAATTGAGGTCGACCCCATTGAGCGAAGATGTCTTCAACGATTTCGCCGTGTAGGACCCAATCGTGGGCGTCCTCTAGGTGTCTGCTCAGGAAGTCTGCTTCCACGTTTTGTTGACCTGGTAGGTGAACCGCTGTAAGCGACATTCCTCTGGCCAGGAGCCAATGCCAGATTGTTTGGGACTCCAGAGATAGGGGTAGGGATCTCGTTCCCCCCTGTCTGTTCAAATAGTACATTGTGGTTGTATTGTCCATTTGTATTAGGAGAGATTTCCCCTGAATCGATGGAGCAAAAGACTTGAGAGCCAGATGGACCGCTCTGAGCTCCAGCAGATTGATGTGGTACTTCCTTTCGTTGTCGGACCACAGGCCCTGAATTTGAAGGGGACCTAGATGAGCCCCCCCATCCTTGAAGAGACGCATCCGTTACCAGAGTGACGGATGGAATTACCTGGTGAAACGGAGCTCCTACTGACAGGTGAGGTCTGTGCATCCACCATTGCAATGACTGACGTGCTGCGATCGGCAGCCGCACTCTGTCCTCCCAGCGACCTGTCCTTTGGCTCCAGTTGTTCTCCAACGCCTCTTGGAAGGGCCTCATATGTAGCCTGGCATTTGGGACAATGAAAATGCATGATGCCATGGAGCCTAGCAGAGATGTCACCTGACGGGCTGTAGGTGCGTCGGATTTTAACAGGTCTTGACACTTTCTTTATTGAGAATAGTTGTTCCTCCGAAGGATACACTCTTTGGAGCTCTGTGTTTAGTATAGCTCCAAGGTAGTTGAGGTTCTGTGTTGGAATCAAGGTGGACTTTTGGTAGTTGACTTGAAGACCTAGAGACTCGAAAACCTTGAGCACAATGTCCCGATGGGTTCTCGCCTGATCCGGAGAGGAGGCTTTCAGTAGCCAGTCGTCTAGGTATGGGTAGATGAAGATTTTTTGTTTTCGAAGATGTGCCGCTACCACTGCCACACATTTCGAGAAGACGCAGGGGGCAGATTTCAGGCCGAACGGTAGCACTTTGAACTGATAGTGCTGTGAGGCTATCTGGAAGCGAAGGAATTTCCGATGCTTGGGAACTATCGGGATGTGAAAGTATGCATCCTGCAGGTCGATGGAGCACATCCAGTCTCACTGATGTAGCTGAGGGAAAATCTGGTGAAGAGCCAGCATCTTTAACTTTTGTTTTCTTATGTACTTGTTCAGAAGCCGTAAGTCCAGAATCGGTCTGAAAACGCCCTCTCTGCCTTTTTTCGCCACCAGAAAATATCGGGAGTAAACCCCCTTTCCTCTGTGCACAAGTGGAACTTTTTCTAATGCCTTCTTTCGTAAGAGGGCGAGAGCCTCTTTGCACAATAGGCTGACGTGAGATGGATTGGATTTGGCTGGTGGCAAGTGCGGTGGAGGTTGTCTGAAAAGAAGAGAGTAGCCATTTTCGACAATGTTGAGCACCCACTTGTCGTTTGTGATAGAGCGCCACTCGTGAAGAAAATCTGTGATACTTCCCCCCCACCGGAGTGGTGCACAGTGTTGAGGGAAGCGAGTTCTCATTGCTTGGCTGGCGCTTTTGGTGTGGACTGTTGAGGTCTACTTGAACCTCGTTCCCTTGTGGCCTTACGAGCCTGAAAAAGAGGGCGTCCCTGCCTTTGCTGTGGCCTCTGGGACCAGTGAGGGGTTTGAACCCTCTGCTGGAAAGGGCGCCTGTCATAAGGCCTATACCTCCGCCTGAAGTCCTTCTTCATTTCCAGGCCTACTGCGCCCTCATGGTGTCCACTTCAGTCTTCATGCGTGCCATTTCTTCATCTGTATGGGTACCAAACAGCGAGTTCCCGGTGAATGGGAGATTTAAGATGCGCTGTTGAGCTTCCTGTTTTAAACCGGTCAGCCTCAGCCAGGAAGACCTTCTTGCAGATTCCATGTGCGTACCCATGCACAGCTAGGTCTGCTCCATCTGCCGCTGCCCTGGTGACTTGGTTGGATACCAGACATCCCTCTTGCAGGATTTCTTGGAAGTCCTGTGTCTTCCCAGGGCAACTTTTCTGTGAACCTGTTGAGGGAGTCCCACAGAGAACGGTCATACCTGCCCAGGAGTGCAGAAGCGCTGGAGACCTTCATTATAGATGCCGCCGTGCCGCACATTTTTCTCCCCAGAGAGTCGAGATGCCTGCTCTCTTTGTCCGGTGAGACAGTGGAGGATGATGCCACTGAGTGGGTTTTTCGGGCTGCGGCCAATATTACTGAGTCCGGTGGCAGATCCGTTCTTAGGAATAAAGGGTCCTGTTCAGGCGCTTTATATTTTTTCAAAATCCTAGCCGGAGCAGATTTGAGAGTGGCTGGCGCCCAAAAAGTGTCCATGGTTGGCTGCAACATACCAGGCACTAGCGGCAGTAGCTTTTTTGAAGCTGTTCTATGTTGCAGAGTCTCAAAAATGACTGAAGAGGAGGTAGATGGTTCTGGAACCTCTATATTTAACTTCTGCGCTCCCCTTAAAAGTACCTCATTAAAAGTGGTGATGTCATCCACCGGTGAAACCCGAGCTGGTGGAGAATCTGTTAAGGTGGGGGAGTAACGTCCGACAGATGATCCTGACGACGACCAAGAGGGCGATCTTCTGTGTCGTGATCTTGACCTAGATCATCGTTGGGAACGTGACCTGCTGCGAGACGCTGTAACAGAGCGCCCAGGCCTCGTGGTTGGTTGGCGCGGAGCAGAACTAGCCCGTCCTGCCCGCGCTGTCGGTGATGGTGTTCTGGGAAGAGAGGCAGTAGTACATTTGTGAATACTGCGAATCCGGGGAGGCCGCTGGTCTATTAAGGATCTCCAACCATCTTGGTGATAAGTTGATGGGTAAAACGTGCCCCGATGATGCCGCTCTCGAGCGAGATGAATCGCTCCGTATGGAGACCACTGGCGATGGAGCGGCCTTGTCTGCTGGAGGGAGGCGATGTTCTACTCCCTGCGAGACAGGTAAAACCTGTGTCGACGTCGACAGCTGTGCCGACGAACGGCGCGCCGCCGGTTGTTCTTGTCTCGACGTTGAGTGTCTCGACGTAGAGTGTCGACATCGAACGGCGATCTCTGGACCTCGACCTACTCGCCGTCGTGTACCTCGACGTGGAGCGGTGGGAGGCCGACGGCGGATGTCGCTCTTGCCGTCGTGGCGATTTCAACGCCGTGTCTCTTGACGTCGGGGGCGTGAGGTCTTCGCCGGCGAACGGGCATGCCGGTGATGGCTCGCCGTCGATCGGCGGGCTGCCGTCGACGGAGATATGCCCCTGCGATGGCCATGATCCCTCGACGCCATATCCTTCGACATCGGGCGAGTCGCCATCGACGGCGATCTAGGACGTGAGATGGTGGCAGCGACGACATCGACAGGGAACAAACAGGTACTTTCCAACCTGCTGACGTCGACCTGGCCATTCTCTCCTGAGAGTGGCCTGTTGGCTGCCTGGGAAGCGAAGAGGATGATGTTTTCTGCCTCTCGTGAAGCCCATGAAGCCTGATCTTTTCTCTGCCCTTCAGAGTCCTCTTTGACATATTCTTGCAGTGTTTGCAAGTGTCAGGACAGTGACTCTGAGGCAGGCACACAATACAAAGAGTGTGTGGATCTGACTGTGCCTTCTTCCCACAAGAAGGGCATTTGACAAAAAGGGAAGGCATTTTTCTGTCAGGAAAAAACTGCCAAACTCAGACAATGATGTTAGATGTCGAGTAAAACAGGAAAAAACGCTGTTTTAAAGTATTTTTCTGAGAAAAACTCAGAAAAACTGAGAGCTCAATGCTCCAGGATCCTCTCAGAAGACGCCGGAAAAAAGAACTGACCTAACTGTGAACCAACTGTCACCTCTCCTTCACCCCTGAGGCATGGTGGGATACTGGAGGTGCTCAGGGTCTTAAAGGCACGGTGCCAAAGTTTTATGGTTCTCCTGTGTTAACCTGCATGCAGCCTATTGGCTAAGAATGCTCCATTGTTTTTCAATGTATTTTTTTTCTCTTTTCCTCTAGTGATGACTACTGCTTATTTCCCTAAGCCCAGTTTTGGGGCTTGGGTAGATATTTATTCTCTATTGTAATTTTATAAAGATCAAAACAAAAAAAAACTTCATAGAAATAAAGCATTTTAGCCTGTTAATGATTATAGCCTGCATTGCTGTTTTACATAGGTATATATGAGTTTAGTATGAAAAATATGTCTACTAAAAATGCTATATATATATATATATATATATTTTACGTGCATATTTCATAGTTGATATGTGTGTATTTTATATATGCTCCGGGGTCCCCGCACAAGGGCGGGAATATTCAATGTTTATGACTATTGAGGAGGATCCCCTGGAAGAGAACTGTACTGTTGGTATCCTCCACGAAATGAAGGTTGCCCTCTGCCCTTGGCTCCACAAAAAGGCTCTTTTCGATACTGCACAGTGCCCAGCAATCTGGTGGTATCAGCGTCTGGCTATCATTTGAAGCGCGTCATCGAAATGCTTCCCGAATAGCACTTCATCACAGGAAAGATCTAAAATCTTTGTCTGGACCTCAGGTTGGAAATTAGTGGCTTTGAGCCACCCTTGACGTTGCAAAACTGCTGATCCAGGTAACAGTCTAAAGCCCATGACGGTGTTATCAAGTGCACAGTCAGTTATCTCCACAGCAGAACTTTTTCCCTCCATTAGCACCTTCTTGGTCTCTACCTTGGTACTCTCGGGGAGTTCTTCCAAATACTGAGTTATGTCCGACTACAGTTGCTTATCATATCTGCCAAGGAGCGCTAGATAATTAGCAGCTCGTACCACAAGGGCTTTTAAAGTGCTGTTGCGCCGCCTGTGAGATGATGGAGTCTGGCTTTTAATGTCCTGTTAGGGAGGCGTCATCCGTTGACTTGTACTTCTTATCCAAGTTAGGTAACTCTGCAGGTACTGTTGCAGGGTTAAACATTATCTTCAAACCTTGACACCAAACATGGTCAATTATTGGACTAGCTCTTACTGCTTTCCTGATCTTTGAAATCGTACAGGAAACAGTCCTGCTGATTTGCATGCATTGGTAAATCAAAGCAGGTGGCTGCCCTTTCCAGCAGGTTGTAAAAATCACCAATATCCTCAGGAGGAGATCCCACTATAGGTGTTCCATGAGAAGCAGGCGCTGGAATTATATTTTCATCCCATTTATCTTGTGGTGTATGGATTACACCATCCTCACCTTCGCCCAAAGAAGTTTGTACATGCATAGGTACAGTCTGGGGGAACCCCGTGGCTGAGGAGTTAACACCTGTGACTTGTGAAACTGATGAGGTTGATGGCATTGTGGGAATTGTTGGTTTCTGCACAGATGTAGATATTGGCGGAAAACGCTCCCTCTTATCTGCCAACATTGCTTGCAAATCCGACACTAAACCGGACGGTAGAAATACCAGCCCTTGCTGATGCTGTTGTGGCTGCTCATAATACTGCTAGTCATAGTATGAATCATTATCAGAGTATTCCTGACATTTGACATGTAATTGTGAAGGGCTTTTAGCCACCCCATATAGCCCATCATCCTCCGAATCATCTTCATCCAAAAGGTGTGAAGGTAACAGTCTCAACACCTTACTTGGAGATGTAACGGATGGGAGTCAAACGATGCTTTGCAATCTTTTTAAGTCCAAACTGCTCAGTCGACGAGGAAAGACACAAAGCAGCGGTATTTCTCTCTTTGTAGGTGTTTCCTTGATAGCTGATTTAGGAAGATGGCTCTGTATATACTAACTCAAAGTGAGAGACAGTGTGCAGAGTCCAAGGGTTCCCCTTAGAGGTTGATAGTGGCAAAATTAGATACTACTAATGCTCTATTTTGTGGTAGTGTGGTCGAGCAGTAGGCTTATCAGAGGGTAGTGTTAAGCATTTGTTGTACACACACAGGCAATAAATGAGGAACACACCTAAAGACTTAACTCCAGGCCAATAGTTTTTATATAGAAAAATATATTTTCTAAATTTATTTTAGAACCAAAAGATTCAAGATTTGAGGTAAGTACATAAAATGCAAGGTACTTCACACAGGTAAGTACAGAACTTTGATTTAAAACAGTAGTACACACAGTTTAGGTTAAAATGGCAATAAGCTATTTTAAAAGCGGACAGTGCAAAAATCAACAGTTCCTGGGAGAGGTAAGTTTGGTTAAGTTTTTCAGGTAAGCAAAGCACTTACACAGTCCGTCTCCTGGGCATAGGCAGCCCACCGTTGGGGGTTCAAGGCAACCCCAAAGCCACCACACTAGCAACATAGGGCCGGTCAGGTGCCGGGTCAAAGGAAGGCCCAAAACACATAGGTGCCTAGGAAGAACAAGGGTGCTCCGGTCCTAGTCTGCTTACAGGTAAGTACCTGCATCCTCGGGGAGCAGACCTGGGGGGTTTTGTAGAGCACTGGGGGACACACATGCCCACAAAACACCCTCAGCGGCACGGGGGCGGCCGGGTGCAGTAAGCAAAGTAGGCATTGGGTTTGCTATTGAAAGCAATGGAGGAACCCGGGGGTCACTTAGGCGATGCAGGCAGGGCACGGGGGGGCTTCTCAGGGGGCCAGCCACTGACTGGGCTAGGATGAGGGCCACCTGCTGGTCACTCCTGCACTAGTGGGTGGTTCCTCTCGGTCCTAGGGGCTGTGGGCGCAGTGCTTGGTCCAGGCATCGGTTTCCTGGTTACCAGGCAGTCGCAGTCAGGGGGAGCCTCTCGATCCTCTCTGCAGGTCTTGCTGTGGAGGTACAGAGGGGTCAACTCAGGGAGCCCATGTCGTCGTAGGTGTCTGGGAGTCCTCTCTGCGGTGTTGGTTCTCCTAAACTCGAGCCGGGGGCGTCGGGTGCAGAGTGTGAAGTCTCACGCTTCTGGTGGGAAGAGAGTTCTTTGAAAATTGTTTCTTTGTTTCAGGTTTTGAACAGTGCCGCTGTTCTCTGGAGTTTCTTGGTCCTTCGGGTTCAGGGCAGTCCTCAGAGGTCGCTGTTCCCTGTCGGATGTGTCGCTATGCAGGTTCTTTGAGTCTGGAGACAGGCCAGTAGGGCTGTGGCCAAGTCAATTGTTGTCTCCGTCGTCTCTGCGGGGCTTTCAGGTCAGTAGTCGTTCTTCTTGTTGTAGGTTGCAGGAATCTGATTTTCTGGGTCGCCCCGAAATACTAAATTTAGGGATGTGTTTAGATCTGCGGGCAGTAGCCAATGGCTACTGTCCTTGAGGGTGGCTACACACTCCTACCTCCTCCCTGTGGGGAGGGGGTCACATCCCTATTCCTATTGGGGGAATCCTCCAAAACCAAGATGGAGGATTTCTAAAGGCAGGGGTCACCTCAGCTCAGGGCACCTTAGGGGCTGTTCTGACTGGTAGGTGGTGACTCCTTGTTTTTCTCATTATCTCCTCTGGACTTGCAGCCACAATTGGGGGCTGTGTCCAGGGGGTGGGCATCTCCACTAGCTGGAGTGCCCTGGGGCATTGTAACATGAAGCCTGAGCCTTTGAGGCTCACTGCTAGGTGTTACAGTTCCTGAAGGGGGAGGTGTGAAGCACCTCCACCCAGTGCAGGCTTTGTTTCTGGCCTCAGAGAGCACCAAGGCTCTCACCCCAGGGGGGCAGAAACTTGTCTCAGTGGCAGGCTGGCACAGACCAGTCAGTCCTGCCCTGAAGGATTGGGTAAAATACAAGGGGCATCTTCTATGACTGACTTCAGTGTGGGTTTATTATTCCGAGACGTTTGATACCAAACTTCCCAGTATTCACTGTAGCCATTATGGAGCTGTGGAGTTCGTTTTGACAAACTCCCAGACCATATACTCAATGTGGCCACACTGTACTTACAATGCCTAAGAATTGGCGTGGACACTGTAGGGGCATATTGCTCATGTAGCTAATCCCTCATCTGTGGCATAGTGCACCCTGCCTTATGGATGTAAGGCCTGCTAGAGGGGTGACTTACCTATGCCACAGGCAGTAGTTTGTGGGCATGGCATCCTGAGGGGGATGACATGTTGACTTTGCCTTTTTCTCCCCACCAACACACACAATCTGCAAGGGCAGTGTGCATGTGTTAGGTGAGGGGTCCCTTAGGATGGCACAACACATGCTGCAGTCCTTAGGTACCTTCCACTAGTGCCTTTTAAAAGGGACTTATCTGTGTGCCAGGGGTGTGCAATTGTGGAAACAATGGTACATTTTTAGAGAAAGAACACTGGTGCTGGAGCCTGGTTAGCAGTGTCCAGCACACTTCTCAGTCAAGTCAGCATCAATATCAGGCAAAAAGTGGGGGGTAACAGGCATTTTCGTACAGTCGACGAGAGGTAAGTCGCCGTCATCGACAAGGTGATTGTCAACTGTGGCGTCAGACGGAAGTGTAATCGACAGGTGTTGTCGACAGTGGAAGCGTCGACAGTGGAAGCGTCGCCGGGAGGATCGTCAACGAGGTAAGCAGTGTCGACGGAGACTGTAGTTGCAGTGACAAATGAGGCGCACCGTCGAGGAGGATGAGAAGACCGTTGACAAGGACTCTGTTGGGGCTTCCTGTGGTCTTAGACATGGTGATAACTGTTGATGTCGTCGTTGATATGTGAGCCATTGACGAAGATATCATCGACAGTGCAGAGGCTTGTTTCTTGAATGTATGCTTTACCCGCAGAGGTGGCGTTGGAGGCTCAGAGGGTTTTCTTTTTTGATTTTAATGGGGATTCTGACCCATTTGATTTCTCAGACTGCAACAAACAACAAATGCTTCTTTGACGGGCTATGAATTTTTGAGAAACCTTCAGATTTATTTAGGTGCCTTTTTAGGGAGGTTCCTCAGTGGCAGTGGAATACTCAGTATATCTCTTTACTGGTGTCTTGGTGACAGACACAGAAGATGAAGCACCATCATCGTCAGAGGCCGGATTGTCTCTAGATTTCAACCTTTGTAGCCAAAGGAGAAGACGATCCTCTCTGTCTTTTAATGTTTTAGTAGAAAATGTCCTACATAACTTAGTCTCTGGGTTGATGGTTAGGATAGAGACAGTACATGCAGTCCTTATGTTGGTCATCCACATGTAGCCTCTTCTTCATGCAGGTAGCACAGGATCTAAAAAGCCCCTATTTAGATGTCGCTGACACGGTTGTCAGTTTGAAGCACCCAAATGAAGAGAATTTCTGAAGAAAAGTAATCCAGACACCTCAGAAAAAATGTATCTGAGAGAAAACTGAGCAGAGCTCAGAGGAGACTTAAGCACGACGTGCAGTGGAAAACCTGAGGGAAGGCAGCTCCTCACAGGAGGGTTCTAGAGGGTGGTGTAATCTGATTGGTTGATTCTAGAGTATTTTTTTTTTTTTCTTTTTTTTACAAAATGACTGATATGTTTCTAAGATAAAGGCCTAATGCATGTAATGTTTATATGCATTTGAGGATAGCTTCTGTATTACACCGGGGACTCCCATGTCGACGACTGGGAAGGATTCAAAAGCATGTGAATCTATTAAAGTTCCAATACTCTAGTAAATTAACGTTTCTACGGATAACAAGTGAGACATCCCTTTGCTCTTAATGGTTGCATGCAGTACAGATATACTTCCATAAGGTACAAGGAGAACTCCAAATGTCATGTTTTGGGGATTTTTTACCTTTTAGGACAGAAGAGAAATGAGGGCGTCCACAAACTTGCTGCGGTCTTCAGTTTTCAAATCAATGACTAGTGCGAAAAAAGGAGAAAATAGTATGA
Source organism: Pleurodeles waltl (assembly GCF_031143425.1). Lineage (NCBI taxonomy): Eukaryota > Metazoa > Chordata > Amphibia > Caudata > Salamandridae > Pleurodeles > Pleurodeles waltl. Next base: position 989,198,961 of record NC_090450.1, read on the forward strand.
GAAACACAGCAGATAAACATTTAACATTAACAGTGCCAGATGCTGAGCTAAGGAATTTCTCCAACAAAAAATGAATATATTCTAGGTGGAGCAGGGTGACTGTTTCCTGCAGTGTGGCTATCTAATGGAAAATTGGTTCCCATTATTAGATGGATAGGTTACCACCTAGCCATACGAGACGTCCCAGTAAAGAGGTTGCCAGTCTCTTTGTTCTCACTACGGGAAAAATAAGAAGTCTGCTGCAAAATTCCACCCGGAACAGTAAAAAATGAAGCTGCTATGCAATTTCATGCAAGGTCCATTGGGAAGATTGCATCCATTGTTTAAATAAGTGCGTCAGCGAAAAGGTAGAACACCAAATAACGTACAAATTCTCACAGTTTTCAACAGAGTGCAGATGTTTAAGATACTGGTGCACAAGAAAGTACTCGCCAGCACAGCCTACTGTGTATTTCTAGAAATATAATTATGTAAAACAGTCATCTACAGTGGGTACCCAGCTTAAGTCACAATGTAGCTCTCACAGCGCTAGCCACATGTCCACAAAGGGTTGGGGGGGATTGGGGGTTATAAAAAAATATATATAAAAAAACGTATCTCATGTTGGGAGAGACGGTTCCCTCCAGCAGCAGCTCCTCTAAGGCAGAGGAGTGACGCCCCACTGTTTTATGCAGTGAAGAAAAGGAAAAAATTAAATGATAGCAACACATTTTTTCATTTTTCCTCTGGAGCACGGTTAGGTCAGGGCTTGGCTAGAAGAGGGCTATATGCATGTAAGTGCACATGAAGCTTTGGCCGGCTGTTTTGAACAGCCAGGAGGAGAGTGTGCAAAAGGCCCTATTACCTGTCCAGACACATGTTGTAAATCGGTCTTTGAAGCTCGAGTTCTGGGTGTGGCCCATTCTGAAGTGCCCATTCCTCTGCTGTGCCCTTGCCCCGGACAGCAGTCCGTCCTAGCTGGAGTGGCTCCAAATATAATAGCCCCAAACACAGAATTTAAAAAGACCACTCTGGTATCATTTTTGAAGGAGCAGGACTGATGATCTCACCAGAAGTTACAGCACGAACGATAGGAGCATCGCCCTGCACACGATGAGACTGGTCTCGATGGACAATAGGTAGTTAAAATATGCACAAGGGACCATGGGGCTGCGATGCAGATAGTCTCGCTAGGAATACTGGTCAAAAGAGCCAGGTTAGCAGCTGTCCACTCCGAAAATATCACAGGCGGCAAGCTTGCATGCCAACTCAAAGCAATGTGTAAACATCAGGGACAAAGATCGTCCCTTTTCTCTGGCTTACAGAGTAAAGTTTGAAAGTCAGCCAACAGATTATTATCTACAATGAAGGAATGTATCCTATAGGCGTAGCAATGCCCCATGGCAGTGGTTTTCAAACTTTTTAATGCAGAGCCACCCCAAGTGAAAAATTATAATAATTGCCCCCCCCCCCCGAATTTCTCACACATTCTATTAAGTTGGCAGTGTTTAAATATTTGTAGACGTGTTTAAAGACTGCAGTTAAGTTCTGTTACCTTTTTTAAAAAAATGTGATAAATGATCTGCATAATGCTTTTTTTGGTCAGAGCCTGGAGCCCCGCCCGTGGGATCACTTAAGGTTCTCCAAGGGGAACCTGCCCCCCAGTTTGAAGACCCGTGCCATACGGGGATGTCATCTGGGAAGACAGTTATTTTCTTAACGGGAAAGAAGAGGAAAGAAATATCGAAGAACGTGAAACACCACCGCCACCTTGAGGCGAGATGAAGGCTAGACCTGTGGCAACGTGATATTCTAATCTGCAACACAACAACTGAAATTAGCATTTGGGAAAATACATATATCAAAATTAATGTTTCATTATCAATTTTAAGCAAAAGAATTAAAACTTTGAAGATCTCTATATCTATATATATATATTTGATACACAGTCAAATGTGCATCAAATTCTCATACCTAGACCAAAGATTTTTAAGTTTATTCAGAGCACATGTGCGCTTTGAATATATTTTTTCCCTGCTGAAGGCTTTATTAACTGTTAGCCCAAATATAATAATCGGGAGGACGGTTAGACTGCCAATATATAGTTGTCACTGATCTTCCTATCAGTATTACTGTAAACCAGCAATGGTGTGCAGGTTTTGATGCATTTTCCAAGTGACTCCAACAGCCTAGTAATATAGAACCTTTATTTGGCGTTAACAGTTAATTATAAACGAGAAGATCTTATCCCAAAAATATTTTTGAAGAGCACATAGCAAATGAGGATAAGTTACTTACCTGTAAATCCTAGTTCTCTTCCAGGGGTATCCTCATCAAAGTCAAACATTGAACCATGCCTCAGGGGTGAAGGAGAGGTGACAGTTGGTTCACAGTTAGGTCAGTACTATTTTACGGTGATAATCTGTGTAACGGATTCGAAAGACAGTCTGTCCTGCACTTCTAGGAGACGTGCGTCCGGGGAGGAGGGTGGGTTGTTTATGACTTTGATGAGGATACCCCTGGAAGAGAGCTAGGATTTACAGGTAAGTAACTTATCCTTCTCTTCCAGGGGATCCTCATCAATAGTCAAACATTGAATAGATTAGCAAGCCCATCCCTAAACTCTGCGGACTGTCTAATAGAAGTGCAGGAATAGATCTGTATCATGCAATAAATTCCTCAGAGAGGCCAGCCTAACTTGGGCGTCTGCTCTTGCATCTGAGTCCAAACAGTAATGTCTAGTAAGGAATGGTTTCTTACCTGTAACTCCAGTTCTCTCGTAGGGGTATTTCCATGATAGTCATAAGCATTGAATAGTTCCGCGCGCCTGCGGGGACCCCGGAGCACTGATGTGAATTATATTCTTAAGTGCAAACACCAGCCGTTTAAAGAAAAGGTCTGTCAAAAAACACTTAAGAATAACATTGTGCAGCCTATGTGAATAGCTACACAGGCCAAATTGTTGAAAAGAAAATCAATAGTAGTGTAAATTCATGTTCAAACACCTATTTATTCTAGAAATGTAATAACAAATACATTCTCATACTTTATTTACACCTCTGATGAGAATAAAACAATGCAGGGCAGTGTAGCCCATAGGCTGCCATTATACAGAATGTAAATAGAGCTGTGCCTTTAAGAAAAGCAAAGTCTTCCTGTTTCCCATCATGCACAGCAAAAGGCAGTTGCCTCAGTTCTTTTTTGGAGGCTATTACCTGACATGAAGAAAAAACAAAACATTTGTTGGAGTACCCACCTCCATAATATTCATGTTCTATGTCAACTCCACCGGGGAGGAGGGAGGGTTGCTTATGACTATCATGGAAATACCCCTACGAGAGAACTGGAGTTACAGGTAAGAAACCATTCCTTCTCTCGTAGGGGATTTCCATGTATAGTCATAAGCATTGAATAGAGTAGCAAGCCCATCCCCATAACCGCGGTGGAGTCGACATAAGAATACTGAGAAAAACATGAATCATGCAAACAAATTCTTGAGTAAAGCCTGTCCAACCTGAGCATCTGCCCTAGCGTCTGTATCAAGGCAGTAATGCTTAGTAAAGGTATGGACCGACCTCCAAGTGGCAGCCTTGCATATTTCTGCCAAAGGGACATTTCTCATCAAGGCTACAGTAGCTGCTTTCCCTCTGGTCGAGTGGGCTTTTGGTCTACCACCAAGGGATTTGTTTGCTAACTGATAACATAACATTATACATGAAACAATCCACCTGGATAAAGATTGTTTAGATGTGCCCAAACCTGTTCTGATTGGGCCATAGTTAATAAAAAGCTGTTGTGATTTTCGTAAGCTTTTTGTCCTGTCCAAGTAAAATTTCAATACTCTCTTTACATCCAGAGAGTGCAGAGTTCTCTCAGCAGGAGTAGCTGGATTCTGAAAGAAAGTCGGTAATGAAATTGTTTGGTTCACATGGAAGTCGGAGACTACCTTAGGTAGAAATTTTGGATGAGTTCTCATTACCACTTTTGCAGAATGAAAAACCGTGTAGGGTTCCTGAGCGCAAAGGGCCTGGATTTCGCTGACCCTACGCGCTGAAGTGATTGCCACCAGAAAAGCAGCTTTCCATGTGAGATGCTGCAGCGATGCCTTGTGTATCGGCTCGAATGGCGGCAGCATCAGACGTGATAAGACAACGTTCAGTTCCCATGGAGGAGAAGGCTTTCTAATGGGAGGAAAAACCTTTTTTAAAACCTTCTAGGAAATCCTTAATAATCGGAATCCGAAAAAAGGAAGTTTGTGAAGGACTCTTTCTGTATGCTGTTATCGCCGCCAAGTGAACTTTTATTGACGACAGTTGTAAGCCCGATTTTGCCAAACTTAACAAGTATGGTAAGATAGATTGTTCTCCACAAGAAACCGGGTCAATGTTGTTGTGTAAACACCAAATGCAGAATCTCTTCCACTTGCTTGCATAGGCTGATCGTGTGGAAGGGCGTTTTGCTTCCCTCAGAATTTCCATACAGTCCTGAGGTAAGTTCAAATGTCCATATTGCACTAGCTCAGGAGCCATGCTGCCAAACTCAACGATGAGGGGTTGGGATGAGATATCTGCCCTCTGAACTTCGTGAGAAGGTCCGGGCGATATGGTAGCCTGATGTGTGGTTTGAGTGACCGGTGAAGAAGGTCTGGGAACCACCACTGGCGTGGCCACTCTGGAGCAATTAGGATCATTTTGGTCTGAGCATTGGACAGCTTCTGGAGAACTGCCGGAATCAGGGGAAGCGGTGGAAAGGCGTAAAGAAATGCCCCTGACCAGCTTATCCATAGGGCATTCCCCAGTGTCCCTGGATGGTAATATCTGGAGGCGAAGTTTTGGCATTTTTTGTTTTCTGGGGTTGCGAATAGGTCTGTAGAAGGGGTACCCCAGAGTGCGAAAATGGAATGAACGACGTCGTCGTGTAGTACCCATTCGTGGTTCTCGCTTATTACCCGACTGAGGGCATCCGCTTGAACATTCTGGATGCCGGGCAGGTGAGTTGCCACTAGCGACAGGTTCCTGGCTAGAAGCCAATGCCAGATTGTCTGGGCCTCTCTGGATAAAATTCTGGACCTGGTGCCTCCTTGTTTGTTCACGTAGTACATAGTGGCCACGTTGTCTGTCTGAAGAAGGAGAGTTTCCGTTCTCAGAGAGGGAAGGAAGGCTTTGAGCGCAAGGTGGACTGCGCGAAGTTCCAGCAGGTTGATGTGATAGAGACTCTCTTTCTGTGACCACTCGCCTTGGACTCGAAGATGTTCCATCTGCGCCCCCCATCCGAGCAGTGACGCATCTGTTACGATGGTTTGAGATGGAGGTCGTTGTTGGAACGGAATCCCCACCAAGAGATTGCTGGGCAAACACCACCACTTGAGGGATTGTAGGGTGTGAGGAGACAGCAGGACTTTGTTCTCCCAATCGTCCCTCAGTTGACACCACTGATCCTCTAGATTTTCCTGCAATGGTCTCATATGGAGACGAGCATTGGGAACCAGATGGATACAAGACGCCATCGAGCCCAGTAGAGAAGCTATTATTCTTGCAGTGGCTTGAGGTCTTTCCTGCAGTTGTTTGCACTTTTGGAGAATCGATAACCGTCGTTCCTCCGAAGGAAACACCTTTCCTAGCTTGGTATCTACAATGGCCCCTAAGTAATGCAACCTCTGAACAGGTGTTGCTGTTGATTTCAGAAGATTGACTTGAAGACCAAGTTTTTGTAGCAGTTGTAGAGTCCATTTGAAATGCTGCTGTGCCTCGAGATAGCTGGAGGCCTTTATGAGCCAATCGTCTAGATAGGGATAGACGAATATTCGCTGTTTCCTCAAGTGGGCGGCTACTACCGCCATGCATTTGGAAAAAGTCCTTGGCGCTGATTTTAGGCCGAACGGTAGAACTGCAAATTGGTAATGGCGTTTTCCGACAGTGAACCTTAGGAATTTTCGATGTTTCTTGGCTACTGGGATATGGAAGTAAGCGTCGCAAAGATCTATCGCACATAGCCAGTCGCCCTGACGTAAATGTGGGTAAATTTGGTGTAAGGCTAACATCCTGAATTTTTCTTTGCGAATCCATTTGTTTGCTGTCCTCAGATCTAAGATGGGACGAAACTCTTGTTTGTCTTTTTTCTGTACAAGGAAATATCTCGAATAAATCCCCTTCCCATGTTGGCTGATGGGAACGGGTTCTATGGCTCTTTTTTGCAATAGGATATTGACCTCTAACTGCAGAGCTTCGAGATGGTGGTTGGCTGTTTTGGGTGGAACAGATGGTGGAGAACTGGTGAATCTGAGAGCGTAACCATGTCTCACAATATTCAATACCCAGGCGTCTGTTGTGATGCGTAGCCACTCGTCTAGATGATTTGAGATACTTCCCCCTACCGGAGTGGGTAACGGAGGAGGGGGAAGCAAAGATTCAGGGCCTAGACGTGGGAGTTTGTCGAGGTGTCTGGGTCTGAGGTGTTGAACGACCCCTTGTCGACTTTCTGGAGAAGCCCCTCTGATGCTGCTGCTGCTGCTGTTGCTGAGGGCGTGAAGACGACCAATGTGGAGCCTGATACCTGTGGGTGAACAGTCTTCTTTGATATGGGCGGAATCCCTTTCGCTGTTCTTTAGGTCGCTCTATGCCTACCGCTTTTAAGGTATCCAGCTCCGACTTCATTCTGGCCATCTCATCATCGGCATGAGAGCCGAATAAAGTGGAGCCTGAGAAAGGCAGGTTCTGTATCCTCTGCTGTGCTTCGGGTTTAAGCGATGTAAGCCGCAGCCATGCATGTCTCCTGAGCGCTATACCATGAGCATAGTTATGTGCGGATAGAGTTGAAGCATCTGCCGCAGCACTTATGATCTGGTTAGAAACCATTGCTCCCTCGCTCACGACCTCTAGGAAATCTTCCCTTTTGTCCCTAGGGAGATGCTCTGAGAACTGTAGTATAGAGTCCCAGAGGGATCGATCATATCTCCCTAATAAAGCAGTGGCACTGGCTGCTTTCATGGTGATAGATGCCGTCGAGCATACTTTTCTTCCTGCAGCATCGATCTTTCTGCTTTCTTTGTCTGGGGGAGCAGAGGAAGACGGTGACGTCGAATGCGATTTCTTCGCTGCCACTATAACTACCGAGTCTGGTACTGGGTCCGACCTCAAGAATAGAGGATCTTGCTCTGGTGGACGGTACTTTTTAATGAGTCTGGAAGGAGCAGACTTTGTTGTAGCCGGCGTGAGAAAAATGTCCATTGCCGGTTCAATAAGACCCGGAACCAGTGGAAGTAAAGGTCGTGAAGATGTCCTTTGATGCAAGGTCTCAAAGATTACTGATGTCGATTGGGCTGGAGCTGCTAGCGGGATATTCAGCTTGGTTGCCCCTCTCACTAAGACCTCCTGAAATGTGTTGACATCATCTATGGGAGACACTCTTGGGGATGGTGAGTCTGATAAGGTTGGAGAGTAGTCTCGTGTGGACGATGAAGAATGTCCATGGTGTGATTGACGGCGGTGCCTTGAGGTAGATGTACGTCTCGAGGAATAACCAGAACGCCCTGCAGATCGCGTTGGAGTCCTCGGAACAGGTTCTGGAGGAGGCGCCGGAAGAGGAGCCGTAGGTGTTACCGGCGTCTGTGGTAAAGGCGACTGCCTTTGTGAGAGCTGTGGTGATGCTGGAAGTAGGATAAGCGAGGCCGAGGATTCTGAGGTTGTATAAACCCTTCTAGGCCTCTTAGATGGTCTTCTCGACGTCGAAGCACTCCTCGACGTCGAACTGCGGTGACGCCGAGTGCCTCTAGACGTCGACTCGTCTCGCCGCTGAGAACCTCTCGACGACGAACCTCGACGTCGGTGCAGTGACGGTGAACGCCTCCGACGGCGAACACTCTCTCTCGACGGCGATCTCCCTCGCCGTGTCGACGGCGAGCCCGACTCGGATCTCCTTGACGTGGACTGTGTTCGCCGTGTCGACGGCGACCCAGATCTTCTCGACGTCGGGTGTCTTCGCCGCCTCGACGGCGAAATAGCTGTCGACGGCGAACGATGTCGTTTTCTCGCCGGCGAAGCACTCCTCGACGGCGAACATGTTGGCGCCGTCCCCTGCTTCGACGTCGACGCTCTCGACGTCGTCGGAGATCTATGTCGTTTTTCAGCAGGTCTGGAAGGAGTCATGGAGGAAACAGGTTGAGCCCTGGTAGAAGTCTGACCTTCTCCTCGCTCTGTAGTGGAATGGCCACTTTTTCTCCTGTCCTCTTTCGCCTGGAGTCGGATCTTCTCTCTGTCACGAAGGGTTCTTCTAGAGAAGGTTTTACAGATGTCACACGACTCCGGTTTGTGGCTGGATGGAAGACAAATTATACAGACCGTATGTGGATCTGTTTTAGCCTTCTTTCTTCCACAAGAAGGACATTTATCAAAAAGTGAAGGCATTTCTAACTAGAAAAACCTCAAAATTCTGTCAGAATTTAACAGAAATCAGTAGAAAATGATCACTCAAAGGTAAAAACGTCGAGTGAAAATGAAATTCAGAAGATATTTCAATGAATTTCTGTCACAAAAGCTTTTGTGAGGTAGAGCTCAATGCTTCAGGGTCCTGTCAGCAGGAGCCGGAAAAAAGAACTGAGGCAACTGCCTTTTGCTGTGCATGATGGGAAACAGGAAGACTTTGCTTTTCTTAAAGGCACAGCTCTATTTACATTCTGTATAACGGCAGCCTATGGGCTACACTGCCCTGCATTGTTTTATTCTCATCAGAGGTGTAAATAAAGTATGAGAATGTATTTGTTATTACATTTCTAGAATAAATAGGTGTTTGAACATGAATTTACACTACTATTGATTTTCTTTTCAACAATTTGGCCTGTGTAGCTATTCACATAGGCTGCACAATGTTATTCTTAAGTGTTTTTTGACAGACCTTTTCTTTAAACGGCTGGTGTTTGCACTTAAGAATATAATTCACATCAGTGCTCCGGGGTCCCCGCAGGCGCGCTGAACTATTCAATGCTTATGACTATCATGGAAATCCCCTACGAGAGAAATGTATGTACAGACTTCCATGTAGCAGCCTTACAAATCTCAGATATTGGAACATTGTTAAAGAGGGCAGCAGTAGCCGCTTTTCCCCTTGTGAAATGCGCTTTAGGTCTACCTAGTAGTTGTTTGTTAGCTAACTGGTAAGCATTAACAATACAAGAAACTATCCATCTTGATATTGTTCGTTTAGATGCTGCCTCTCCTGTCCTCAAATGACCATAATTTACAAACAAGTGGTTGGAATGTTTAATCAGTTTTGTTTTGTCCAAATAAAATTTCAACACTTTTCAAATCTAGGGAGTGCAGCGACTTCTCCGCCGGAGTCTCCGGATTGGGGAAGAAAGTCGGTAAAGAGATAGTCTGATTGATGTGGAATTCTGACACCACCTTTGGTAGGAATGATGGGTGAGTTTGCAGAACCACTCTTTGTCGTGAAAAACAGTGTACGGTTCTTTGGAAGACAAAGCCTGAATTTCACTGACCCTCCTCGCGGAAGTAATGGCTACCAAAAAAGCCGTCTTCCACGTAAGGTGTTGCAAAGAGGCTTTGTGTATAGGTTCGAAAGGAGGGCCCATAAGTTTTGACAATACTATGTTCAGTTCCCATGGAGAGGGTCTCCTAATGGGCGGAAACATTTTCAAACCTTCTAAGAAATCCTTGACTACTGGTTTCGTAAAGAAGGATTCCTGAGAAGGTGACTTACGATAGGCTGTAATGGCAGACAAATGTACCTTAATAGATGATACCTGCAGACCCGACTTTGCCAGATGAAGTAAGTACGACAATATGACATCCTCCTGAGCCCGTATGGGATTGTGACCTTGTTGACCGCACCATATGTAGAATCTCTTCACTTAAAAGCGTAAGAATGCCGCGTGGAAGGCCGTTTGGATTCTTTCAAGATGTTCATGCACTCAAGTGAGAGCCCTAGGTGCCCATATTGCAGGAATTCAGGAGCCATGCTGTCAAGCTCCGAGAGGGTAGGCTGGGATGCAGAACCCTGCCCTCCATCCTGCTCAGAAGATCCGGTCTGCACGGCAGCCTCCTGTGAGGTTGTTCCGATAGGTTGAGGAGATCTGTGTACCAGAATTGACGGGGCCATTGTGGTGCTATGAGAATCATTCTGGTGCTGGATCTGTAAAGTTTGTTGATCACAACCGGTATGAGGGGAATCGGTGGAAAAGCGTAGAGAAATATCCCTGACCAGTCGATCAACAGGGCATTCCCTCGAGATCCCGGACGGTAGAACCTGGATGCGAAGTCTGGGCATTTCTTGTTTACTTCGTCCGCGAAGAGATCCAATTGAGGCCGACCCCATAGAGCGAAGATGTTTTCAACGACTTCGCCGTGTAGGACCCAATCGTGGGCGTGCTCTAGGTGTCTGCTCAGGAAATCTGCTTCCACGTTTTGTTGACCTGGGAGGTGAACCGCTGTGACATTCCTCTGGCCAGGAGCCAATGCCATATTGTTTGGGACTCTCGAGATAGGGGTAGGGATCTCGCTCCCCCCTGTCTGTTCAGATAATACATTGTTGTTTTATTGTCAGTTTGTATTAGGAAAGATTTCCCCTGAATCGATGGAGCAAAAGACTTGAGAGCCAGATGGACCGCTCTGAGCTCCAGTAGATTGATGTGGTACTTCTTTTCGTTGTCGGACCACAGGCCCTGAGCTTGAAGGGGACCCAGATGAGCCCCCCCATCCCTGAAGAGACGCATCAGTTACCAGAATGTCGGATGGAATTACCTGGTGAAACGGAGCACCTGACAGGTGAGGTCTGTGCATCCACCATTGCAATGACTGACGTGCCGTTAATGGTAGCCGCACTCTGTCCTCCCAGCGACCTGTCCTTTGGCTCCAGTTGTTCTCCAAAGCCTCTTGGAGGGGCCTCATGTGCAGCCTGGCATTTGGGACAATGAAAATGCATGATGCCATGGAGCCCAGCAGAGATGTCACCTGACGGGCCGTCGGTGCGTCTGATTTTAACAGGTCTTGACACTTCCTCTTTATTGATAATAGTCGTTCCTCCGAAGGATACACTCTTTGGAGCTCTGTGTTTAGTATAGCTCCCAGGTAGTGGAGGTTCTGTGTTGGAATCAAGGTGGACTTTTGGTAGTTGACTTGAAGACCTAGAGACTCGAAAACCTTGAGCACAATGTCCCGATGGCTTCTCGCCTGATCCGGAGAGGAAGCTTTCAGTAACCAGTCGTCTAGGTATGGGTAGATGAAGATTTTTTGTTTTCGAAGATGTGCTGCTACCACTGCCACACATTTCGAGAAGACGCGAGGGGCAGATTTCAGGCCGAATGGTAGTACACTGAACTGATAGTGCTGTAAGGCTATCTGGAAGCGCAAGAATTTCCAATGCTTGGGAGCTATTGGGATGTGGAAATATGCATCCTGCAGGTCGATGGAGCACATCCAGTCTCCCCGATGTAGTTGAGGGAAAATCTGGTGAAGAGCTAGCATCCTGAACTTCTGTTTTCTTATGTACTTGTTCAGCCACCGTAAGTCCAGAATTAGTCTGAAAACGCCATCTCGGCCTTTTTTCGCCACTAGAAAATAACGGGAGTAAACCCCCTTTTCTCTGTGCACAAGTGGAACCTTTTCTATTGCCTTCTTTCGTAAGAGGGGGAGAGCCTCTTTGCGCAGCAGGTTGAGATGAGATGGATTGCATTTGGCTGGTGGCAAACGCGGTGCAGGTTGTCTGAAAAGAAGAGTAGCCATTTTCAACAATGTTGAGCACCCATTTGTCTTTTGTGATAGAGTGCCACTCGTGAAGAAAATCTGTGATACTTCCCCCCCACCGGAGTGGTGTACAGTGTTGAGGAAAGCGAGATCTCATTGTTTGGCCGGCGTTTTCGGTGTGGACTGCTGAGATCTACTTGACCCTCGTTCCATTGTGGCCTTACGAGCCCTGAAAAAGAGGGCGTCCCTGCCTTTGTTGTGGCCTCTGGGACCAATGAGGGGTTTGAACCCTCTGCTGGAAAGGGCGCCTGTCATAAGGCCTATACCTCCGCCTGAAGTCCTTCTTCCTCTCCAGACCTACTGCCCTCATGGTGTCCACCTCGGTCTTCATGCGTGCCATTTCTTCATCCGTATGGGTACCAAACAGCGAGTTCCCGGTGAATGGGAGATTTAAGATGCGCTGTTGAGCTTCCTGTTTTAAACCGGTCAACCTCAGCCAGGAAGACCTTCTTCCAGATTCCATGTGCGTACCCATGCGCAGCTAGGTCTGCTCCATCCGCCGCTGCCCTGGTGACTTGGTTGGATACCAGACATCCCTCTTGCAGGATTTCTTGGAAGTCCTGTCTGTCTTCCCTGGGCAACTTTTCTGTGAACCTGTTGAGGGAGTCCCACAGAGAACGGTCATACCTGCCCAGGAGTGCAGAAGCGCTGGAGACCTTCATTATAGATGCCGCCGTGCCGCACATTTTTCTCCCCAGAGAGTCGAGATGCCTGCTCTCTTTGTCCGGTGAGACAGTGGAGGATGATGCCACTGAGTGGGTTTTTCGGGCTGCGGCCAATATTACTGAGTCCGGTGGCGGATCCGTTCTTAGGAATAAAGGGTCCTGTTCAGGCGCTTTATATTTTTTCAAAATCCTAGCCGGAGCAGATTTGAGAGTGGCTGGCGCCCAAAAAGTGTCCATGGTTGGCTGCAACATACCAGGCACTAGCGGCAGTAGCTTTTTTGAAGCTGTTCTATGTTGCAGAGTCTCAAAAATGACTGAAGAGGAGGTAGATGGTTCTGGAACCTCTATATTTAACTTCTGCGCTCCCCTTAAAAGTACCTCATTAAAAGTGGTGATGTCATCCACCGGTGAAACCCGAGCTGGTGGAGAATCTGTTAAGGTGGGGGAGTAACGTCCGACAGATGATCCTGACGACGACCAAGAGGGCGATCTTCTGTGTCGTGATCTTGACCTAGATCACCGTTGGGAACGTGACCTGCTGCGAGACGCTGTAACAGAGCGCCCAGGCCTCGTGGTCGGTTGGCGCGGAGCAGAACTAGCCCGTCCTGCCCGCGCGGTCGGTGATGGTGTTCTGGGAAGAGAGGCAGTAGTACATTAGTGAATACTGCGAATCCGGGGAGGCCGCTGGTCTATTAAGGCTCTCCAACCATCTTGGTGATAAGTTGATGGGTGAAACGTGCCCCGATGATGCCGCTCTCGAGCGAGATGAATCGCTCTGTATGGAGACCACTGGCGATGGAGCGGCCTTGTCTGCTGGAGGGAGGCGATGTTCTACTCCCTGCGAGACAGGTAAAACCTGTGTCAACGTCGACAGCTGTGCCGACGAAGGGCGCGCCGCCGGTTGTTCTTGTCTCGACATGGAGTGTCTCGACGTAGAGTGTCTTGACATCGAACGGCGATCTCTGGACCTCGACCTACGGATGTCGCTCTTGCCGTCGTGGCGATTTCAACGCCGTGTCTCTTGACGTCGGGGGGCGTGAGGTCTTCGCCGGCGAACCGCCATGCCGGTGATGGCTCGCCGTCGATCGGCGGGCTGCCGTCGACGGAGATATGCCCCTGCGATGGCCATGATCCCTCGACGCTGTATCCTTCGACATCGGGCGAGTCGCCGTCGACTGCGATCTATGACGTGAGATGGTGGCAGCGACGACATCGACGGGGAACAAACAGGTACTTTCCTACCTGCTGACGTCGACCTGGCCATTCTCTCCTGAGAGTGGCCTGTTGGCTGCCTGGGAAGCAAAGAGGATGATGTTTTCTGCCTATCGTGAAGCCCATGAAGCCTGATCTTTTCTCTGCCCTTCAGAGTCCTCTTTGACATATTCTTGCAGTGTTTGCAAGTGTCAGGACAGTGACTCTGAGGCAGGCACACAATACAATGAGTGTGTGGATCTGACTGTGCCTTCTTCCCACAAGAAGGGCATTTGACAAAAAGGGAAGGCATTTTTCTGTCAGGAAAAAACTGCCAAACTCAGACAATGATGTTAGATGTCGAGTAAAACAGGAAAAAACGCTGTTTTAAAGTATTTTTCTGAGAAAAACTCAGAAAAACTGAGAGCTCAATGCTCCAGGATCCTCTCAGAAGACGCCGGAAAAAAGAGCTGACCTAACTGTGAACCAACTGTCACCTCTCCTTCACCCCTGAGGCATGGTGGGATACTGGAGGTGCTCAGGGTCTTAAAGGCACGGTGCCAAAGTGTTTATGGTTCTCCTGCGTTAACCTGCATGCAGCCTATTGGCTAAGAATGCTCCATTGTTTTTCAATGTCGTTTTTTCTCTTTTTTCTCTAGTGATTACTACTGCTTATTCCCCTAAGCCCAGTTTTGGGGGCTTGGGTAGATATTTATTCTCTATTGTAATTTTTATTATGATAAAAAAAAAAAAAAAACTTCATAGAAATAAAGCTTTTTTGCCTGTTTGGGATTATAGCCTGCATTGCCGTTTTACACATGTATATATGAGTTTAGTATGAAAGATATGTCTACTAAAAATGCTATATATATATTTTTCGTGCATATTTCATACTTTATATGTGTGTATTTGATGTATGCTCCGGGGTCCCCGCACAAGGGCGGGAATATTCAATGTTTATGACTATTGATGAGGATCCCCTGGAAGAGAACCATAGCATACCCAATTTCCTTTTTTTTTTTTAAACACAGGGCAGTAGTCCAATATATCTGGATTACATGTATGCAGATAAGTCAGGGTATAATAGACTTGCCACTGTGAGTATATTGCATCCTCCTACAATATGTTCTCGCAAAGTATTTCTACTATACTCACATGCCTCACTCCAAGTTATAGCAAATCTCTAAACAGGCTTCATTCTGTCACTTCTTAAAAATATTTGATTAACCAGTATGTTTAGAACTGGGTTTCTGTTTTCCTCCAAATATCGAACGAACTGGCTGCTGCCCAGTTGCAATGAGCAGGCCTTACAAAGAGGCAACAATGGCTCTACACATTTTCATTTCTTGTCCCGGAAGGATAGCCGCTATACTGCTAATTTGACAACAGGAAAACTGAAATAACCCTTTTTTTGAACTTCCTCTATCTTTAGCATATTGTCAAGATTTTAGCTCTGCCATTAATGAACCAGTCCCCTACTTTGCCTAATCTTACTGTTCACTGACGCTCGCTCTCCCTGGGATAGTTCTATACAAATTGTTCTTAATGTTGTCTCTGCATGTACACTGGGTATCAATGGGCGTTATTGTCTTGTAATATAGGAAATTAAACTAGAATCCCATACAAAGTTGGGGTTTCGAGTCCTCCATCTTTTCGAAGGTGAACAAGAATGTATCTCCTTTTATTAAATACAGAAAACGATCAAAGATTTTTAATCTTGATCCGCTTTAAAGGCAAAAGAGTACCATAAAGTAAGCACCTAAATAGTAACTCCAAAAGCCTGGAGGGGGCCAAGCCTCCTCTTTGAAGCTTTAATTTCTTAAAAATTATTCTAGGTTGGCCTTTCCTCCCTAGAAAGCTATTGATCCTTGCTTCAATTTTTTTCTAAAGAATTTCTTGCACATAGTGCAAGGGAGAGTATTGAAATGTAATTAAAAGGATGCTCATTTCAATAACAGACTATAATCAATAAAGAAAGGTTGCTCCGTCTTTCTTAATGGATCATCATTTATTTGATAGAAGTCATCATAATTTTCAGAAACCCCAAAACCTATTTTTAATCTCATTATTATAGTTCTGTGATAATAAGTGTGGGAGAAATTGAAGAGTGCAATTAAAAAGAAGCACCTGTTTTAGCCTTATTCACTTAGTAGCCTCCTACAGCTGTAAAGTAGGTGATTAACTGAAAACGTTTTTCAATACAATCCTAATAACATCTAAAAATACCACCGTATCCTCAGTGCAAAGTTTAAGCTTGGAGGTGCATGGCAAGGTTGATCTAATCAAATCTGTTGATCTTAAAGCAGTTACAAGAGTCTCACTAAATACTGCTATTAAAACAGGTGACAAAAGACAGCTTTGCCAGTTCCCATTTTGATATTGATGTCCTTATCTGGCTTTTCATTTAACATTAAAGGTGTTGCACTCCGGTGTAAGAAGGCAATCATCCTCAAGTTAGGAGGAGAAACCCATCTCTTAAAGTAAGTCAAAGAAAAACTTCAAGCTCATGAGGCCTTTGGGGTACTGAAAACAAATAATGGCCGCAAGCACCTTACAAATGTAAAGTAATCTATGGCTGCCACCAGAAAATTAGAATTTTACTTAAGCGGACGAGCCAGAACAAAACCATTTTGAACCCTTTATATAAAATTTGTGATTACTGAAGCTATATGGGTAGCTAACAATGCAGAAATTATTTTACAACCTAAGTTCAAAAGGATAATAGGCCTATATGAATTCACATTTCTTGGGGCTTTAACTTTAAAAAAACAATATATCTATATATTTTATGAAAGGATGGTGAAACTCTTCTTTTTGTGGGGATGTGGTTAAAGACCCTTTAATTCTCAGATAAATGTTTGATACCACTCTGATCGGTATCCGTCCTCAGACTTTACATTTGGCCTATTCTTTACAATTATTTGCACTATCTCATCTTATTGAAATTGGCATATTCTGAAGTCCCTTTGAAGGAGAGAAAATTTCTTGTTGCCTCAAAAAAAAAAAAAAAGCGAAATCGTTTATCTGAGGTACTTGCTTGACTTCAATATATATTTTGGAAATGTTCAAAAATACCCACTCCTTTTGTGGCACCAGTGATACTAGATTTTGTCCTAGGAACTTTCAGTTTTGTTAATAAATGTGAGTTTTTATATGTCAGGCCAGTTGTGTACCAGTATATTACCCCTTTTCACACATCTGTTGCACAACTGTACCAGTAAACACATTCTCCAGTAAATACTCTTAATTAATCCATTGCTATTTCCAAGCTGTGACTGTTCTGTCTAATATTTTACACACTATCAATTACTTCAACTGGATTAGCCACATTCTGTAGTGCAGTTACCTCATTTATTTGTGCTAAATAGGCCATTACGTCTTTTTGCAAAATGACACTATTGTATTCACATACATTTTCCATGACAGAAGTCTCTACAGATACTTTAAAAAAATTGTCAGATATTTTATTCTTTTCAAAAAATTGGAATGTATGAGTAAAGATCTGCCCAACTTCCATTTGGGAGATAACTAATTTTTCTGACAGATCTTCAAATATAGAGCCATATAATGTGAACAACAACTAGCAGTAAATTTGGAAGTAAAAAAAAAAAAAAAAAAAAAAAAAAGTTGTATTCAAAACCCTCCAGGGTTCCATGACCCCCGCAACTTTATTATAGATGAGCCCAATGCTCTTGCAAAATGTGGCTTCCTCTAGTCAATATCTGATTTCTATTAGTGCAAAATTATTGATTCAGGAAAAGAAAATAAGTTACTTACCTGTAACTGTAGTTCTCAAATATTAGAATCTTTAATAGATTCACGTCCTTTAATCATTCCCCGTTGTCGAGATGGGAGCCCCGGTACATCAAAATAGCAATATCTGTAAGCTACTGCAATGAAAAAAGGCCCGAAGGCTTTCACTTTAGTAGCCTATCTTTTTCTCTGAGCAAAAAGGACCAAAACAAGCCCCAGCCAATCAGGCTTCCCATCCCATTAGAACCCTCCTGAGAAAAGCTCACTTCCCTCAGATTTTCTAAAGCACGAGTGTTAGAATATCTGAAGGAAAACAGGAACAGTGAGCTTCTCAGGGGAGGAGGGAGGGTTGCATGTGAATCTATGAAAGATTCAAATACTGGAGAACCACAGTTACAGATAAGTAACTAATTTTCTTCTCCAGTATTGGATCTTTCATAGATTCACATGCTTGAATTAGAGTAGCAAGCAGTAATATTGATTAAGTAGACATGTACCTTTACAATCCGAACACACATCAGAATGACAATAGAAATGAGAGTAACAGTACCTCCAGTTGGTGCTCAATGGCAACGGAACAATGTTCTTCTGAAAGTAACAATCAGTCATAATAAGCATAGATCTCTGCATTACACCAAATATGTAGCATGCTACGATAATCAAGCACTACCATAAGCATTAGAAATAGAAAAATGTAACCTTGATTAGAATAAGAAACCGTTGTTCACCTGCCCTGATTGCAGAGGTGGGATGATTCAAGAGGCTCACCTTAACGAAACAAATGCCTCAAGATTGCTTGTCCCACCGTTGCGTCCATGTTATCCGTCTCCTCGAGACAGTAGTGTTTCATGAACGTATCTGGCTGGAACATGTGGCCGCTCTACAGATATGCGGCAGGGGTCCTGGGGGCTGCGGGTGCAGTGTTGGTTCCAGGCATCGGGTCCCTTGTTACAGGCAGTCGCAGTCAGGGGGAGCCTCTGTATTTCCTCTGCAGGCGTCGCTGTGGGGGCTCGGGGGGGGTCGTCTCTGGCTACTCACGGGCTCGCAGTTGCCAGGGAGTCCTCCCTGTAGTGTTGGTTTTCCGCAGGTCGAGCCAGGGGCGTCGGGTGCAGAGTGGAAAGTCTCACCCTTCCGGCAGGAAACAAAGTCTTTAAAGTTGCTTCTTTGTTGCAAAGAAGTTGCAGGTTTTTGAACAGGGCCGCTGTTCATGGGAGTTTCTTGGTCCTTGGGTGCAGGGCAGTCTTCAGGCTTCAGAGGTCGCTGGTCCCTGTTGGATGCCTCGCTGCTACAGTTTTCTTCGAAGTTGGGAGACAGGCCGGTAGGGCTGTGGCCAAAGCAGTTGTCTCCGTCTTCACTGCAGGGCTTCAGGTCAGCAGTCCTTGTTAAGGTTGCAGGAATCTAGTTTCGTGTGTTGTGGTGTGTTTAGGTCTGGGAGGGCAGTAGCCAATAGCTACTGTCCTGGAGGGTGGCTACACCCTGTTTGTGCCTCCTCCCTGTGGGAAGGGGGCACATCCCTAATTCTATTGGGGGAATCCTCCACTCACAAGATGGAGGATTTCTAAAAGGGTCACCTCAGCTCATGACAACTTAGGGGCTGTCCTCACTGGTGGGTGGCTCCTCCTTGTTTTTCTAATTATCTCCTCCAGCCTTGCCACCAAAAGTGGGGGCAGTGGCCGGAGGGGCGGGCATCTCCAATAGCTGGGATGCCCTGGGGCGCTGTAACAAAAGGGGTGAGCCTTTGATACTCACCGCCAGGTGTTACAGTTCCTGCAGGGGGAGGTGAGAAGCACCTCCACCCAGTACAGGCTTTGTTCCTGGCCACAGAGTGACAAAGGCACTCTCCCCATGTGGCCAGCAACATGTCTGGTGTGTGGCAGGCTGGCAAAACTAGTCAGCCTACACTGAAAGTCGAGTATGTTTTCAGGGGGCATCTCTAAGATGCCCTCTGGGTGTGTTTTACAATAAATAGCACATTGGCATCAGTGTGCATTTATTGTGCTGAGAAGTTTGATACCAAACTTCCCAGTTTTCAGTGTAGCCATTATGGAACTGTGGAGTTCGTGTTTGACAAACTCCCAGACCATATACTCTTATGGCTACCCTGCACTTACAATGTCTAAGGTTTTGATTTGACACTGTAGGGTCATAGTGCTCATGCACATATGCCCTCACCTGTGGTATAGTGCACTCTGCCTTAGGGCTGTAAGGCCTGCTAGAGGGGTGACTTACCTATGCCACAGGCAGTGTGAGGTTGGCATGGCACTTTTCTCCCCATCAGCACACACAATGTGAGGCAGTGTGCATGTGCTGAGTGAGGGGTCCCAGGGTGGCATAGGACATGCTGCAGCCCTTAGAGACCTTCCCTGGCATCAGGGCCCTTGGTACCAGGGGTACCAGTTACCAGGGACTTACCTCAGTGCCAGGGTTGTGCCAATTGTGGGGACAAAGGTACAGTTTAGGGAAAGAACACTGGTGCTGGGGCCTGGTTGGCAGGGTCCCAGCACACTTTCAAATCATAACTTAGCAAAGGCAAAAAGTCAGGGGGTAACCATGCCAAGGAGGCATATCCTTACAAAAATCTATTGGCCTGGAGTAAGTATTTGAGGGTGTGTTCCTCATTTATTGCCTGTGTGTGTACAACAAATGCTTAACACTACCCTCCAATAAGCCTACTGCTCAACCACACTACCACAAAATAGAGCATTAGAATTATCTACTTTTGCCACTATCTTACCTCTAGGGGGAACCCTTGGACTGTGCACACTATTTCTTACTTTGAAATAGTATATACAGAGCCAACTTCCTACACTCCTGCAGCACCTTCTTTGCTTCCACTTTGACATCCTCAGGTAAGAGATCTAAATAAGCAGACATGTCCGCCCATATCTGGCGATCGTACCTCCCTAGTATGGCCAAGGAGTTAGCCGCCTTTACTGTGATCGCAGCCACCGAGGAGAACTTCTTACCAATGTTATCCAATCTCCTCCCATCCTTGCCTGGATTCGCTGCGATAGGTGCCGAAGGGTTTTTTGAGCGACGCTGTGCAGCCTGGGAATCCGGCTTTGGCTGTGATATTAAACAGGCTGGAGTATTGTCAAGGGCCTTGTATTTCTTTTCCAGCTTTGGTATCTGGGAAGGCACTGTGGCTGGATTTTTCATTGCCTTCAAGCCCTCCTGCATAGGAAATCCACTATTGGGATCGCTCTTACTGATCTCTCCTTGATGGTTCTTTGAAATCATAAGAAACAATCTGTTTCCTGGGAAATGATAGCCAAGTTGAATCTCTGGCCATCCTTTCCATTAAATTGTGAAAACCCCTGAGGTCCTCAGGGGGTGAATCAACTGGTGGTTACGGTGTGGGAATGAGGTAGTCATCCCACTCACTAGGAGCCGCCTCCGACATCTCTCCTTCTTCCCTCTCGTCATCCGTCGAGATGTGGCCATCTTGTGGCTGTGGAACCAATGGGACGCTTCTGTGCGCTGTTCGTGGAAGACTGGTAAGAGGGGTTTGCATAGGTGTCAGCTGGCTTTAAGGTCTAGATGGAGTTACCGGCGTTGACGGTGGAAACCGCCTATAGTAGTCTTTTAGCATACCCTGTAGATCTGTCACCAGAGACCTAGGCATTGGAAAGGAAGATTCCTGTTCCCTTGTTGGGTATGAAGAGTCCCATTTGTATAAAGTTTAGGAACAATAGAGCTGCTGCTGCCCTTCCTCCTCCAAGTCCTGGCATTTTACATGCAGCTGAGATGGACTACTGGCTGCACCCAACATTCCGTCATCCTGGGAATAAATGTCATCATCATCCAGGAGATGCTGCGGGGGATATGGTAAGACTTTGCTTGGAGACGTATGTCTTGGAAGGATTGGTGATGTTCTTTCTCCTGTGGTGATAAAGGAAAGAGGGAAGAATCTTGTGGAATCATGCTGTGCTCTGAAATCCCAAGAGGGGGGCATGATGGTCGACGATTGGGTCGAGAAAATTTCCATCCCTGCCGTTGACAGTTCAGTGTTAGTCGTCGACGGTTCTCTTGTCGATGGTAGTGTCGACAGGTCCCTCGCCGACTGATCCCTCGTCGACGGTTGTCTTGACAACGCAGGTGTGCTCGTCAACGGCGTTTTCTTCATCCTTGCGGACAGGTACTTCGTCGACGATAGTGCCGTCGTCGACGGGTGGACCATTGATGTTTCCGCTGTCAATGATGTCTTCGTCGACGATGCCTTCTTGAATATTTTAGCAGTTATAATCGCCGATAAAAGCGGTGATAATGTTATTATCATAGGAGACACCGCCGTAGTAAACGTCGACTTCATTGTTGTATTCGTGACTGTCGACAGTTGTCGACGGACGTTTTTTTGAAGCATCAGAGGAAGGCCTTACCGGATCCCTCGTCAGCGACAGGGACAGAGAGGCACTTTTTGTGGGTGCCTTTTCTCCCCACAGGCGTCGTAGGCTCTGAACGAACCTTTAAGAGTTGCCTGGATCTCTGATCCGGAAGTAGCAGGCTCCTGGCGCCCCTGTCTCTCCATAGATTTATGCTTTGTCATTTTAACCACTTTCTTTGGTGGTTCCTCAGATAGTGTTCCCTTCTTTCCAGGTTGTTTGAGGGAACGAGATGATGTTTCACTCATCTGAAGATGGATTTTCCATGGCCGTCTGTCTCTGCAGCCACAACAGAAGCCTACCCTCACGGTCCTTGAGGGTTTTCTGACTAAAGGTGCGATTGATTTTACAGTCTCACCTTGTGGTCAGGATGCAGGCAGTAGATACACTTTCTGTGGGGGTCATCAACGTGAAGTCTCTTCTTCCCACAGCTGCCACAATCTCTAAACAGACCCTTCTTAGTCTGCTGAGACATATTGAGATGGTAAAAGTGAAATTTTCTGAGAGAAAAATTCCTGTCAGAACGGTATACTGAGCAGAGCTCAGGGAGACTCCCTTCACACGACGTGCGGTAGAAAGTCTGAGGGAAAGAGCCTCTGTTAGACTATAAAGGAACCTAAGGGGGCCCTTGGGGCCTAGTGTACTGCTATGTCTATTTGAGGTTACTGTGAGGCTCCCACCTCTACGACGGGGATGATTCAAGCATGTGAATCTATGAAAGTTCCAATACTGGAGTAAGAAAATAAGTTACTTACCTGTAACTGTAGTTCTGTAGAATAGCAAGCAGTAATGAAGCACATTTTATAGCATCAATCTATATCTGTAGATGCAGTTATATACATATATCCATAACGTTCCTTAACACACATCAGCAGGAACCTTGAAGAAAGCGATCATGTAGGAAAGATAGAATATTAGGTAAGCAATAAACATGACAAAAGAACATAAACTTGAGTAGAAAAAATAAGAAATATCACAACCTTAAAGGAAGAGACAAATCTATACAATGTGCGCAAAGCAAAATGGGCTGGCGGGAAAGAAGTAATAAAGAAATACAACAGCTCAACGTTACTGGAAAAGATGTTGGAAAACCGGTTGTCCTACCGCCATATCACCTTGCTGAGATTCTTCTAAACAGTAATGCTTCACAAAAGTAAGCGTTGATTTCCACATGTCTGCCCTGCAGATGTCCTGAACGGGCACTCCTGCAAAAAGCACTATGGATGCAGCCATTTTCCTTGTTGAATGTGCACGCGCTGGATTCTGCAAGGGTTTTCCTGCCGCTGTATGACAATAGTTAATTGCAGAGGCTATCCACCTTGCAATCCTCTGCTTGGATAATGCTCGGCCTCTGCACAGAGCACTAAAAGCCACAAAAAGCTGGTTCGATTGCCTGAACTGTTTAGTTCTGTCAAGATAAAACTTCAGGCACCTCTGAACGTCCAATGAATGCAGAGCTTGCTCCGCTGGTGTCGATGGATTTGGACAGTATGATTTCAGTACCACTGGCTGGGTTATATGAAAATCAGATGGGACGTTAGGTCTAAATTTCGGGTTTGTTCGTAAAATTACCTTGTCTCTTTTGAATTGTAAGAAAGGATCCTCGATAGTGAATGCCTAAATCTCGCTCACTCTTCTGGCTGAGGTAAGAACAAGGAGAAAGACCTTCCAGGACAGAAACTTCAAATCCGCCTTGAAAATTGGCTCAAACGGCTGCCATGATGGAGGAGAAGGTCGAACTGGGGAGAAAGACCTGAACAGACCCCTAAGAAACAGCTTTATGACCCTTGCAGACCTCAAAAGGAGGCACATTCTCTGTACGCCTACAGCAGGAAATCGCTGCCAAGGGGACCTTAATCGAGGAAATAGCCAAACCCAATCTGGCCAGGAGGAGAAGGTAAGGAATTATCTTCTGCGGCGATGAATAAAAGGGATGTACCTGAACTTGTGCACACCATGAACAAAATATCCTCCACTTCAGATGATAACATTTGTTGGTACTCTCAACTGCAGCCCTGGCGAGGATGGCTCTACATTCTGAAGGTATATCTAGATGCGCAAACTCATGGTGTTCAGGAGCCAGGCTGTCAAGTCAAGTGAAGCCAGATCCAGGTGGAGAACTTTGCCCTCATTCATGGTCAGCAGGGAGGGCATCACTGGTAGAGGGATGCTGCGGTTCTGTGAGAGGTGAAGGAGTTCTGTGTACCAAACCTGACGAGGCCATGCTGGAGCAATCAGAAGGACCTAGCAGCGTTCGATCTTGATCTTTGCCAGAACTCTTGGTATCAGGGGAATGGGAGGAAAAGCGTAAGCATAAATTCCTGACCATGCCATGGAAAACATTCCCCCAAGAGCCCCGATGTTGATCCTGACTTGCGAAGAATCGGCATTTCGCATTCTGAGGAGTGGCGAAGAGATCCAGGTTCGGTTTTACCCATAGGGAGAAGACTTGATCCAAGACTCCTTGATCCAACTCCCTTTCATGGTTGGGCGATCGGGATCTGCTCAGAGAATCCGCAATGATGTTCTGTACGCCTGGGACATGTTCCGCTCAAAGGTTTATCTTGCGGCTGATAGACCATTCCCAAATGCGTTGAGATTCTCTCGATAAGAACAGAGACCTGGTTCCTCCCTGCTTGTTGATATAATGCATTGTTGTAGTGCTGTCCGTCTGGATGAGTACTTATGAACCTTTTATTTTTATAAGAAAAACACAAAGCGCCAGTCGAACAGCTTTCAATTCGAGGTAATTGATGTGAAAGCCCTTCTGATGTGGCTTCCATTTGTCCCTGACTCGTAGGTGCTGGAGGAAGGCACCCCATCCCTCGAGAGAAGTGTCTGTAGTTATCACCCAAGGAGCTTGTTGGGGAAGAAAAAGTCCCCTCGCTAAGTGAGACTCCTGAGTCCACCAAGCTAGAGGCGATATCATGGGCTTTGTTATTCTGATGACATCGTTGAAAGACCCCCTGGATTGTGTCCAATGAAGATCTAGCTGCTCCTGTAGGGGCCTCATTCTGAGACGACAGAAAGGTACCAGTGGAATGAACGAGGACATCCTCACTAATAGGGACTTGAAGAGGCGAGCTGAAACATACTTTCTTTTTTGTAAGCGCCTCGCGGGGATATGAGCTTTCTCCGTCTGTCCTCTGTAGGACCTACATTGTTGGTGGAAGTGTCCAGTATTGCCCCTAGAAAGGTTCTCCTCTTTAAAGGCTGGAATGCTGACTTTTCACACTTGACCGTTAAGCCAAGGTTCGTGAACAGCTCGATGCAAGCGCTTGTGGACTTCTGCGCCCGAGACCTGGATCTGGCCTTGACCAGCCAATCATCCAGATACGGGAAGACTTGATGGTTCTGCCTTCTGAGGAAAGCTGCCACTGGAGCCAAGCATTTGGTAAAGATTCTGGGTGCCGATTTCATGTCGAAAGGTAAGACTTTGAACTGGAATTGGTCTCCGGCTACTACAAATCTGAGGTACTTTCTGTGGGAAGGGTGAATAGGGACATGGAAATATGCGTCCTGCAAATCGAGGGTGACCATGTAATCTCCCAAATTTAGAAGGGACAGAACGTCTGATAGGGTGATCATAAGGAATGATTGTTTCTTGAGATAAGTATTGAGATCCCTGAGGTGTAAGATTGGACATCAACTTTTCCGCTTCTTTCGAAGAATCAGGAGTAGTAACCCTTTTGTCTGTCTTGATGTGGAACCCTTTCTATAGCTCCCTTGAGGAGCATGGGCTTGACTTCCTGCTTGAACAGATGCAAGTGTTTCACCTTTCGAGGGAGGGGAGGTGTTGTAGGAGGGTACTGCCGGAATTCCAAAGTATTGCCAAATCGAATGAGATTTAGGACCCATTGGTCTGATGTTATCTTTTGCCAATTGTGAAAGTAAAGGGAAATCCTTCCCCCTAGTCTTGCATCCAAGGGAAGGTTTGTAGCCGGATGCGGTAGAAAGTCATTGTCTACGGCCTGTATCTTTCGCTTGCCTTCTGGCTTTTCCGCTCTGTGAAGATCGAATAAGCTGATTGCGGAGGCATTCTCTGTTGGAACTGGGGGCGAAAGGAATGAGCTGCTGCAGAGACAGAGGGGTATTTATACTGTTGGAAGCATGGTCTATACGATGAATACCCCCAGCCTCTAGCTCCCCGAAAAGGCTGTCTTTTTAACTGTAGGGTGCCAAGGAACCTGGCTGTGTCAGTGTCCGTCTTTATTGACGGAAGCACATCATCAGTGTGCTTCCCGAATAGGGCTTCACCATCAAAAGGAAGGTTCAGATTCTTGTTTTGAACTTGGGGTCTAAACGAAGTAGCCCGGGACCAACCCTGCCTTCTGAGAACTGCGGCACCTGCCATCTGTCAAAAAGCTGTGGTGGCAATATCCATAACACAGTCTATGACTTCGGCAGAAGACACCTCTTCTTCTAGCAAGACTTTCTTGGCTTCCAATTTAGAATCCTCTGGCAGTTGATCCAGATAGGGCGCAATGTCCACCCATAGCTGTGTATCTTATCTGCCTATGATAGCCAAAGAATTAGAAGCTCTTATTATAAGCAAAGCCATCAAAGAAAAACGTTTGTCTATATTATCAAGCCTCCTACCCTCCTTGTCCAGTGGGGCAGAGATTGGCACTGAAGGGTTCTTGGATCTACGCTGTGTCACCTGGGCAATAACTGAGTCCGGTTTGGGGTGGCTCGTGAGGCAGGCCGGAGAGTCTTCAGGTGCCTTATATTTTTTGTCAAGGCGAGGTAGAACCGGGGGTGACTGTCGTCTGGTTCCTCATTACCTTGATGCCCTCATCCCAAATATAGACCACAATTGGCATGGATTTTACACTTTTCTGAGATGGTTCCTTGAAATCATACAAGAATCAGTCCATCTGTTTCGTGGGCATGGGCAGCTCAAACATCTTTGCAGCTCGTTCTAGCAAGTTGTGAAAACCCCCGATGTCACCAGGAGGGGACGCCACAGGAACTGGGGAGGGTGAGGACAGAGTAGGAATCTGATAATCATCCCACTCTTATGGCATCCGGCAATTCTCCCTCCTCATCAGAGAAGGACAGATCCTGAGTAAGGATTGAAGTTGGCGTCTGTGGTGGCACATGCAATGCCTGGACCCCTGGATGAACCGTAGTAGAAGTGGCACAGAAGGTGTGATAGAAGGCTGCTGTACCTCCGAGCCACTGGTGAAAACTGCTTTCTATAGTCATCTAACATCAGCTGCAAGTCAGCTATGAGCGATCCTGGCAAATAAACCATCTGCTCCTGATAGGGATACTGGTGCGGTTGTGGATAATATGAGTGCGGATCTTGCTACATGTCCTCCTCTAGATCCTGGCACTTGACATGCAATTCTGATGGGCTATGAGCAATCCCAAAAGGACCTTCATAATCTGAATCTTCTTGCTCCAATAGATGTGTAGGTACCAATGCTGATACCCTACTTGGAGATGTCATCAATGATGAAAGGAAATCAGACTTCAGATGTCCTTTAACTCTCGTTGACAGCATTGTGGATGGCATTGTCGACGGGATCGTCGGAGACATCACTGATGATGGAGAAAATCTTGTTGACGAGGAAGCAGACGACTGTAGTATCGTAGACGGTCTCACAAGCAGCAGCGTCAACAGAGGAGAGGTGATGGGCGAAGTGACCACAAACGCCGAAGACATCTACGAAATGATTGTCATTGAGGAAGAAGCCGCTGTAGAGACAGTAGATGTTGTAGCAGTCAACGACGAGGCTGTCAAGACACCTTTAGACACTGCCGTCAACGGTGCTCTCGTCGGCGCAGATTTTTCAGACGGCTTCATAAAGACATGTTTTACCACAGGACATGGCGTTTGAGGTTCAGAAAAGGCTCTTTTGCGGCATTCTGAGGAGACAGAACATTCTTTAGAGTGTCTTTTAGATGAAACAGAACTCCTGTGAGGAGAACTGGAAGGACTGCCAGCTTTAGAAGACACCTGTTTGGTCTTTTTATGAGCCTTTTTAGGTACATCCTCAGAATGATGGGCTTTGAGGAGATCTGCCTCTTTTCTGTAGCTTTCTTGAGGATGAAGATTCCTCACCGTCCGAACCAGACACTGGGTTTGATCTGGATTTCAACTTCTGGAGCCAAATCAGTAGCCTACCTTCTGTCTTTGAGGGTTTGTTAGAAAAGGTCCTGCAAACCTTGCAGTCTTTGGCTACATGGTCAGGTTAGAGGCAATAAATGCAGTCCTTGCGTGGGCCTTCAAAGTGAAGTCTTTTTTTCCCCACAGGTCTTACATGCTCTGAAAAGACTTCCTTTTCTGACATGATGAATTTTGTCAAAAAAGAGTTCCTTTAAGTAAAGTAAGAAGATTACCCCTTACTTGCTGAAGAAATCCTCTTTTTCTGAAGAAAAAACAGTAGAGATAAACTTCTCTGGAGATTTGACTGAGCAGAGCTCAATGGAGACTCCCTAGCACGACATGCGGTAGAAAATCTGAGGGAAGGGAGCTCCTCTCAGGAGGGTTTTAGAGGGAGGGGGAGCCTGATTGGCTGGGGCTTGTTTTGGTCCTTTTTGCTCATAGAGATAAAGTTAGGCTACTAAAGTGAAAGCTGTTGGGCTTTTTTCATTGCAGTCGCTTATAGATATTGCTCTTTTGATGTACCAGGGGCTCCCATCTCGACAATGTAAATTGTGATTGGTTACCTTTGACTGCTGCAGCAAACCATCTACCAGCATCATCCCAGGTAGCTCTTGTAACTCTGCTAGATATTAAAATAACTATGTGCTGCTGTCGCAGAAGATAATGCAACAAGCCTAAAACGTGACTATGCCGGAATCTTTACTAAGTGTTTTTTAATTTGGGTCTCTTACAGTAATATACATCTAAAGGGTTTTGACTTAAGCCATGCTAGAATAGCTTTCTTTTTCTTAGAATTATAAAGGTTATTTACGTTTATGGAAACTGTTTTTAACTTAATAAAAAATATGGCAATTTTCTGGCACCTGGTTAGACCCATTTCTAACTGTCCACGTTTCTCCTCAGTCAGGAAACTTACACTTTTCTTATACCCTTCTCCAATCCTCTGAGCTCACTTGCAGCCCTACTCCCAACCTCATTCCTCTTGGGTTGTCTTCCATCTAAACCAATGAGGACCCCCTCTTCCTACACCTAGTGCATTGTCAGGCATGCTTGGGTGAGGCACAACCACCCCTCCCACCCCATATCCTCCAGTCATTTCATCATTCTAATAGATTCCAATACATACATATGTACAAGTATTCAAACAACCAACCAACCTATCTTTTTGGCTTTTAATAATTATTCTGTAGTTCTTGGCGGATTCACCAGCTGTTGTAATAACAATAAATATTCCAAAAGGCCAATTCACAAGAACCTTCAATTTTTCTGGCTGTAGAAAGACGACTTGTAGACCTAATGCTTGAATTTGAGCATCATTTTCTTGAGCTCCCACCTACGTTTCGAGGTTTTGTAACACATCAGAATAAATCTGAAAATTAAATTGGCTACTTTCAACATTTCAGCATGAAGTGCACTGGTAAGAATCTTTTTAGTTCTGTAATGCACAAAGACCAAAACTATACACTGGGTGAGTGTTAGGTCTCTATTGAAAAATGCATCCAACGCACTATCTATCGTAGGATCTTTAGTGCCAGGTATTATCTACGTGCTAATGGACACCTCAATGATTTCCCAGACTGACAATTATTGTTCTGTCTCTTGGGATACCCACACACCATAGGTTTTAACTCATCATCCAGTTCTTCTATTCTTACAGTTTGTTTAGCAATTCCACACCCTTGTTTAGCATATATTCTTTGTCTATACCAAGGCCTAAGTCTTCAATGTCTGAAATTCTTTCCTCTACATGACCCATACCTTTCAGTTTTAGGTTCAATAGCGTATTTCTCAAAGATTAATGAGGAAGTCATCTCATTTTAAATTACTTTTTATTCCCTGAAACTCTGAGAGAATGTTTTGCAGCAATCTATTTACTAAGGTTGATTGATTCCTTGCATGGGAGTCTACTGATGGCACTTCTGGTAGCAAAGTTTGCATGCCCTTTGCTAGATCAGATGATACCAGTCACACGAGCCCCCCAAAATTGTGTGCCCATATTATTGGTTAGGACTATTTCTTCTTTATTTGCATTTTTTTATTGTGATACCCCAGACTGTACTTTTGAACTAGCCCACCTACTTAAGACCAGAGCGCTGGTTAAAAATGGACAGCACTTTCTGCAATTGTGTCTCCTTTTTTTCTTTTCCTGTTTCAGTACTTGTTTCATTTTCATTGCCATTTCCTCTATCATGGGCTATCTGTACTGCAATCTGATTATCATTAATCTTGTTTTACAGTCTGGTCAATTAATGTGTCTGCTTCTTCATACTCACAATATCCCCGGCTTTTATTGCTGGATTTATCACATATCTTGAGAGCCAGCAGTTACACTGAACACAGACTACTCATCCTCCTCCTTACCTTGTTTATAGTCCACTACTGATGCCTTATTAGGTTTTAGACAGCCAGATTAATGCGTTGTATTACATAGTTCCTTCACACTTTCTATGTTGTCGGAGGCAGTTCTATTTTTTGGTAGTGTCTCGGCAGTTCCATGACTTCTGCATCTCTGCTCATCTCTTACATTCTTCACGAGTGCAGCGGTTCAAACTTAGGCAGTCGTGATGTCGTAACACACCCAGAGGGCATCTTAGAGATGCCCCCTGAAAACATACCCGACTTCCAGTGTAGGCTGACTAGTTTTTGCCAGCCTGCCACACACCAGACATGTTGCTGGCCACATGGGGAGAATGCCTTTGTCACTCTGTGGCCAGGAACAAAGCCTGTACTGGGTGGAGGTGCTTCTCACCTCCCCCTGCAAGAACTGTAACACCTGGTGGTGAGCCTCAAAGGCTCACCCCCTTTGTTACAGCGTCACAGGGAATCCCAGCTAGTGGAGATGCCCGCGCCTCCGGCCACTGCCCCCACTTTTGGCAGCAAGGCTGGAGGAGATAATGAGAAAAACAAGGAGGCGTGTCCCCTCAGTCAGGACAGCCCCTAAGGTGTCCTGAGCTGAGGTGACTCTTACTTTTAGAAATCCTCCATCTTGTAGAAGGAGGATTCCCCCAATAGGATTAGGGATGTGCCCCCCTCCCCACAGGGAAGAGGCACAAAGAGGGTGTAGCCACCCTCAAGGACAGTAGCCAGTGCAGGAGCGACCCCCAGGCGACCCTCTACCTAGCCCAGGTGGTGGCTACCCAGAGGAGCCCCCCCCACCCTTTGCCTGCCTGCATCGTTGAAGAGACCCCCAGGTCTCCCCATTGATTCCAATACAAAACCAGACGCCTGCTTGCACTCTGCACCCGGCCGCCCCTGTGCTGCTGAGGGTGTACTTCTGTGCCTGCATCGTCGAGATGGGAGCCTCGGTACAATTACACAAGTAGTGATGAAACATAACACAAGGGCCTATGGCCTCTTTAATTTAATAGTCTATCACAGTCATTTTAAGAAAAGGACCAAACTTGAGCATCCACCAATCCGACAACATCACCCTCTAGAATCCTCCTGAGAGAAGCTCCAGCACCTCAGATTTTCCAAGCAGGAACAGGAACAGAGAGACAGAGAGAGAGAGACAGAGAGAGAGAGAGAGACAGAGAGAGAGAGAGAGACAGAGAGAGAGAGAGAGACAGAGAGAGAGAGAGAGAGACAGAGGTGAAAGTGAGTTTCTCTGGGGAGGTGGGTGGGTCGCATGTCAATCTATGAAAGATTTCAATACTGGAGAACTACAGTTACAGGTAAAGTAACTAATTTTCTTACTCCAGTATTGGAACTTTCATAGATTCACATGCTTGAATCAGAGTAACGACCAGTACTTATGCACATTGGAATATTGCAGCTATGTACGTCACAAAACGCCTGCATACATTATATATATATATACATATATACATATATATATATAAAGCAATACTCTAAACAACATATCGTCTGTTCACCCCATCTTTACTTCTGTCCATTTTTTTTTTTTTTTTTTTTTTTTTTTTTAACGCATAGGTTCCTTATTCAAAAGTAACAGGATATAAACAATGTGCATACATTATCTAGGATGGAGGGATTAAAGAGATAGCTCACCTTCACCTGAAGAGGTTCCTGAGGACTGCTTGACCCACTGCTACCTCTCCTTGAGATAGTGCTTCCAGGCAGTAATGTTGTGTAAATGTATGGCAGCTTTTCCATGTCGCTGCTCTACAGTTGTCTTGCAGAGGAACCCCTTCAAACAGTGCTGCTGAGGAGGAAACTGCCCTTGTAGAGTGAGTACGGACTGATGAATGCAGTGGTTTGCCCGCAGCTTAATGGCAGAAACTAATGGCTGAGGATATCCATCTGGCTATACTCTGGAGAGCGGTTGACCTCGTCTGGGTGCACTGTAAGCTATGAACAATTGATTGGAGCGGCGGAAGGACGTAGTCCTATCCAGGTAAAATTTGACACATCTCTTAATGTCTAAGGAGTGTAACGCTCTTTCCGCAGGAGTAGATGGATGTGGAAAAAAAGTTTTTAAAACTAAGGGCTCGCTCATGTGAAAATCCAAAGGGACCTTCAGTATGAAATGCGGGTTTGTGCGAAGTAGTAGTTTGTCTTGTGTGATCTGCAAAAACAGCTCCTGTATGGAGAGGGCCTGAATCTCACTGACCCGTTTGGCTGATGTGAGAGCCACCAGTAAAGCAACTTTCCAAGAAAGGTATTTGATCGAAGCAAAATGGATTGGTTGTAATGGATGCTGCATTAACTGTGCTAGAACAATATTCAGGTTCCACGAGGAAGGAGGAGGTCTGAATGGAGGAAAAAAAAAAAAAAAACCTTTTAAAAATCGTTTGATTTATCGAGAAGAATACAGTGTAGGTGAAGCGTTTGAACGTCTGTATGAAGCTTTTGCCGCCAGATGTACCTTTATGGATGAATGCGCCAGGCCTGATTGCGCTAAATGTAATAAGGCAATAATTGTTCCGGTGGGGAGGACAGTGGATCAATTTGTCGCTGGTGGCACCAGAAACAAAACCTTTGCCACTTGCAGGAATAAGCCTTATTAGTGCTATCTGCTCTAGCTCTGGACAAAATGTCCCTACATTCCTGTGGGATAATCAGATGTGCGAACTCCCTGTGTTCAGGAGCCATGCTGACAATCGCATCGACTGAGGATCTGGATGCAATATTTGCCCTTTGTTCATTGTTAGCAAGTGCAGAGACTGTTTGAGCAGAATGTGAGGCTTCATTGATAGAAGCTCTGCGAATCAGTGTTGGCAAGGCCAGTACGGAGCAATCAATATCAGGGTGCACGTCTCTGTTTTCATTTCCCTGAGGACTCTTGGGATCAGTGGAACTGGAGGAAAGGCGTAAGCAAAGACGCCTGACCAAGCTATGGAAAACGCATTCCCCCAAGATCCCTTTTGGAGGTGCCAGCTTGCGAAGTACCGACATTTGGCGTTCCATTTGCTGGCGAACAGGTCGATTTTGGGTGTTCCCCACTGGGAAAAGATGTAATCAACTGTGGACTGGTCTAGCTCCCATTCGTGGCAGCTCGATCTTTGTCTGCTGAGTGAGTCCGCTATCTTGTTCTCTATCCCCAGCAGACACACCGCTATGAGTCTGATGCCTTGCTGCGAGGCCCAATTCCAAATCTTTTGGGCTTCCCTGTTTCTTGTTCCTTGTTTGAGGTAATGTACTGTAGTTGTGTTGGCTGTTCTTATGACTACGTCTGACCCCGCTATCTTCGGAAGAAAAGCCTGCAAAGCGAGATAAACTGCTCCACTTATTTGAAGATCTTGCAAAACAGCTCCCCAGCCCTCCAGAGAAGCGTTGGTCGTGACAGTCCACGGAGCTGGACGATGTAGGAAGGAAAGGCCCACAGACAGATGATGCTTTTGAGCCCACCATGTCAGAGCTTTGACCATTGCTGGGGTTATGTTTATCCGATCTTCGAAGCTTCCTGAAATCTGGAGCCATTGAAGATTGAGTTGCTCCTGTAGCAGTCGCATTTTCAGTCTGCAGAGGGGAACCAGAGGTATGCATGATGACATCATGCCCAACAGGGATTTGAAAAGGCGAACTGAGTTTTTTCCCTTCTGTTGCACCTCTACTGTGGGACACGCCATGGTGGATTGAGTGTCCAGGTTTGCCCCTAAAAAGGTGATACTGCGTGATGGTAGAGGTTTGGACTTCTCCCAGTTGATGGTGAGGCCTAGACTGTTGAGTAAGGAAACGCACCTTTTTGATCTGCGCGCTCCTGTGTAGGTGTTTGCTTTTATCAGCCAATCGTCGAGTTATGGAAATATCTGGTGTTTCCCCCTCCTGTGGAAAGCTGCGATTGGCGCTAGACATTTGGTAACTATCCTGGGAGCTGACTTTAGGCCAAAAGGAAGGACACGAAATTGAAAATGGCTTTCCGGCTACCATGAATCTCAGGTACTGTCTGTGGGCAGGGTGGATGGGAATGTGGAAATATGAGTCTTTTAGGTCTAGTGTAGACATGAAATCTCCCTGGTTCAGTCACAGAAGGACATCCTGTAGGCTTATCATGCGCAACAACTGCTTTTTTTAAGTAGATGTTTAATTCCCTTAGGTCGAGGATCGGCCTCCAGTCTTTCCACTTCTTGCGAATGAGGAAGAACCTGGAATAAAAACCCCTCTTTCTCTATAGCTCCTTTGAGGAGTATCTTGCTGATTACCCTCGAGTTGTTCTGGATACCTTGATGGAATCCTGTGAGGAGGATTGGAGGGATGTATTTGGATAAAATCCAGAGTGTGGCCCGGTTTCACTAATTGGAGGACCCACTTGTCTGATGTGATGACTTGCCTATGCTTGAGAAACAGGGATATCTTTCGGCCTAGAACTGGAGGAGGGTTGGATGTAGCCGGCGCCTTGGATGTATCAGGCTATATGAGCCAGGTCTTTAGCAGGGCGAGTTGAGCATCCCTTAGTGCCAGATCTACCATAAGCTGCTTGTGGTGGTTGCCTTTGTGGGTAGTATTGACGAAACCGCTGGGAGAAGGAAGGGTAGGTTGAATATCTATATTGCGGATAGCCTCCTCTATATGAGGGAAGTCCACGTCCTCTAGCCCGAAAGGATGGCTTCCAAAACTGTAGAGTCCCTAGCGATCTTGCAGTATCCGTGTCGGATGTGATAGCTTGTAAGGCCTCCTCAACATGTTTACCAAATAATGCTTGGCCATCAAAAGGTAGGGCTAAAATCTTATCCTGTACCTCAGGCCTGAATGATGTAGCCTTTAGCCAGCCTTGTCTCCTAAGTACAGCTGCACCTGCGAGCTGGCGAAATGCAGTTGTGGCTATGTCTATCGCACAGTCTATGAGCTCAGCTGAGGTGCGCTGACCTTCCTGTAATGTCTTCCTTGCCTCTGATCTTCCACCCTCTGGCAACTGGTCAATATGCTGGGCGATGTCTGCCCATAGCTGTCTGTCATACCTAGCTAACACAGCTAGAGAATTAGCAGCTCTTATAACTAAGCTAGCAATCGAGGAGAACCTCTTTCCAATATTGTCTAGCCGTCTATCCTCTCTGTCTGGAGGTGCAGAAATAGGAGCAGACTGATTCGTGGACTCTCTCTGTGCCGCCTGGGCCACCACGGAGTCCGGATGAGGATGACCAATTAAACATTCTGGAGCATCGTCTGGTGCCTTGTATTTTTTATCTAGCCGTGGTAGTACTGCTGTGACAGTAGCAGGGTTATGCATCACTTTCAGCCCTTGTTCCCATAAGTAGCTGAAATTTGAATAGAGCGCACAGATTTCTGGAACGGCTCTTTAAAATCATATAGGAAGCAATCTGTTTGCTTGGACTACAATGGTAAGGCGAAACGTTTAGCTGCTCTCTCCAGGAGATTATGAAGTCCCCCAATGTCATCTGGCAGAGATTCTACCTTTGACTGTGAAGGAGAAGGGGGAGCAGGAATAATGTATTCATCCCACTCTGAATGAGTGTCAAGGAGCTCTCCTTCTTCCTGATCCCCTTCTCACTTAGTGTCCTGAGGTAAGGTCATATCTGGCGTGGTAACATTTGTCAGTGGTAATGAGGTCAGTCTCTGACGTGGAGTAGTCACCCCGGAAAATGGCGACTGCGGAGGTTGCTCCCCTTGAGGAGGAAAACGCCTGCTATAATCAGCCAACATTGCCCTGTCAGAGAGCAAAGAGGTTGGAAAGTATGCTCCTTCCTGATATTGTTGATCTCCTCCATAGTACTGAGGGTCATAAGTTTCCTCAAATTCGTCTCCGTCCTGATATTTGACGTTTAATTGAGAGGGGCTATGGGCTGCTCCAAATGGACCCTAGTCATCTGACTCTTCATCCCCCTCTAACAAGTGAACCGGTATGAGGGGTGTCACCTTACTAGATGAGGTGTGCTTTGGAGTAATTCTTTGTTTTTTAGATTGTTTTTCCCTCATCGATGACGAACGCATAAAGATCTTGATCGTCGACGGCCTTACTGCAGATTCTATCGTCCACAAGGCCATCGACCATGGTAAAGCAGACACCGTTGTTACTGTCTATGATGAAGTGTAGATCTTCGTCGACGTTGACACTGCTCTCGCAGATGGGGCACTCGTCGACCATGATGTCGTCAACGACACATTCTTAGCTGCCGAAGTAGATGAAGGCCTTTTGAACGGCAAGGATGGTGGTACAGAGAATGATTTCTTATGCCTCTCAGAACTGCTGGCATGATCTCTCTCCCCTTTCCTAGAAGATTTATGAGGTTAAGTAGATGGGCTGCGGCCCTTGTAAGACCCTGTGGTAGTCTTTTGTGGGCTTTTCTTGGTTGTTGGGAGGAAGATCTTGTGTCTGATCTCACCCTTTTTGATGACTTTTTGGATGTTGAAGAGTCATCACTATCCAAATCAGAGACTGGATTATCTCTGTACTTAAGCTTCTGCAGCCAAATTAATAATCTGCCTTCTCTATCCTTAAGAGTCTTCAAGGAAAAGGTATAACAAACCTTACAGTCCTTGGATGAGTGGTCTGGATAGAGGCAGTATATGCAGTCGTGATGAGGGTCTTCAGAATGTAATCTTTTCTTACCACAAGTTTTACAATTTTTGAATAAACCCTTCTTCTCTTTGTCAGACATGTTGTAGGTGTTAGCCCCAATCAGTCAAAAAAGGTTTAGTAGAGATAAATGGCTTAAAGGCAATCCAAAGGTGTGAAGAAAGAGCAGAGCTCAGAGGAGACTCCCTAGCACGACGTTCGGTAGAAAATCTGAGGTGCTGGAGCTTCTCTCAGGAGGATTCTAGAGGGTGGTGTCGTCTGATTGGTGGACGCTCAAGTTTGGTCCTTTTCTTAAAAGGACTGTGATAGACTATTAAATTAAAGAGGCCTAAGGCCTTTGTGTTTTTATGTGTCATCATTACTTGTGTAATTGTACCGGACGCTCCCATCTCGACGACTGGGAATGATTCAAGCATGTGACTCTATGAAAGTTCCAATACTGGAGTATCAAAAAAAATAAAAGGAAAAAAAAAGAGGCCTGAGGCTTTCGATGTTTTTTCAGGATGAATAGCGGGAACAACCATCCCCGAATCCAGTACCTGCTTTATGGCACCTGCGGAGAGATCGGCGTACCTCAAGCAGCATGATGGAAAAATGCTTCACCTAATGTTGGTGTGGTTCAAGAGGAATACTGGGTGGGGATAAGAGAAAAGGTAGGGCACAGCCCTTTAAAACAGGATCCTTCTGTCAGACGTACCATACCGCCAACATGTGAAGTACTGAAAATTGCCTCTGACCAGTTTGACATGGGCCACTGAGGATACACTAAAGGGTCTTGCTGGCCGTCGTAGAAGGGGGTACTGGAGTGCCCATGCTGGCCTATGAGCTCAGGGACTGGACTGTCCGCTACATCGCTGCCAAGGAAGTCTGTTGCTGCTTAAATTCCAGACCCCTAGATTAACCCCAAAACTTTCAGGTCTGGTAGGTAAATAGCTACACCAGGGTCAACAGTCCCAAGGAATTTGCTGTGGCCCTACTATCTTTAAAGTGCTTTAGAGTGCAGTCTGCCTTCCCACCGAAGAGGCGAAACCCATTACAGAGTACATGTACATTAGCAATACCAGTACATCACCTGAAAGTCTGGTTGAGCTCAGCTATGTATGTCTGTAAAGCGCAATACTGGAAAAGATCACCCTACCAATACAGTTCATCTTATCAAGGCATGCACAGATAACATGCTTTGCTGTGTCCTGACGATCATGGATCTTTTAAGCCAGGAAGGCCCTGAAGTCCTCCATGAGTGCTGGCAAGATCTCACTGTTCAAGTCTCAAAGCATGAGCATCTGGGAATGGGTTGGAAATGAATTGTAATTCACCTTACTGGTTAAAGCCTGTATGACTTTCCACAGAAGGGTTCTTGGTGAAAAAACAAAGGGCACTGGATGATGGCCTATGGTGTCTGACCACCTGCCTACTAATAGGCAGGCAAGACCATGGTTTTGATCAAGTAGCTGTCAAAGTATCCATGAGTGAGACAATGAATGGAAGCAAGGGCTCGTATTTTGCTGGCCAATTTTACAAAATTTGAGGAAAATTTGCAATTCTAGTGCCCGAGCTGGCTCCTGAACCACCACTGCAAATGAGGCACTTTCTTCCTTTGAAGGCACTTGTGGCAAGTTAATTTCTGTTTCAGAGGAGGTTCCCAAGGTCAAGGGTATTTTGCAACTGAAGCTATAAGGCATCATTAACCCCTTCGCTGCCAACTCTTTTCCCCCTCAGGTGCCAGGCCTTTTTTTGTTTGTCTATTTGGGGCAGTTCACGCTTAGGCCCTCATCACTTTTTGTCCACATAAGCTACCCCAGCCATATTCGCGTCCTTTTTTTCCAACATGCTAGGGGTTCTAGAGGTACCCAGAGTTTGTGAGTTCCCTTGGAGGACACCAAGAAATTAGCCAAAATACAGCGAAAATGTTGTTTAAAAAGAAAAAATTGGGGAAAAGGGCTGCAGAAGAAGGCATGTGGTTTTTCCCCTGAAAATGGCATCAACAAAGTGCTTGTGGTGCTAAAATACCCATCCTCCCAGCTTTCAGGGACAGACAGGCTTGAATCAGAGAGCCACATTTTTCAATACAATTTTGGCATTTTACTGGGACATACTGCATTTTTACTATTTTTTGTGCTTTTAGCCTCCTTCCAGCTAGTGACAGAAATGGACGTGAAACCAATGCTGGATCCCGGACAACTAAACATTTTTGAAAAGTAGACAAAATTCTTAATTCAGCAAGGGGTCATTTGTGTAGATCCTACAAGGTTTTCCTACAGAAAATAACAGCTGAAATAAACAATATTGAAATAGAAGTGAAATAAAACAGTCATTTGTCCTCCACGTTTTACTCTAACTTCTTCCTGCAATGTCAGATTTTCACAAGCAATATACCGTTACTTCTGCTGGACTCTTCTGGTTGCAGGGATATATAGGGCTTGTGGGTTTATCAAGAACTCTAGGTACCCAGAGCCAATAAAGGAGCTGCACCTTGCAGTGGGTTTTCATTCTATACCGGGTTTACAGCAATTCATTTGGTGAAATATAAAGAGTGAAAAATAGGTATCAAGGAAACCCTTTTATTTCCAAAATGGGCACAAGATAAGGTGTTAAGAAGCAGTGGTTATTTGCACATATATGAATTCCGGGGTGCCCATACTAACGTGTGAATTACAGGGCATTTCTCAAACTTTTGTCCACACTGTAACATTTGGAAGGATAATACCTAGAGACAAACTAGGGGCAATAACACTTGTTCGTATATTCTGTGTTCCCCCAAGTCTCTCGATAAAAATGGTACCTCACTTCCGTGGGTAGGTCAAATGCCCGCAGACAGGAAACGCAACATGACACATCACATTTTTATATTGAAATCTGACTTTTTTGGGGGAAAGTGCCTAGCTGTGGATTTTGGCCTTTAGCTCAGCCAGCACCTAGGGAAATGTGTCAAACCTGTACACGTTTTTAAACTAGACACCTAGGAGAATACACAATGGAATGACTTGTGGGGCTCTCACCAGGTTCTGTTACCCAGAATCCTTCGCAAACCTCAAAATTTGGCCAAAAAATCATTTTTTCCCTCGCAGCTCAGTGACAAAGTTCTGTAATCTAAGAGGAGCCACAAATTTCCTTCCACCCAGCACTCCCAAGTCTCCAGATAAAAATGGAACCTTACTTGTGTGGAAAGGCCTAGTGCCTGCGACAGGAAATGCCCCAAAACAACATGGATACATTACATTTTCCACAAAGAAAACAGACCTGTTTTTTTCCAAACTGCCTAGCTGTGGATTTTGGCCTCTAGCTCAGCCGGTACCTAGGGAAACCTACCAAACCTGTGCTTTTTTTTAACTAGACACCTAGGGGAATCCAAGATGGGGTGACTTGTGGGGCTCTCACCAGGTTCTGTTACCCAGAATCCTTAGCAAACCACAAAAATTTACAAAAAAAAACAAAAACACTTTCCTCACATTTTGGTGGTAGAAAGTTCTGGAATCTGAGGGGAACCACAAACTTCCATCTACCCGGCATTCCCCCAGGTTTCCCAATAAAAATGGTACCTCACTTGCGTGGGTAGGCCAAGTGCCCGCGACAGGAAATGCACCAAAGCACTACATGGACACATCAAAATGATCAAATACAAAATTACCTGTTTTTTCAAGGGAGGAGCTGCATTTTTTTGTCCTGGGCTCAGCAGCCATCTAGGGAAACCTACCAAACCCAGACATTTCTGAAACCTAGACACAAAAGGGAGTCCAGGGAGGTGTGACTTGTGTGGATTCCCCAGTGTTTATTTACCCAGAATCCTCAGCAAACCTCAAATTTAGATAAAAAGATAAATATCACATTTTCCCTACATTTCTGTGTGGGATCACTGCAATGGCACAAATTTCCTACCACCCAACGCTCCCCTCAGTCTTGAGATAAAAATGATACCTCATTTGTGTAAGTGGGCCAAGTGCCTGTGACAGGGAAGAGCCCAAAACATGACGAAAATGAGGGGGAACCAAAGAAGGTCCAAAAAGGCAGTTTGAAAAAAAGAAGAAAAAAAAAGTTTTCAACGTTGACAAGTGGGGCATCTTGCCCTGCCTCGACCATTGCCCAAGGGGCTGCTCCCTCTCTTCTCCACCCTCCCCCCCCCCAAAAAAAAACAAGACACACACACCAATCCCTGGTGGCTAAGTGGGGCAGATCGAAGATCGACCTAATTGAAATAGGGCGATCTGCCCCCAAGTGAGGCAGAAATGGCCTAAAATAAATTTGCCCTCCACCCCAAAATGCCCAGGGGAGTGACCCTTGCCTAAGGGGTCACTCGCTCCCCTTGCGTGAAATTGACCAAAAAACAAATCCCTGGTGTCTAGTGGTTTCTGCCCAGATTGGCCAAAAAAAACCAATTTGCCCCCAGGGAAGAGACCCTTGCTTAGGGGTTGCTCCCATGTTAAAAAAAACAACAAAAAAAAAAACCTTGATTCCTGGTGTCTAGTGTGTTCTGCGCCACCTTGGGGGCAGATCGGCCTAATTAAAATAAGCCCCAAAAAATAGGCCGATCTGCCCCCAAGGGGGCAGAGATGGCCAAAAAACAATTTTCACCCAGGGGAGAGACCATTGCTTAAGAGGTTGCTCCTCACGTGTTTAAAAAAAAAAAACAAAAAAAAAAAACCTGATCCCTGGTGTCTAGTGGGCTCTGCCCCCCTTGGGCAGATCAGCCTAATTAAAATACGCCAATCTGCCCTGGAAGGAGGGGTGGGCAGAAGGATAAGTTACTTACCTGTAAATCCTAGTTCTCTTCCAGGGGTATCCTCATTAAAGTCATAAACATTGAATATTCCCGCCCTTGTGCGGGGACCCCGGAGCATATATAAAATCTATACCTATAAAGTATGAAATATGCACGAAAAATATATATATATATATATATATATATATAGCATTTTTATTAGACATATCTTTCATACTAAACTCATATATACATGTGTAAAACAGCAATGCAGGCTATAATCATAAACAAGTTAAAATGCTTTATTTCTATGAAGTGTTTTTTTTTTTTAATCATTATAAAATTACAATAGAGAATAAATATCTACCCAAGCCCCCAAAACTGGGCTTAGGGAAATAAGCAGCAGCAATATCTAGAGAAAAAATTACATTGAAAAACAATGGAGCATTCTTAGCCAATAGGCTGCATGCAGGTTAACACAGGAGAACCATAAAAACCTTGGCACCGTGCCTTTAAGACCCTGAGCACCTCCAGTATCCCACCATGCCTCAGGGGTGAAGGAAAGGTGACAGTTGGTTCACAGTTAGGTCAGTTCTTTTTTACGGTGACAATCTGTGAAACGGATTCGAAAGACAGTCTGTCCTGCACTTCTAGGAGACGTGAGTCCGGGGAGGAGGGTGGGTTGTTTATGACTTTGATGAGGATACCCCTGGAA
The DNA here is from genome assembly GCF_031143425.1 of Pleurodeles waltl. Classification (NCBI taxonomy): domain Eukaryota; kingdom Metazoa; phylum Chordata; class Amphibia; order Caudata; family Salamandridae; genus Pleurodeles; species Pleurodeles waltl. The sequence goes on from NC_090450.1 coordinate 989,241,148, forward strand.
GAGAACTAGGATTTATAGGTAAGTAACTTATCCTTCTCTTCCAGGGGATCCTCATCAAGTCATAAACATTGAATAGATTAGCAAGCCCATCCCTAAACTCTGCTGACTGTCTAATAGAAGTGCAGGAATATATACATGTATCATGCAAATAAATTTCTCAGCGAGGCCTGCCCCACTTGGGCATCTGCTCTTGCATCCGAGTCCAAACAGTAATGTCTAGTAAATGTATGTACAGACTTCCATGTAGCAGCCTTACAAATCTCAGATATTGGAACATTGTTAAGGAGGGCAGCAGTAGCCGATTTTCCCCTTGTGGAATGCGCTTTAGGCCTAGCTAGTAGTTGTTTGTTAGCCAACTGGTAAGCATTAACAATACAAGAAACTATCCACCTTGATATTGTTCGTTTAGATGCTGCCTCTCCTGTCCTCAAATGACCATAATTTACAAACAAGTGGTTGGAATGTCTAATCGATTTTGTTTTATCCAAATAAAATTTCAGCACTCTTTTCAAATCTAAGGAGTGCAATGCTTTCTCTGCCGGAGACTCCGGATTGGGAAAGAAAGTCGGTAAAGAGATAGTCTGATTGATGTGGAATTCTGACACCACCTTCGGTAGAAATGATGGGTGAGTCCGCAGAACCACTATTGTCGTGAAAAACTGTGTACGGTTCTTTGGAAGACACAGCCTGAATTTCACTGACCCTCCTCGCGGAAGTAATGTCCACCAAAAAAGCCATCTTCCACGTAAGGTGTTGCAAAGAGGCTTTGTGTATAGGTTCGAAAGGAGGGCCCATAAGTTTTGACAATACTATGGTTCAGTTCCCATGGAGGAGAGGGTCTCCGAATGGGCGGAAAAACTTTTTTCAAACCTTCTAAGAAATCCTTGACTACTGGTTTCGTAAAGAAGGATTCCTGAGAAGGTGACTTACGATAGGCTGTAATGGCAGACAAATGTACCTTAATAGATGATACCTGCAGACCGGACTTTGCCAGATGAAGTAAGTAAGCCAGTATGACATCCTCCTGAGCCCGTAAGGGATTCTGACCTTGTTGACAGCACCATATGTAGAATCTCTTCCATTTAAAAGCGTAAGAACGCAGCGTGGAAGGTCGTTTGGACTCTTTCAAGATGTTCATGCACTCCTGCGAGAGCCCTAGGTGCCCATATTGCAGGAATTCAGGAGCCATGCTGTCAAGCTCAGAGAGGGTAGGTTGGGATGCAGAACCCTGCCCTCCATCCTGCTCAGAAGATCCGGTCTGCACGGCAGCCTCCTGTGAGGTTTTTCCGATAGGTTGAGGAGATCTGTGTACCAGAATTGACGGGGCCATTGTGGCGCTATGAGAATCATTCTGGTGCTGGACCTGTAAAGTTTGTTGATCACTGCCGGTATGAGGGGAATCGGTGGAAAGGCGTAGAGAAATATCCCTGACCAGTCGATCAACAGGGCATTCCCTCGAGATCACGGACAGTAGAACCTGGATGCAAAGTCTGGGCATTTCTTGTTTACTTCGTCTGCGAAGAGATCCAATTGAGGCCGACCCCATTGAGCGAAGATGTCTTCGACGACTTCGCCGTGTAGGACCCAATCGTGGGCGTCCTCTAGGTGTCTGCTCAGGAAATCTGCTTCCACGTTTTGTTGACCTGGCAGGTGAACCGCTGTAAGTGACATTCCTCTGGCCAGGAGCCAATGCCATATCGTTTGGGACTCTCGAGATAGGGGTAGGGATCTCGTTCCCCCGTCTGTTCAAATAATACATTGTGGTTGTATTGTCCGTTTGTATTAGTAGAGATTTCCCCTGAATCGATGGAGCAAAAGACTTGAGAGCCAGATGGACCGCTCTGAGTTCCAGCAGATTGATGTGGTACTTCTTTTCCTTGTCGGACCACAGGCCCTGAGCTTGAAGGGGACCCAGATGAGCCCCCCCCATCCCTGAAGAGACGCATCCGTTACCAGAATGTCGGATGGAATTACCTGGTGAAACGGAGCTCCTACTGACAGGTGAGGTCTGTGCATCCACCATTGCAATGACTGAAGTGCCACTATCGATAGCCGCACTCTGTCCTCCCAGCGACCTGTCCTTAGGCTCCAGTTGTTCTCCAACGCCTCTTGGAGGGGCCTCATGTGCAGCCTGGCATTTGGGACAATGAAAATACATGATGCCATGGAGCCCAGCAGCGATGTCACCTGACAGGCCGTAGGTGCGTCAGATTTTAACAGATCTTGACACTTCCTGTTTATTGATAATAGTCGTTCCTCCGAAGGATACACTCTTTGGAGCTCTGTGTTTAGTATAGCTTCCAGGTAGTGAAGGTTCTGTGTTGGAACCAAGGTGGACTTTTGGTAGTTGACTTGAAGGCCTAGAGACTCGAAAACCTTGAGCACAATGTCCTGATGGCTTCTCTTCTGATCCGGAGAGGAAGCTTTCAGTAAACAGTCGTCTAGGTATGGGTAGATGAAGATCTTTTGTTTTCGAAGATGTGCTGCTACCACTGCCACACATTAAGACGCGGGGGCAGATTTCAGGCCGAATGGTAGTACTCTGAACTGATAGTGCTGTGAGGCTATTTGGAAGCGCAAGAATTTCCGATGCTTGGGAGCTATTGGGATGTGAAAATATGCATCCTGCAGGTCGATGGAGCACATCCAGTCTCCCTGATGTAGCTGAGGGAAAATCTGGTGAAGAGCCAGCATCCTGAACTTCTGTTTTCTTATGTACTTGTTCAGCAGCCGTAAGTCCAGAATTGGTCTGAAAACACCCTCTCGGCCTTTTTTCGCCACCTGAAAATAACAGGAGTAAACCCCATTTCCTCTGTGCGCAAGTGGAACCTTTTCTATTGCCTTCTTTTGTAAGAGGGCGAGAGCCTCTTTGCGCAGCAGGCTGAGATGAGATGGATTGCATTTGGCTGGTGGCAAGTGTGGTGGAGGCTGTCTGAAAAGAAGAGAGTAGCCATTTTCGACAATGTTGAGCACCCATTTGTCTTTTGTGATAGAGTGCCACTCGTGAAGATAACCTGCGATACTTCCCCCCACCGGAGTGGTGTACAGTGTCGAGGGAAGCGAGATCTCATTGTTTGGCCGGCGCTTTCGGTGTGGACTGCTGAAGTCTACTTGACCCTCGTTCCCTTGTGGCCTTTCGAGCCTGAAAAAGAGGGCGTCCCTGCCTTTGCTGAGGCCTCTGGGACCAGTGAGGGGTTTGAACCCTCTGCTGGAAAGGGCGCCTGTCATAAGGCCTATACCTCCGCCTGAAGTCTTTCTTCCTTTCCAGGCCTACTGCCCTCATGGTGTCCACCTCGGTCTTCATGCGGGCCATTTCTTCATCCGCATGGGTACCAAACAGCGAATTCCCGTTGAATGGGAGATTTAGGATGCGCTGTTGTGCTTCCCGTTTTAAACCAGTCAGTCTCAGCCAGGAGGACCTTCTTGCACAGATTCCATGTGCGTACCCATGTGCAGCTAAGTCCGCCCCATCTGCCGCTGCGCTGATGACCTGGTTAGATACCAGACATCCCTCTTGCAGGATCTCTTGAAAATCCTGTCTGTCTTCCCTGGGCAACTTTTCTGTGAATCTGTTGAGGGAGTCCCACAGAAAACGGTCATACCTGCCCAGGAGTGCAGAAGCGCTGGAGACTCATTACAGATGCCACCGTGCCGCACATTTTTCTCCCCAGAGTGTCTAGATGCCTGCTCTCTTTGTCCGGTGGGACCGTGGAAGATGATGCCACCGAGTGGGTTTTTCGGGCTGCGGCCAATATTACAGATTCCGGTGGCGGGTCCTTTCTTAAGAATAAAGGGTCCTGTTCCGGCGCCTTATATTTTTTCAGAATCCTAGCCGGGGCAGATTTGAGGGTTGCTGGTGCCAAAAAAGTGTCCATGGTTGGCTGCAACAAACCAGGCACTAGCGGCAGTAGCTTTTTAGACACTGTTCTATGCTGCAGAGTCTCAAAAATGACTGACGAGGAGGTAGATGGTTCTGGAACCTCTATATTTAACTTCTGCGCTCCCCTTAACAGCACCTCATTAAAAGTGGTAATGTCATCCACCGGTGAGACCCTAGCTGGTGGAGAATCTGTTAGGGTGGGGGAGTAACGTCCGACAGATGATCCTGACGACGACCAAGAGGGTGATCTTCTGTGTCGTGATCGTGACCTAGATCGCCGTTGGGAACGTGACCTGCTGCGAGACGCTGTAACAGAGCGCCCAGGCCTCGTGGTCGGTTGGCGAGGAGCAGAACGAGCCCGTTCTGCCCGCGCTGTCGGTGATGGTGTTCTCGGGAGAAAGGCAGTAGGAGAGTACATTACTGAGTACTGTGAATCCGGGGAGGCCGCTGGTCTATTAAGGCTCTCCAACCATCTTGGTGATAAGTTGATGGGTGAAACATACCCCGATGATGCCGCTCTCGAACGAGATGAATCGCTCCGTATGGAAACCACTGGAGAAGGCGCCGCCTTATCTGCTGGAGGACGATGTTCTACTCCCTGCGAGACAGGTAAAACCTGCGTCGAAGGCTGTGCCAACGTCGAAGGGCACGCCGGTTGTTCTTGCCTCGACGCTGAGTGTCTCGACGTAGAGTGCCTTGACATCGAACGGCGATCTCTGGACCTTGACCTACTCGCCGTCGTGTGCCTCGACGTGGAGCGGTGGGTGGTCGACGGCGGATGTTGCTCTTGCCGCCGTGGCGATTTCAACGTCGTGTCTCTGCCGGTGATGGCCCGACGTTGACCGGCAAGCTTCCGTCGACGGAGATATGCCCCTGCGATGGCCATGTTCCCTCGACGTCACATCCTTCGACGTCGGGCGGGCCGCCGATCTATGCCGGTTACATGGTGGCAGTGACGACGTCGAGGGGGAACAAACAGGTACTTTCCTACCTGCTGACGTCGACCTAGCCATTCTCTCCTGAGTGGCCTGTTGGCTGCCTAGGAAGCGAAGAGGATGATGTTTTCTGCCTCTCGTGAAGCCCATGAAGTCTGATCTTTTCTCTGTCCTTCAGAGTCCTCTTTGACATATTCTTGCAGTGTTTGCAAGTGTCAGGGCAGTGACTCTGAGGCAGGCACACAATACAAAGAGTGTGGATCTGACTGGGCCTTCTTCCCACAAGAAGGGCATTTGACAAAAAGGGAAGGCATTTTTCTGTCAGGAAAAAACTGCCAAACTCCGACAAAGATGTTAGATGTCGAGTGAAACAGGAAAAAACACAGTTTTTAAGTATTTTTCTGAGAAAAACTCAGAAAAACTGAGAGCTCAATGCTCCAGGATCCTCTCAGAAGAAGCCGGAAAAAAGAACTGACCTAACTGTGAACCAACTGTCACCTCTCCTTCACCCCTGAGGCATGGTGGGATACTGGAGGTGCTCAGGGTCTTAAAGGCATGGTGCCAAAGTATTTATGGTTCTCCTGTGTAAACCTTGGCTAAGAATGCTCCATTGTTTTTCAATGAAGTTTTTTCTCTAGATATTGCTGCTGCTTATTTCCCTAAGCCCAGTTTTGGGGGCTTGGGTAGATATTTATTCTCTATTGTAATTTTATAATGACTAAAAAAAAAAAAAAAAAAACTTCATAGAAATAAAGCATTTTAGCTTGTTTATGATTATAGCCTGCATTGCTGTTTTACACATGTATATATGAGTTTAGTATGAAAGATATGTCTACTAAAAATGCTATATATTTTTTTTTTTCGTGCATATTTCATACTTTATAGGGATATATTTTATATATGCTCCGGGGTCCCCGCACAAGGGCGGGAATATTCAATGTTTATGACTATTGATGAGGATCCCCTGGAAGAGAAAGGCCTAATAACTTAATTACAAACCCTGTGCACCCCTCCCATCCCCCCTCATGATTAGTCAATAGCTCTTAGTTCTAGGTATCCTATATGATATAGGCCAATAGGAGGACATATAGTCACGACTGGAATGCAAAACCTCCAGTGGCACAAACTAGAAACACTTCAAGTATGAAATTATTTGAGTAGAAAGTAATTTGAAAGTCTTCAGCAAAATGACATCAATGGAAAATCACTGCACAACTGTCTCAAAGACAAACTTACTAGACATGTCGAAGTGGTTGTGTAACGTCCGGGAGCTGGTGCTCTCTGCTGCTTTTTCAAACGCCCTCCCAAAAAAACTGAAAAACAGAAAGCCAACACTGCTGAGTGTGCACATAGACACTCTAAAGAACAAGTTATTTACCTTCAGTAATATTCTTCCTGGTGGATTCTCTAAACTCCAATTCCTCACCTTGTGAATATTCGCCAGGCATCAGACTAGATCTGGAAGCTTAAAAGCTGTACTCCTACACACCAGTAGGTGGTGCTGTGCATCTCTGCGCAAACATCGCTCCTCTTCCAAAGTCATATGCAGAGATGCATATAAGCGCCACCCATGCGTGCTGTCAGTTTCTTTCTTAGGCTGTTTGTCCATTCAGTTGCAAAGCCTATCTATGGATTGGCATTCCCAGTGTGAAGATCTCTAGATTTGTTTTTTTTTTTAATGTGTAAAGAATGGCGGAAACAAGCAAACCTTTCTAAAATGTTATCACAGATGACTTAAATAACACTAATCCACTAATCCAGTAACTACAAAAAAGCGGAACCATTTGACAAATAGCATGTACTTGCTTTGGGCACTGTTGAAAGCTAATCCATGCACAAAACAAACACATTTTCAGACAACTAGGCTTGCAGTGGCTCAGTCTGGCAGGTGCCACACCAACCACAAATTTGTCCCAACAACTGGCTTACATTTAGTTCGCAGAGGGACAATAAACCGCCAAGAAGGCATCAACGATCTCAGGAGGAAGGTCAAATGAGTTGCCACCACTCCATCCACAAGCATGGAGAGGATGAAACTGAGCAGGCCCAGGTGCAGCATCGTGCTGCTGAGACACAAGATCCTCCTGAAAGGAAGCTTGCTCCAAGAACAGATGCTCATGCTCAGAAGTTCTGGCTACCACAGTGTTCATGGGTTAATAATGACACTAGGGTAACTTGGGCAGTCATTTCCCATCTTCTTCAGAAATTGGGAAAGGAAAGGCAGGTACTCTGGAGTCACAAGCAGCACTCGAGGCAGAATGAGCCTTTGAGAGCTTTCTCCCATATGGCCTCCCCATCTGAGTAGCAATGCATTAGTGACCACTGTCAAATCTGGATGGGTAAGAAAGTGGTCTGCCACTATACCAATAGCAGGCCAGCAGCCACCATGGCAGATCCTGGTTAGAGACCCCCGAAATTTGGACACAATCCACCAGACTGCCCAAATGATGGGTGTACTGAGACTTTAGGACCCACTGCAGAGCATGCATGTGCCATCTGGCATGGTTCACCATCAGGATGTAGGAAGCAACCAACCTCAACAGCCCAAGAGTCATATGCACGGACCCTCAGGATAGAGGCTGAAACATCACAACCATAGACCAAATGTCCTGGACACACTGCTGCAGGGGAAAGGCATGAAACCATACAATATTCAGAATGCGCAGAAGAAAGGGAGTATCTGTAGAGTCACGTATAACCTCTGCACGTATTGATGAACACCATTATCTGTAGGTGTTAGTGAACCTCATCATCTGTAGGTGGTAGATGACTGCCTGGGGCTAGGCTGTTTCACAGCTAGTTGCCAAGGTAAAGTGTATTGGTACTCACAAACATCCAAAGGTGTGCTGAGACCACCACCATCACTATTGTGATCATAAGGGGCAGTAGTGAGGCTGAAAGGGAGCACTGCAAACTGAAAACACTCCTTGCCCATTGTGGAAATAAGCATCTTGCAGGTCTAAAATCATCTCCATGCACGAGTGCAGACAGGATCTGGTCTAAATTGAGCAGGAACTGGGCTAGCATGAGCAGCTAATATTTAGCCTTCCGCAAGAAGGCGTTTGAGAAGGAGGAGATCCAAACTAGGATAAAGGCCCCTGTCCTCCTTTGGCACCAAATAGTAGCAGGAGTAACACCCAGCTCCTACTACTAAGCCAGAACCATCTATATGGCCCCCTTGGAGAAAAGGGCCTGCACTTCTTGCTGAAAGACTGACAGCTGGTCCTCCATCAGCTGCCCTGATAAGAGGTGGCAGGTGGGGCAGGGGCGGGGTGGAAAGAAACGGGAGAGTGTAGCCCCAAAGTACAACTTGGACCACCCATATAGCTGAAGTGATAGCTTATTAACCTTGGAGGAAATATCAGATCCTGCCTTCAACATGGTGGCTGTTTGCTGGAAAGGACAAATTAAAGTGGTTTTGATGCTGAAGGGGCAGAGGCGGAGTTCCCTATGAGGCAGAATCTGCAATTAGAAGTACCCATCAAAATGTTCCACTAATCAAGGCAACACTCGATCAATTATGAAAGATCACTCAAAACTCAATTTCAGGGTTTTCAAGTTTTCTAAATAAGATACTCCTCTTCAATCTTAATATTTCCATATATGCATCCAGAGTAGATGTGAAGCAGGCACACAAGACAGAATGAATGTACAGCCCACTTACAAGGTTTGTCAGATTATAGGTGATCCCATAGGTTGACTTTTTCCTCACAAAACGGAATACTATACAACCTTCATTAACGCAGTTAACAACTCAACAGCCACCCACCTGCTGATAGAAACAAAGCCAGAGAGGCAACCACATGAAACAACTTCAAGCTGATGGAAGCAATAACCAGGACTCACTTCTTTTTATCAGAGCTCTCGGTTTCTGGAGGAATTCCCACCATGATTACAGTTCCCTTTTCAACATCAAGGGGCGCAGCCATGATAAGTGGAAGAAGCTTGCAGCGTTTGTTCTTAGTCTAGAAAACAAGAAACTCAACTGGAAGTGTCAGCCAACTTTGAGTCAGAGCTCTAAAGGAAGCTCATCATGAAAATAGTTAAACAATTGCACAAGTATGGTATCCTCGCAGCCAATGTATTGTCCATACTGGAAGCTCAGGGTATCAGTGTTTAAATGGAAAAATATATTTACCTCTAGCTACAGTTCCCCACGTTGACATTTTTAATTGACTTAGATGCTCTCACTAGAGTCCCACCAGGAAGCTGGCCTCATGCGTGGTGAGCACCTTTGGTGTCATCACCTTATATCGGGTCCAGTTATCCCCTATTAGTGAGGTGTAGTCAGAGGTAGCTAAGGATGAGCTGCCAAGACTAATCTAGGAGACATGCAAAGCTTATGCAATACCACTGTAGTCAGAGCACTTACACACCTGAAAGAACCACACAGTGTTACAAAAATAAAGGTACTTTATTATAGTACCACAAATACCAAAATACTATATAGGCAATATCCTCACTGGAGGTAAGTAAACACATTATTATATACACATTAGGAGTCAGTCATTAGCAAAAAAGGGCAACAGAAAACAGTGAAATCAATAGTAAGTAATGAAGGCCCTGGGGGGGGGACCAAACAATATACTAAGAAAGTAGAATGTGAAAGTTGGGCCCCTACCCAGGGAAGTGAAATCGGTAGAGGGGAGCTGGAAGAAAGTGTAGGAAGTTGGCTCTGTATATACTATTTCAAAGTAAGAAATAGTGTGCACAGAGTCCAAGGGTTCACTTAGAGGGAAGATAGTGGCAAAATTTGATAATTCCAATGCTCTATTTTGTGGTAGTGTGGTCGAGCAGTAGGCTTATCAGAGGGTAGTGTTAAGCATTTATTGTACACACACAGGCAATAAATGAAGAACACACTCAAAGGCTTACTCCAGGCCAATAGGTTTTTATGTTGAAAAATAAATTTTCTTAGTTTATTTCAAGAACCACAGGTTCAAGATTTAGATTAAACACTTTAAATGTAAGGTGCTTCACTTAGATACTTTAGGAACTTTGAATGAACACAATATCATACACAGTCTTTGTAAAAATGGCAATAAGCTATTTAAAAAGTGGACACAGTGCAAAAATCAAAAGTTCCTGGGGGAGGTAAGTAAAGGTTAGTTTTGAAGGTAAGTAAAACACTTACAAGTTGGGGCATAGGCAGCCCACCGTTGGGGTTTCAAGGCACCCCCAAAGTTACCACACCGGCAGCTCAGGGCAGGTCAGGTGGCGAGGTCAGAGGTGCCCAAAACACAGGCACCTATGAGAAACAGGCGTGCTCCGGTTCCAGTCTGCCAGCATGTAATTACTTGCGTCCTCGGAAAGGGGGGGAAATCAGACCAAGGGGGCTTTGTAGAGCCACATGAGAAGGCACACAAAGTACACCCTCAGCGGCATAGGGGCGGCCGGGTGCAGTGAGCAAAGCAGGCGTCGTGTTTTAGATTGAAACAATGGAGGGACCCGGGGGGGGTCACTCTAGAATTGCAGGCAGGCACAGGGGGAACTTCTCGGAACAGCCACCACCTGGGCTAAACAGAGGGTCGCTCTGAAGTTCAGTTCCTTCATCAGGTCCTGGGGGCTGCAGGTGCAGTGCTGGTTCCAGGCGTCGGGTCCCTTGTTACAGGCAGTCGCGGTCAGGGGGAGCCTCTGGATTCTATCTGCAGGTGTCGCTGTGGTGGCTCAGGTTACTCACGGGCTCGCAGTCGCCGGGGAGTCCTCCCTGAGGTGTTGGTTTTCTGCAGGTCGAGCCAGGGGCATCGGGTGCAGAGTGTAGAGTCTCACGCTTCCGGCGGAAAATGTGAAGTCTTTGGAAGTTGCTTCTTTGTTGCAAAGAAGTAGCTGGTTTTGAACAGGGCCCCTGTTCACAGGAGTTTCTTGGTCCTTTAGTCCAGGGCAGTTCTCTGAGGCTTCAGAGGTCGCTGGTCCCTGTCTGATGCGTCGCTGGTTGCAGGTTTTCGAAGTTGGAGACAGACTGTTAGGGCTGGGGCCGAAGCAGTTGTCTTCCTCCTTCTCTGCAGGCCTGTAGGTCAGCAGTCCTTGTTTCTTCAGGTTGCAGGAATCTGATTTCCTGGGATCTGGGGAGCCCCTAAATACTGTATTTAGGGTTGTGTTTAGGTCTGGGAGGGCAGTAGCCAATGGCTACTGTCCTTGAGGGTGGCTACACCCTCTTTGTGCCTCCTCCCTGTGGGGAGGGGGGCACATCCCTAATCCTAGTAGGGGAATCCTCCAAAATCAAGATGGAGGATTTCTAAAGGCAGGGGTCACCCCAGCTCAGGACACCTTCGGGGCTGTCCTGACTGGTGGGTGACTCCTTGTTTTTCTCATTATCTCCCCTGGACTTGCCGCCAAAAGTGGGGGCAGTGTCCAGGGGGCGGGCATCTCCACTAGCTGGAGTGCCATGGGGCATTGTAACACGAAGCTTGAGCCTCACTGCTAGGTGTTACAGTTCCTGCAGGGGGGAGGTGTTAAGCACCTCCACCCAGCGCAGGCTTTGTTTCTGGCCTCAGAGGGCACAAAGGCTCTCACCCCAGGGGGTCAGAAACTCGTCTCTCAGCAGCAGGCTGGCACAGACCAGTCAGTCCTGCACTGAAGGATTGGGTAAATTACAGGGGGCATCTTAGAGATACCCTCTGTGTGCATTTTTTAATAAATCCAACACTGGCATCAGTGTGGGTTTATTATTCTGAGAAGTTTGATACCAAACTTCCCAGTATTCAGTGTAGCCATTATGGAGCTGTGGAGTTCGTTTTTGACAGACTACCAGACCATATACTTAATATGGCCACACTGTACTTACAATGTCTAAGAATAGACAGACACTGTAGGGGCTTATTGCTCATGCAGCTATGCCCTCACCTGTGGTATAGTGCACCCTGCCTTAGGGCTGTAAGGCCTGCTAGAGGGGTGACTTACCTATGCCACAGGTAGCATTTTGTGGGCATGGCATCCTGAGGGGATGCCATGTCGACTGTCTTTCTCCCCACCAACACACACAATCTATAATGGCATGTATTAGGTGAGAGGTCCCTTAGGATGGCACAACACATGCTGCAGCCCTTAGGGACCTCCCCTGGTCACAGGGCCCTTGGTACCAGTGGTACCTTTTACAAGGGACTTATCTGTGTGCCAAGGGTGTGCCAATTGTGGAAACAATGGTACATTTTAGGTGAAAGAACACTGGTGCTGGGGCCTGGTTAGCAGGGTCCCAGCACACTTCTCAGTCAAGTCAGCATCAGTATCAGGCAAAAAGTGAGGGGAAACTGCAACAGGGAGCCATTTCCTTACAAATAGGAACTCAAAAAGTTAAGTATCAGAGCACCCCCCCAGCAAAAAGTTGGAGGTAAGTACCTGGTTCTCCCCAAACCCACCAAAAGGACTTCAGAAAAGGATAATGCAAGACCCAGATAAGACTACAAGAAACCAAAGGTAGAGGAAGATCCAGAAAGGAAGGGGGACCAGGTTCTAGTTCACATTAGAGTGTCTGGTGGTGGCAGGAGCCACTACCCACCCGTCTGTGGATGCAGGACCAGATCGACGAAGACTGTCAGTAGTGCAGCACTGGAGCAGCTGAAGAGTTCCTGAAGTGATGCAGTCAGTGGTGTGGAAAAAACACCAACAAGCTTTGGCAAAGGCAAATGCTGTGGAAGTTTCTAGGAGGACTCAACCCATGGAGGAAAGTCCCGGGTGACCCTCAGCAGTGAAGAGTGTCACAGAAAGAGGAGGCAGCCCCACAGGAGACCCCCAGACAGCAAGCGCAGGAGTCACAGGGAGGCCCACGCAGCACATCTAGAAAGGAGTCCCACATCGCTGGAGAAGCATGTAGAGGGCTAAGCGTCACAGGGAAGAGTGCTGGGGCTACATGGAGCCTGAAGGTCCCTTGGAAGAAATGCCAACAAGCCTTGGTAGCTGCAAGAGAGGCAGTGCATGGGGGTACTGTCCTGCGTGGAGAGGCAAGGGCTTACCATCTCCCAAGGTAGAAAGCTGGTAGAGAAGACCAAGGGAACCACTCCAGACCACCACCTGTGATTCAATATCATGCAGCTCTGGAGGAGAGGAGATCCATGCAGCTGACTGTCGTTGCAGTTGGTGCCTGCGGATGCAGGGGAGTGACTCCTTCAATCCAAGACAAATTCCTTCTTGCTTCTCGTGCAGACTGAAGACCTGTCGCCCACAGAGGATGCACAGCCGAGGAAATGTTGCAGTTGCTTGAAGGAGCAGTGAAAACAATGTTGCAAGCAGAATTGTCGCTGTGGATACAGATGGTTGATTCTCAGAGGTTTCGGTTGCAGATCCAGTGGCCAGAAGGTGAAGTAAACATTGCAAAGGAATCCTGCTGGAATCTTGCAGATCGAATCTGAGGGCTCACCCAAGAGGGAGACCCTAAATAGCCCAGGAAGGGGGATTGGTCACCTAGAAGGGTGACCACCTATCAGGAGGTGCCTGTGATGTCAACTGCCTGTCCTGTCCACTCAGATTCTCCCAGAGGCCTCTGCCCATCTTGCATTCAAGATGGCAGAATCAAGTGGTCGCCTGGAGGACCTCTGGGCACCACCCCTGGGTGGTGATGGACAGGGGAGTGGCCACTCCCCTTTCCACTGTCCAGTTTTGCACCAGAGTAAACAGGTTTATGCAAGGAGGGCACCAAATGTGCCCTTCAAAGCATACCTGAGGCTTGGGGAGGCTTCCCCTCCCAAGCCATGTAACAACTATTTCCAAAGTGAGAGGGTGTTGCCTCCCTCTCCCAAAGGAAATCCTTAGTTCGGGAGGAATGCCATTAGCACCAAGTCAATCACTCATAACTTGAACAATCCAGTCATCTGATCTCCACCTCTCCTAAGTGATCTCCCCAGCAAAGATGCATACATTAGGACTGCTAGTTATGGGTGGGGTAAAGAGTTGTTTGATGCTGGTCCAATTGCAATCTAACAGCCACCACTGCAGATCCTGCACAGTCCCCTTCAACAACTGGATGGAATCGGACAACGTCTTGGTTCTGAGCCCACTGAGACTTCAGCTCTCTCTGCACAGCCCGCATGAGCCACCTAGCGGGGCCAACAGGTAGGATGCTGGAGGCCAAGATGACTCAGTGACTACTTCAACTTCACTGTGACACTTGTTGGAAATGGACATATTGGGGTCATAGCCTGTATGTCCTAGACTCATGGGGGCAGAGGGATGGCTCGGAAAAGCATCATATCCAGAATGGCTGAGATGAAGGGGTGCTACTGTGAAGGAGTCCGGTTTGGCACGATGGTGGAAAACCCCCAACAGTGCCAACAGGTTGGCTGTCTGGGAGTGGTTTACGAATGTTTGAGGCAGGCCTGCCTTCATTGTGACACTGGAATGGGAAAACTGTATTCCGAAATTCCACAATTAGGCCCCAACTGCGACCAGCACCAGCATCACCCGAGTGAATACCAGAGCTGCACTGGTAAGGCCAACGGGGAGCTCAGTGAATTGAACAAGTTACTTACCTTCATCAACTAATTATCTGGTAGAGACGTTCTAGTTGCAGATTTCACCCAGGCGCTAGACTGGATCCAGAGATTTTTTTTATTCGAGCAGTACCCTTGTGCGTCAGATGGCGCGAGTCAACTCTGTGTCAGTCGTAGGCACTGTGGTTGCCGTGATGATGATGCAGTCCTATATAGGCACCACCCCAGCGTGCTGATGTCAGTTTCTTTTCACAAATTTCCACACCAGAAGCGTGGAGACATGAACAGTTTGTTGTGCCAAAACTACGGCCCTGAAAGGGGATGCCCGTCCCTAGAAATCAGTTCACAGCGCGAGGAGGATGGGTGAGTCAGTAAGGAATTAGAATAGGACTACCACACAATTCGTTACCATAGGTAACTTGTTCATTTGATAGAGACTTCTAATTGAAGATTCCTTACCTTAACACTAGATATGCAAGCAATAACGCCCACAGAGGTGGGTCTTCGAACCAAGATCATACTAAGAAGTCCTGCAGGAACAAAGACCCAAAGTAGCCGTCCCTGCAAACCTGAGTGTCCCGGCAGTAGTGTTTAATAAACATGTGCAAGGACACCCATGTTGCTGCCTGGCAGATGTGCAGGACTAGAACTCTGTGTGCTAATGCAGTGGTTGCAGCAGTTGCTCTGGCAGAGTGAGCATGCAAACCCTCAGAGGGCTGCTTCTTAAACAAAGCGTAGCACATTTTGATGCAGAGAACAACCTATCTAGAGATGGTCCTTTTCTGCACGACCTGACCTTTTTTTCCCCACCTGCATACCCAACAAAGTTGCTTGTTCACCCGGAAGTTTTTGGAACGACTGAGGTAGAATGCCAATGCTCTTTTGCATCCAGATAGTGGAGTGCCTCCTCTTCACGAGAAGGATGTGGGAGTGCGCAAAAAGTAGGCAAGGTGATGAACTAGCCTACATGAAAGGGAGTGACCACTTTAGGGAGGAAGCACCACTTTGTCAGGATGGAAAGAGCTAAAGGGTGGCTTTGAAGAAGCAGCCTGCCGCTTACTCACTCTACGAGCAGAGGTGATGGCTACAAGAAAGGCTGTCTTTAAAGGTAGAAGTCGAAGAGGACAGTTATGAAGGGGCTCAAAAGGAGCACATATAAAGGTAACCACCAAGTTCAAATCCCACTGGGTAATTATGAACTTGGTAGGCAGAAACAGGTGGGTAAGACCCTTGAGAAACCTCCCAACATCTGTTCTCTGCCTTTGACCTAATCGCGGTTTGAAAAGCACCACTGCTGATCTTGTCTTGTGGAAATGTGAAAGTAGGCATCCTGCAAGTCCAACGCAACCATCCAGTCTTCAAGGTCCAGGGCAGATAGGACCTGAGCCACAGTGAGCATTTTGAACTTCTCCTTTCTGAGGACGAGATTGAGGGAATGGAGGTCTAGGATAGGGTGGAGCCCACTGTCCTTGGGCACGAGGTAGTAGCAGGAATAATAACTACACCCTCCTTCTGGCACAGGGACCTTCTCTATGGCTCCCTTGGCCAAGAGTGGTAACTTCCTCGCAGAGAGGTGCCAAGTGATTCCCCCGTCACACAATCGTAGGGTGGTGGCATGGCCGGAGGGGTAGTCTCGAAGGGGAGGGAGTAGCCCTTACGACAATTTTCAAAGCCCACCTAATCAATCAATCACTGCATTTCTAAAGCACGCTACATACCTGTGAGGGTCTCAAGGCGCTAGGGGGCTGCGGGGTGGGGTGCTACTGATCGAAGAGCCAGGTCTTGAGAAGTCTTCTGAAGGCCAGCAGGTCCTGAGTGTCATAGGTTGGTAGGGAGAGTGTTCCAGGTCTTGGCGGCGAGATAGGAGAAGGATCTGCCGCCGGTGGTGGTTTTTCCGGATACAGAGAATAGTGGCGAGGGCGAGGTTGGCTGAGCGGAGACTTCGGGTGGGGGTGTGGAAGCTGAGTCGGTTGTTGAGGTATGTAGGTCCAGTGTTGTGGAGTGCTTTGTGTGTGTGAGGAGTTTGAAGGTGATCCTCTTGTCGACAGGGTGCCAGTGCAGGCCTCTTAGGTGGGGTGTGATGTGGCTGCGTCGGGGAACGTCGCGGATTAGTCGTGCCGAGGTGTTCTGGATTCGTTGTAGTCGTCTCAGGAGCTTGGTTGTGCTTCCTGAGTAGAGGGCGTTCCCGTAGTCGAGTCTACTGGTGATGAGGGCCTGGGTGACGGTTTTCCTTGTGTTAGGGGGAATCCATTTGAAGATCCTGCAGAGCATCCGCAGGGTGTTGAAGCAGGACGCAGAGACGGCATTGACTTGCCTGGTCATGGAGAGGGTGGAGTCGAGGATGACCCCCAGGTTGCAAGCGTGGTCTGTGGGTTCCGGGGCTGTGCCTAGCGATGTGGGCCACCAAGAGTCGTCCCAGGCTGATGGGGTGGCTCAGAGAATGAGGACCTCCGTTTTGTCTGAGTTCAGCTTCAGTATGCTGTCCTTCATCCAGTCGGCTACAGCCTTCATTGCTCTGTGGAGGTTGGCTTTGGCTGTATGGGGGTCTTCGGTGAGGGATATGATCAGTTGGGTGTCGTCGGCATAGGAGATGGCAAATCCTGCCTCCAACTGGTCCGTGATGGAGCAACACACTAGGAAGGTTTGGAGGATGCAGTAGAGATGGTGGTAGACTGGGCCGACCGCTATCTCCCTGATCCAGAGGGATGTTTGAGCCCGCGTCCACAACCACACAATCTGGCCAGCATGAGTGAAAAATGGACGGAGGTGGGCAAGGAGCAGCTGCAAGGCCAAGAGACCGAGCCATAGCTCGGGACTCCTTAAAGCACTCGGGCACTGAGTCCACTTTGTCTCTGAAGAGATGAGTGCCATCAAAGGGCGTGTCCATTAGAGATTGCTGCACATCCCCCGAAAAGTCAGAAGTCCTCAACCAAGCATGGCGACTTGCAGAGTCAGTCTTATCCAGCCCACAACGAATCGTGAACTGGGCTGCATCTCTCTAGTCAGCAACAGCTTGGGAGAGAACGGTCGGGGCTTCCTCCGGAACCTGTGGCAGCACCTGCATGTCCTTATCACATAAAGTAGGGGAAAATCGGCCCAAAAGGCATGTGGTGCTCACAGTCCACAAGGCCAGAACATATTCTTCTCAAGTTGGTCCAGTCGTTTTGATTCCCCTGTCCAGGGGTGTGGATGCGAATGCACCAGAAGAGGAAGAAGCCAGAATGACCAAACTCTCAGGTGTGGGATGTTGGGTCAGGAATTTGGGGATGTTCGATCTCAAGCCTATCGCTGCAGGTGATTGTCCTGTTCACAGGAGCCCCTTTGCTGGGTTTTGACCACGTCCCCAGCAGGACATCAGTGAGGGTTTCATTAAAGGACAAAAGGTGTTCAGACGTGGAAGCCCCTGGCTGAAGCACCTCAGTCAAGTTAGCCCTGACAACCACCGAAGGCAGCTCAAAGCCCACAACCTCACCAGCTCTTCTAACCACCACTGAATATGAGGCTCCCTCCTCCGTAGCCACAGTAGGGGAAGAAAGAATGCCAGCTTCAGGGGAGGAGTTGAGACCACTGTTTTCATCCAATTTCTGAGCCCAGTTAGGATCTTCTAGCTCGAATTCTAAAGGATCTAAACTGAGGCACATAGTCCCTGAAGATGGAACCAGAATTGAGTGACGAAGTTCCGGCTCGGAGTTGGGAATGAGTATGGGATCAAAGTTGATTGTGGGCCCGACCACCATTGGAAGCGCTGACAACCTTACCTGTGCTGGGGAAGGTGACCGGCACCTGCACGGATCCAGGAACAGATCCTGGGGTGCCCCCGGCGTGGAACCAGAGGGGGCCGTCTCTGCCCCTACTAGGCCCAAAGGCGTTACAGGAGGGCCGGTCTGTCCAAAAATGAGACGCATGGCCTCAAAACTCAAACTGGACAGAGGTGGCTCTGGCTCCCGAAAACTCAGGGAGGTGCAGAGCCGACCCAGAAGCAGGCTCCAAGGACGGACGCCTAGAGCATTGACACTCCTCCTGCATCGCATCATCTGAGTGATGGGGTGAAGTTGAAGAACGTTAGTTCTTCTTCGACTTCTTCTTGTGACCCGAATGTCCTGAGGATTTGGAGTGGGAAGAGGAAGAGTGGTGATGGCTACACGAACAGTGTCAAGACCTTTCTTTCAAACGATACCTGGAGCGACGCAGAGGCGAGCGCTGGGCCACCATGAGCTTTAGGGACTGCTCCCTCACAGCCTTTGGGTTCATGGCCTGGCACTGAGAGCACGACTTCGGGTCGTGGCCACGCTCCAGGCACCACAAGCGCACATGGTGCAGACCTGTCACCGACATCGGTGACAGGAGTCACAGCTTCAATCCGGTTTTGGGGGAAGACATCTCGACGCACCAAGTAGTCGAAAATGTTGACAAAGATTGAAAAGTCAGTCAAAAAAAGAACTGAGGGAATTCTAAGGTAAGGAATCTGAAACTAGAAGTCTATCAGATAGTGCTACTTTCCTATCTGAATGCAGGTAAAGTCTGTGGGACTGCAGAAGGTGATGTGAAAATGAATGTGTCCTACAAGTCTGGCATTTCCATCCAGTCTCGTAGATACAGGGCAGACAGGACTTGAGCCAGAGTCAGCATTTTGAATTTGTCCTTCCTGAGGTACGCTCAGAGGACGAAGGTCTAGGGTATGGTAGAGACCTCTGCCCTTTTTGGGCCAGAAAGTAACACAAGTAACCACGAGCACCAACTGCTGATGCCAACTCCCTCTGAACTGCTCCTTTGGCCCAGGGAGCTTGGACATCACCATGGAGAAGGGACAAGTGGTCATTTTGGGAGGTGTACGGGGTATCCATTCTGCACGATCTGGAACACCCATGGATCGAACCTGTTGCTTCACAAGCAGGGGACACGGAAGCTGATGACATTCCTACTGGCCGACTGCGGGTGGAAAAGGACACATTAGGACAAGTTTAAGTGTGTTTTTTTTGTTGGTGGATACTGGTGTTTGGGTACCCCATTGCCTGTGGGAGTCTATGCGCTGTCGACCCAATCCACAGCCCCGAAAGGAGTGGGAAGCCTGTTGCTGCTGAGGCAGGTATTATCTTTGGCTGTGCAGGTAACTCCTGCTGAAGCCTCAAAAGAGGTGCTACTGCTAGGGAAACTGCTGAGCTAGTAGAACTAAGCCCAGAATGGAGCCTTGAAAGGGCATGTCCGTAATAGACTGTGGACATCCACAGAAAAGAGTGAAGCGAACTGAAGCATGGCACCTAAGCACCATGCTGGTAACGATTGATCTACCCAGTTAGTCCGTAAGGGTTCATGTAGGAACCTGGCCTGGTATGTGTAGGATACCTATGGTGTTAGTACTTTATACCAGGTCCAGGCAAAAACTATTAGTGAATTTAGGCAGTGTGTAGGAAGAAAATTAGTTACTTACCTGTAACTGCAGTTCTCCAGTATTGGTATCTTTCATAGATTCACATGCTTGAATCATCCCCGTCGTCGAGGTGGGAGCCTCACGGTAAACTTAAATATATAAAAAGCAGTAAGTCAGTAAAAATAAAACCAGTAGGCCCAAGTAGGCCTCATAAGGTATTTTACAGTCTATCCACTTTGTTTTGTGAAAAGACCCAAACTTGAGTATCAACCAATCAGGATTCAGCCCCTCCCAAACACTCCCAACAGAGGCTGAATTCCCTCAGATTTTCTATTAGGAGTGTGAAGTTTAATATCTGTATAATAGGGGAGCCTCTGAGGGGAGGAGGGTGGGTCGCATGTGAATCTATGAAAGATACCAATACTGGAGAACTGCAGTTACAGGTAAGTAACTAATTTTCTTCTCCAGTATTGGATCTTTCATAGATTCACATGCTTGAATCCGAGTAACGAGCAGTAATGTTTTCTTACTTACTGAATTACATTGACTGTAATTCTATCGTAATTCTATACGTGATGTGATTCACATTAGTTCAGTTTTAAATATGCACTTACATATAATTATATTTATATTCACAAACATACGAATATAAAAGCAATAAAATGTGTGTGGCAAGAAATCCTGACACAGTTTATGCTATTATTATGGAGAATACGACACGTTAAACAGTAGAAGAAAATGAACCATTAATGACCATACCTCGAGTGTGGTGGTGGGATGTGTAAGAGGCTCACCTTAACGAAATAGATGCCTCAGCACTGCTTGTCCCACTGCTGTATCGACCTGGTTTGTCTCCTCTAGACAGTAATGTCTTGTAAATGTGTGTTGGCTGGACCATGTTGCTGCTCTACAGATGCTATGTAGTGGTACACCTGCAAAGAGTGCCGCTGAAGTGGCTACCGATCTTGTAGAGTGGGCTCTCACCTTGGTGTGGAGCGGCTTTCCTGCTTTTGAATGGCAGAATTGAATCGCCAGGCCAATCCATCTTGCCAAAGTCTGTTTGGACACCGCGTGTCCCTTCTTTGTTCCGCCGAATGCTACAAATAATTGATCCGACTGGCGGATGGCCTGAGTTTTCTGTAGATAAAACTTTAAACATCTTTTAATATCGAGAGAATGTAATGTTTTTTCCGCCACTGTTTGCGGATTTGGAAAAAAGGTTTTTAAGATGACTGGTTCATTTAAATGAAATGTTGAGGGAACTTTCGGAATGAATTTAGGATTTGTCCGCAGGATGACACCTGAGTTTGTAAACTGGAGGAACGGCTGTTTGATGGTGAAAGCCTGAATGTCACTGACTCTTTTTGCCGAAGTAAGAGCTAACAGTAACGCTGTTTTCCATGCGAGGAATTTTAGGTCAGCTTTGTGGATCGGCTCAAAAGGAGCTTTCATGAGTTGCATCAACACAACATTCAATGACCATAGAGGCGGGGGTTTCCTAATTGGCGGGAAGACCCGAAAAAGGCCCTTCATAAATTGTTTGACAATTCTTGTGGAACACAAAGAGAGTCTATCTGGTGATCTGCGGTATCTGGAGATTGCTGCCAGATGTACCCGTATGGAAGAATATGCAAGTCCTGATTTTGCCAGGAGCAGGAGATATGGAAGTATCTGTTCCGGAGTAGAAGATAAAGGATGTATATTTTCCGCTGCACACCAAACACAAAACCGTTTCCATTTAAGTCTATAGGTTTTGTTGGTAGTGTCAGCTCTAGCTTTTGCTAAGATGTCTCTACACTCTGGGGAGATTTTGAGATTTAAGTATTCATTGTGTTCAGGAGCCAAGCCGACAAATGAAGAGACGACGGATGTGGGTGTGTGACTTGTCCCTGGTGCATCGTTAAAAGAGTCGGACTCTGTCTGAGTGGTAGATGTGGTCGTTCGGAGAGCATGAGGAGCTCCGTATACCATATTTGTCTGGGCCATCTGGGAGCTATGAGTAGAAGTCGACACCCCTCCGTCTTCATTTTCCTGATGACTCTCGGAATGAGCGGGATCGGAGGAAAAGCGTAGGCATAAACTCCTGACCATCTCATCGAAAACGCATTCCCCCACGAATCTTTTTGGGGAAGCCAACTTGCGTAGAACTGGCATTTCTTGTTCTCGAGAGTGGCAAATAGGTCTAAGTTTGGTTTGCCCCATAATAGAAACAGGCCATTGAGAGTTTTCTGGTCTAGCTCCCACTCGTGATAAGGAATTACTGTCCTGCTCAAGGTGTCTGCTAGAACATTGATCTGTCCTGGCACATGCTCCGCTTTTAGTGAAATATTGTGTTTGATGGCCCATGTCCAAATTTATTGGGCTAGCTGCGAGAGTTGTAGGGACCTTGTGCCTCCTTGCTTGTTTAGATAAAACATGCTGGTCATGTTGTCCGTCCGGATTAAGACGCTTGAACATTGTATCTTTGGCAAGAAAGCTTTTAGAGCTAAGTGTATTGCTTTGAGTTCTAGATAATTGATGTGGAGCTGGCTCTCTTGCTGATTCCAGATTCCGCTGATTTGCAGGTCCTGGCAATGTGCACCCCATCCTTCGAGAGAGGCATCCGTTATTACTATGTAACTTGGTGTTTGAAGAAGAAAAGACAGCCCTTTTGAGAAATTGGTTGGAGTCGCCCACCACCTCATAGTGTTCTTCATTAGAGGCGTTATGCGAATCTGGTCTTCGAAGAAGCCGAGGACCTGTGTCCATTGTATGTCCAATTGCTCTTGCAGGGGTCGCATATGGAGCCTGCAATCTGGGACTAGCGGAATGCACGATGATATCATTCCGAGCAATGATTTGTAGATGCGGACTGAAACGAACTTTTTTCTGGATAGGTTGTCTGCCAACGAGGTTAACTTTTGTTTCCTCTCGTGTGATGGGTACGCTTTGCTGTGTACTGTGTCCAAAATTGCTCCCAAGAAACTCAATTCTTGTTTGGGGTATATCTGAGATTTCTGGTAGTTGACTACAAACCCCAGGCTGTGTAACAAATGAAGGCAATAGGAAATATGATTTGTTACTTGGAATTTTGAGGGTGCCTTTATAAGCCAGTCGTCCAGGTAAGGGAAGACCTGGATACCAGCCTGGCGAAGATGTGCTGCTACTGGAGCTAGCATTTTTGTGAAGATTCTGGGGGCTGATTTGAGACCGAATGGTAGAACCCGGAATTGGAGGTGCATACTTCCTACCCTGAACCTTAAAAATTTGCGATGGTTGCGATATATGGGGATATGAAAATAAGCATCCTGGAGGTCTAGGGATGCCATCCAATCGCCCGTGTTTAAGAGACGCAGGACATCCTGCAACGTTACCATCCTGAACGATTGTTTCTTTAAAAACTTGTTTAGTGCTCTCAAGTCCAGGATGGGGCGCCAGTCTCCTGAGGGTTTCTTGAGAAGGAAAAACCGGGAATAGAATCCCTTGTTCCTTTGAGATAAAGGGACTGGTTCTATTGCTCCTTTTGTTAGCATTATCCTTACTTCCCTGAGAAGTTGGCTCAACCTCAGAGGCGGTGTACCCGATGGAGGGACACTCGGTGGTGTTTGGATAAATTCCAGAGTATGACCTCTGGTCACCACACCTAGTACCCATCTGTCCGATGTTATAGCCTTCCACTTGGGGAAATAAGAATTGATGCGACCTCCGACCTTCAATATTGATTGGGGAGGTGTTGAGATTATCCGCTGGTCATTGCTTTCTGCCTGTATCTCTTGCTCGGGCAGCTCCTCTTCCTCTAGCCGGATGTTTGTAAGCTGCGGCTGGTGGTAATCGATAATGCTGCTGTTGTTGATGGTGCTGATGTCCTGGTCCTGTGGAGGAAGATGTATATTGTGACCTGTATTGTTGGTATCCACCTCGAAAGGAGTAATTACCTCTACCCCTTGCTCCACGAAAAGGTAGTTTTTTATATTGCAGGGTACCTAGGGATTTTGCCGTATCGGTATCCATCTTGATAGCCTGCAGCATATCATCGACATGTTTGCCAAACAAACTCTCTCCATCGAAGGGCATGTCGAGAACACGAGTCTGGACTTCTGGTCTGAATGAAGTAGCTTTAAGCCACCCTTGTCTGCGCAGGACTGCTGCTCCAGCTAATTGTCGAAAGCCAGTGAGGGAAATATCTATTGCACTGTCTATTATCTCTGCGGAAACCCTTTCTCCCTCCTGCAAGACCTTTTTAGCCTCCACCTTGAGATCTTCTGGCAGTGAATCTACAAAAACGGACATGTCTGCCCACATCTGCCGATCGTACCTTCCCAGGATGGCGAGGGAATTTGCCGCCTTGACCGTTACTGCAGCAACCGAGGAGAATTTCTTACCGATATTGTCTAGTCTCCTTCCCTCTTTGTCTGGGGGAGACGCAATAGGTGTAGAGGGGTTTTTGGATCGTCGTTGAGCCGCCTGTGATATAACCGAGTCAGGTTTCGGTTGTGAGACTAAACAGGCCGGAGAATCATCTGGGGCCTTGTATTTTTTCTCTAGCCTTGGCATTTGTGAAGGCACTGTTGCCGGGTTTTTCATTGCCTTCAAACCCTCCTGCCATAAGAAATCCACAATAGGTATGGCTCTTACAGATCTCTTTGATGGCTCTTTAAAGTCATACAAAAAACACTCAGTTTCATGGGAAACAATTTCCAGGCCAAAACGTTTCGCCGCTCTCTCTACGATATTATGGAAACCTCCTATGTCTTCTGGAGGAGAATCCACTGGAGCTGCTGGAGGTGGAGATGGTGTGGGAACGAGATAGTCGTCCCATTCACTAGCCGCTGAATCTGCTAGCTCGCCCTCTTCCCTTTCGTCGTCCGACGAGAGGTAAGCTTCCGGAGCTTGGCTAGTTACAGGTCTACTAGCCTGTGGCGTTTCGGAAACATTAGTAGTTTGAGCTTGCTGGTAACTCTGAGGTCTAGGTGGCGTGGACTGAGTTGACGGTGGGAACCTTTTATAGTAGTCCTTCAACATATGTTGTAAATCTGTCACTAATGTGCTAGGCATAGCTAGAGGCGATGGTTGGTTTGCCTGTGGATAAGATGTTGAAGCATAACTAGGCTGGTAATGTTGATCCTCTTCTTCATCAAACTCTTGACATTTGACATTTAGTTGGGACGGGCTACTAGCTGCCCCAAACATTCCTTGAACGTCATCATCCTCATCGTCTAAAAGATGTTGCGGTGGGTATGGCAGCACCTTACTTGGTGATGTATGCATCGGCAAAATGTCAGATGGCTTGTCCCCTATATTAATAAGGGAAAGGGGTAAGAATCTGGTGGAGTCCTCATGATGGTATGAGGAATGAGCTGGTGAAATGTCCAAAGGTTTGTAAACTGTTAATGCTGTGGTGATCGTCGGATCCATCGTCGACGGTTCCCTCGTCGACGGTTCCCTCGTCGACGGCTCCCTCGTCAACTGTACTGTCGTCGACGGGTCTCTCGTCGACGCTTCCGTCCATGACTGCGTCTTTTCCTTAGTCGACGGTCCCTTCGTCGACGGGTATTTTAGCGACGACGGTCGCTTCGCCGACGTAGTTTGCGTAGATGGGAGTGCCCTGGATGATTTGTGAACCCAGGAGGCCTCCGCTGTCGACGATGTGGTTGCCGACGAAGCTCTTTTGAAGATTTTTGCAGTAATAATCGTCGTCGATGACAAAGGCGACGACGTCATAATCATCGGTGAGGATGGATAAGTTACTTACCTGTAAATCCTAGTTCTCTTCCAGGGGTATCCTCATCAAAGTCATAAACATTGAATATTCCCGCCCTTGTGCGGGGACCCCGGAGCATATATATAAAATACATACATATTATCATGTGTAAAACAGCAATGCAGGCTATAATCATAAATAGGCTAAAATGCTTTATTTCTATGAAGTTTTTTTTTTTTTTTTTTTTTTATATTATAAAATCACAATAGATCATAAATATCTACCTAAGCCCCCAAAAACTGGACTTAGGGAAGTAAACAGCAGTAAATAGCAGAGAAAAATAGAAAAAACTACATTGAAAAACAATGAAGCATTCTTAGCCAATAGGCTGCATGCAGGTTAACACAGGAGAACCATAAAAACTTTGGCACCGTGCCTTTAAGACCCTGAGCACCTCCAGTATCCCACCATGCCTCAGGGGTGAAGGGAAGGTGACAGTTGGTTCACAGTTAGGTCAGTACTTTTTTACGGTGACAATCTGTGTAACTGATCAGAAAGATAATCTGTCCTGCACTTCCAGGAGACTTGAGTCCGGGGAGGAGGGTGGGTTGTTTATGACTTTGATGAGGATACCCCTGGAAGAGAACTAGGATTTACAGGTAAGTAACTTATCCTTCTCTTCCAGGGGATCCTCATCAATAGTCATAAACATTGAATAGATTAGCAAGCCCATCCCTAAACTCTGCGGACTGTCTGAAAGAAGTGCAGGAAAAGATATATATTCATGCAAATAGATTTCTAAGAGAGGCCTGCCCCACCTGGGCATCCGCTCTTGCATCCGAGTCTAAACAGTAATGCTTAGTAAAGGTATGCACAGACTTCCATGTAGCAGCCTTACAAATCTCGGAAATTGGTACATTGTTAAGGAGGGCAGCAGTAGCCGCTTTTCCCCTTGTGGAATGCGCTCTTGGCCTAGCCAGTAATCTCTTATTAGCCAGTTGGTAAGAGTTAACAATACAAGACACAATCCATCTTGATATCGTTCGTTTAGACGCTGCCTCTCCTGTTCTTAAATGACCATAATTTAGAAACAAATGGTTAGAATGTCTAATCGGTTTTGTTTTGTCCAAATAGAATTTCAGCACTCTTTTCAAGTCTAAGGAGTGCAATGCTTTCTCAGCCGGAGTCTCCGGCTTGGGAAAGAAAGTCGGTAAAGATATAGTCTGATTGATATGGAATTCTGACACCACCTTCGGAAGGAAAGATGGGTGAGTTCGCAGAACCACTCTATTATCGTGAAAAACCGTGTACGGTTCTCTGCAAGACAGAGCCTGAATTTCGCTGACCCTCCTCGCTGAAGTAATGGCCACCAAAAAAGCCGTCTTCCACGTAAGGTGCTGTAAAGAGGCCTTGTGGATAGGTTCAAAAGGAGGGCCCATAAGTTTTGACAGGACTACATTCAGTTCCCATGGAGGAGAAGGTTTCCGAATGGGAGGAAAAACCTTTTTCAAGCCTTCTAAAAAATCCTTGACTACAGGTATCGTAAAGAAGGATTCCTGAGAAGGCGACTTACGATACGCTGTAATTGCAGACAAATGAACCTTAATAGAAGATACCTGCAGACCAGACTTCGCCAGATGAAGTAAATAGGATAGTATGACGTCCTCCTGAGCTCGTATGGGATTTATACCTTGTTGAGAGCACCAGATGTAAAATCTCTTCCACTTAAAAGCGTAAGAACGCCGCGTGGAAGGTCGTTTTGACTCTTTCAAGATGCTCATGCACTCCTGTGAGAGCCCTAGGTGCCCATACTGTAGGAATTCAGGAGCCATGCTGTCAAGCTCAGAGAGGGAAGGTTGGGATGTAGGATTCTGCCTTCCATTCTGCTCAGGAGATCCGGTCTGCACGGCAACCTCCTGTGAGGTCTTTCCGATAAGTTGAGTAGGTCCGTGTACCAGAATTGGCGGGGCCATTGTGGCGCTATCAGAATCATTCTGGTTCTGGAGTTGTAAAATTTGTTGATTACTGCCGGTATGAGGGGAATCGGTGGAAAGGCGTAGAGAAATGTCCCTGACCAGTTGATCAACAGGGCATTCCCTTGAGATCCCGGACGGCAGAACCTGGATGCGAAGTCTGGGCATTTCTTGTTTGTTTCGTCTGCAAAGAGATCCAACTGAGGTCGACCCCATTGACCGAAGATGTCCTCGACGACTTCGTCGTGTAGCACCCAGTCGTGTGCGTCTTCCAGATGTCTGCTCAGGAAATCTGCCTCTACGTTTTGCTGACCTGGCAGGTGTACCGCTGTGATAGACATTCCCCTGGCCAGGAGCCAATGCCATATCGTTTGGGATTCTCGAGACAGAGGTAGTGATCTTGTTCCCCCCTGTTTGTTCAGGTAATACATTGTGGTTGTATTGTCTGTCTGAATTAGGATAGATTTCCCCTGAACCAATGGAGAGAAAGATTTGAGAGCCAGATGGACTGCTCTGAGTTCCAGTAGATTTATGTGATAGTTCTTTTCCTTGTCGGACCACAGACCCTGAGCTTGGAAGGAACCCAGATGAGCACCCCAACCCTGAAGAGACGCATCCGTTACCAGAGTGTCGACTGGAATTGTCTGGTGAAACGGAGAACCTATCGACAGGTGAGGTCTGTGCATCCACCATTGTAGTGATTGAAAAGCCACTGCTGGTAGTCGAACTCTGTCCTCCCAGTGACCAGTCTTTTGGCTCCAATTGTTCTCTAATGCCTCCTGAAGGGGCCTCATGCGTAGCCTGGCATTCGGGACAATGAAGATGCATGAAGCCATGGAGCCCAGAAGCGATGTCACCTGACGAGCTGTAGGTGCATCGGCTGTTAATAGTTGTTGACACTTCCTGTGGATTGATAAAAGTCGTTCCTCCGAAGGATACACTCTTTGGAGCTCTGTGTTTAGTATCGCTCCCAGGTAGTGGAGGTTTTGTGTTGGAATCAAGGTTGACTTGTCGTGGTTGATTTGAAGACCTAGAGACTCGAAAGTTCTTAGAACGATATCTCGATGTTTTCTCGCCTGATCCGGAGATGAGGCCTTCACTAGCCAGTCGTCCAGGTAGGGGTAGACGAATATTTTTTGTCTTCGAAGGTGTGCCGCTACCACTGCTACACATTTTGAAAAGACTCGGGGTGCAGACTTCAGGCCGAATGGAAGGACTCTGAATTGGTAGTGCTGTGACGCTATCTGGAAACGTAAAAATTTCCGATGTTTGGTTGCTATTGGGATGTGAAAATATGCATCCTGTAGGTCGATGGAGCACATCCAGTCTCCCTGATGCAGTTGCGGGACAATCTGGTGAAGGGCTAGCATCCTGAACTTTTGTTTTCTTATGTACTTGTTCAGGAGCCGTAAGTCCAGAATTGGCCTGAAGAGGCCCTGTTGACCTTTTTTCGCCACCAGAAAGTAACGGGAGTACACCCCTTTTCCTTTTTGTGCCGGAGGAACCTTTTCTACAGCTTTCTTTTGTAGGAGTGCGAGAACTTCCTTGCGTAGCAGGCTGAGATGAGAAGGAAAACACCTTGCTGGCGGCAAGTGTGGAGGAGGTTTTTTGAAAAGGAGAGAATAGCCATGTTCGACAATATTGAGCACCCATTTGTCTTTTGTGATTGAGTGCCACTCGCGAAGATGATGCGTAACACTTCCCCCCACCGGAGTGGTGCACAGTGCTGAGGGAAGCAATGCCTCATTGCTTTGATGGTGTCTTTGCTGTAGACTGTTGAGGTCTACTTGACCCTCTGTCTCTTGTGGGTCTACGTGCCTGAAACAGGGGACGTCCCTGTCGTTGTTGTGGCCTTTGAGACCAGTGAGGGGTTTGAACCCTCTGCTGGAATGGTCGTCTGTCATACGGCCTGTACCTCCGCCTGAAGTCTTTTTTACGTTCCAGGCCCACTGCCCTCATCGTGTCGACTTCCGTTTTCATTCGGGCCATCTCTTCATCCGCGTGGGTACCGAACAACGAACTCCCGCTGAATGGGAGGTTAAAAATGCGCTGCTGTGCTTCCTGTTTCAGACCCGTGAGCCGTAGCCAGGAAGACCTCCTAGCGCAGATTCCGTGCGCATACCCATGCGCAGCCAAATCCGCCCCGTCCGCCGCCGCGCTGATGACCTGGTTAGATACTAGGCCCCCTTCCTGCAAGATTTCTTGGAAGTCCTGTCTATCTTCCCTGGGCAACTTTTCTGTAAATCTGTGGAGTGAGTCCCACAGAGAGCGGTCATATCTGCCCAGAAGTGCTGAGGCGCTGGAGACCTTCATAGCAGATGCCGCCGTACCGCACATCTTTCTCCCCAGAGAGTCTAGGTGTCTGCTCTCCTTATTCGGGGGGACTGTGGAAGATGATGCCACAGAGTGTGTTTTTCTGGCTGCGGCTAAGATCACAGAGTCCGGTGGCGGATCCTTCCGCAGGAATAAAGGATCTTGTTCCGGAGCTTTGTATTTCTTTTGAATCCTAGCCGGGGCAGACTTGAGAGTGGCTGGAGACAGAAAAGTGTCCATAGTCGGTTGCAGCAAACCCGGTACTAGTGGCAGCAGTTTTCTCGAGACTGATCTGTGTTGTAGGGTCTCAAAGATAACTGAGGATGAGGTGGCCGGCTCCGGTACCTCAATATTTAGCTTCTGCGCTCCCCTTAGAAGAACCTCATTAAAAGTGGTGATATCATCCACCGGGGAAATCCTAGCAGGTGGAGAATCTGTGAGTGTGGGGGAGTAGCGCCCAACAGACGATCCTGAAGAAGACCAAGAAGGTGATCTTCTGCGTGGTGTTCGTGACCTGGTTCTCCTTCGGGAACGGGACCTGCTCCGAGAGGCTGTAGCAGAGTGTGCAGGTCTTGTGGTCGGCTGACGAGAAGCAGAACGAGCCCGTCCTGCTCTAGCTGTAGGCGATGGCGTTCTCGGTAATGAGGCAGTAGGAGAATACATCCTAGAGTATTGTGAATCCGGGGATGCTGCCGGTCTATTCAGGCTCTCTAACCATCTGGGTGATAGAGTGATGGGAGAAACATGCCCCGATGCTCTGGAATGGGATGATGCACTCCTTATAGAGACCACCGGTGAGGGAGCTTTGTCCGCTGGCTCTACTGCCTGTGACACAGCTGAAGGTTGTGTCGACGTCGATTGTATCCTCGACGTCGAAGGTTGCGATGGCTGATCTGTTCTCGACGTCGAAGGTCTTGACGTCAGAGGTCTTGCCGTCGAGTGTCTTGACGCCGATCGCCTATCGCGGGACCTGGACCTACTCGCCGTCGTGTGTCTCGACGTTGAGTGGCGAGTGGTCGACGGTGGATGTTCATGCCGTCGAGGTGTTTTTGGTGTCGTGTCCTTCGACGCCAAGGGGTGAGACGTTCTCAACGGCGAACGGGAGCGCCGGAGATGGCTCGACGCCGAACGGCGGCCTGCCGTCGACGGAGATGTACCCCTGTGTCCATGCTTCGACGTTTTGTCCCTCGACGTCGGTCTGGTCGCCGTCGACGGCGATCTATGCCGGTGAGACGGTGGTGCTGATGACGTCGATGGAGAACAAACAGGAACAATCCTACCTGTCGACGTCGATCGGGCCATTCCTTCTGCTGTAGGTCTGGGAAGTGAAGAGGATGTTGACTTTTTCCTCTCCTGAAGCCCATGTAGCCTGATCTTCTCTCTGTCTTTGAGAGTCCTCCTTGACATGTTCTTACAATACTTGCAGGTGTCAGGACAGTGACTCTGTGGCAGGCAGACAATACACAGAGAGTGTGGGTCTGACTGGGCTTTCTTCTTCCCACAAGAAGGACATTTTACAAAAAGAGATGGCATTTTCTGTCAAAAAAGACTTCCAAACTCAGACAAAAGATGTTATCTGTCGAGTAAATAGGAAAAACACTTTTTAAGGATTTTTCTGAAGAAAAACTCAGAAAAACTGAGAGCTCAATGCTCCAGGATCCTCTCAGAAGAAGCCAGAAAAAAGAACTGACCTAACTGTGAACCAACTGTCACCTTCCCTTCACCCCTGAGGCATGGTGGGATACTGGAGGTGCTCAGGGTCTTAAAGGCACGGTGCCAAAGTTTTTATGGTTCTCCTGTGTTAACCTGCATGCAGCCTATTGGCTAAGAATGCTTCATTGTTTTTCAATGTAGTTTTTTCTATTTTTCTCTGCTATTTACTGCTGTTTACTTCCCTAAGTCCAGTTTTTGGGGGCTTAGGTAGATATTTATGATCTATTGTGATTTTATAATATAAAAAAAAAAAAAAAAAAAAAAAACTTCATAGAAATAAAGCATTTTAGCCTATTTATGATTATAGCCTGCATTGCTGTTTTACACATGATAATATGTATGTATTTTATATATATGCTCCGGGGTCCCCGCACAAGGGCGGGAATATTCAATGTTTATGACTATTGATGAGGATCCCCTGGAAGAGAAGGTGTTGTGAACGTCGACGATACCGTGGTCGCTGTTACCGTCGACACGGTCGTCGACGGGGCGGTCGTCGACGGTTGTTTTTTCACCAAAAAGAGTTTTTCTGACTCTTTTTGTGGTGACAGAGACAGGGATGGTTTCTTTGAGGTGCTTTTCCGGTGTAACGGCGTAGTAGGTTCTGAATGAACCTTTTTTGGTCCATGTTTAACTGCCTCTTCAGTTAAGACTTGTTTAGTCTTTTTGTGCATTTTTCTTGGTGGTTCATCCGCACCTCTATCTCTCTCACCTGTTCTTTTCTGAGGGCGAGAAGTTTGTGGTGACTCTTCGCTGTCTGATGAAGGATGCTCTAAGGCTTTCTGTTTTTGGAGCCATAAGAGAAGTCTACCCTCTCGGTCTTTGAGGGTTTTTTGACTAAAGGTGCGACAGATTTTGCAGTCTCTCACCTTATGGTCTGGATGAAGGCAGTAAATACACTTCTTGTGGGGGTCATCAATATGTAGTCTCTTCTTCCCACAGTTGTCACAGTCTCTGAACAGACCCTTCTTTGCCTTTTCAGACATAGTAAAGTTGTAACTAGTTTCCTGAGAGAAAAAACAATCTTCAGTCAGAAAATAGGAAAAAAACTGAGCAGAGCTCAGGGAGACTCCCTTCACACGACGTGCGGTAGAAAATCTGAGGGAATTCAGCCTCTGTTGGGAGTGTTTGGGAGGGGCTGAATCCTGATTGGTTGATACTCAAGTTTGGGTCTTTTCACAAAACAAAGTGGATAGACTGTAAAATACCTTATGAGGCCTACTTGGGCCTACTGGTTTTATTTTTACTGACTTACTGCTTTTTATATATTTAAGTTTACCGTGAGGCTCCCACCTAGACGACGGGGATGATTCAAGCATGTGAATCTATGAAAGATCCAATACTGGAGAAGCCAGGGCTCTCTAGGGGTAGCTGTGGATGAGCTGCAAAGACTTATCGAGGAGACATGCAAAGCTTATACAATACCACAGTAGTCACACAGTAACTTATCACACATGAAAGGAACCACACGGTGTTACAAAAATAAAGGTACTTTATTATGGTAACACAATACTAGATTACTTGTAGGAAGTCCCCCAACTAGAGGCAGGTACACACTATATACATATCACTATACATCTATATCACTATACATCCCTATATCTCTCTAGATATATATCTATATATCTATATATCTATATATCTATATATCTAAATATCTAAATATCTAAATATCTAAATATCTAAATATCTAAATATCTATATCTCAGTCCTAGCCACCCCCCGAAACAGGCAACTCACTGGCAGCAGGCACAGTACGTTGCAGTGAGGCCCAATCAGCACACCTGAGTCCCACATCGCTGGAGCAGCAGAGAGGAGACTGTTCTTGACAGGATAAAGTGCTTGAACAGGGGCATTCTTCAATCCAAAAGGCATCACTGTGAAATTGATAGTGCCCACTAGGAGTGGAGAATGCTGTCTTGGGTTTGGCCTCCTCTGATAATTTGATCTGTCAGTATCCAGCAGTTAAGTCAAAGGTGGTAAGATACTTGGCAGAGTATCTATCAGCTCATCTGCCCCAGGGATTAGATGATCATCAGTTTTTGTTACGGTATGGATAAGTTACATACCTGTAAATCCTAGTTCTCTTCCATGGGTATCCTCATCAAAGTCAGAAACATTAAATATTCCTGCACTCGTGCTGGGACCCCGGAGCATACATAAAATACACACATGTAGAAGTATGAAATATACACGAAAAATATATAGCATTTTTAGTAGACAATTTTCATACCAAACTCATGCATACATGTGTACAACAGCAATGCAGACTATATTGATAAACAGGCTAAAATGCTTTATTTCTATGGAGTTTTTTTTTTTTTTTTTTTTTAAAACAGTCCCTTTCAAATTTACAAGAAGAGAAAATCTTTCCAAAGCCCCATAGCTGGGCCCAGAGAAAGAAGCAGTAGCAACACCAGTGACAAATAGGGAAGAAAAACTACATTGAAAACAATGGAGCATTATTAGCCAATAGGCTGCATGCAGGTTAACACAGCAGAACCATAAAATTCTGGCACCGTGCCTTTAAGACCCTGAGCACCTCCAGTATCCCACCATGCCTCAGGGGTGAAGGAGAGGTGACAGTTGGTTCACAGTTAGGTCAGTTCTTTTTTACGTGAAAACGTATCCAACAGATTAGAGAGATGGTCCGTCCTGCACTTCTAGGAGACTTGCGTCCGGGGAGGAGGGTGGGTTGTTTATGACTTTGAGGATACCCCTGGAAGAGAACTAGGACTTACAGGTAAGTAACTTATCCTTCTCTTCCAGGGGATCCTCATCAATAGTCATAAACATCGAATAGCCCATCCCCTATCTCTGCGGACTGTCTAATAGAAGTGCAGGAAAAGATATACACTATGCAAACAAATTTCTCAGAGACGCTTGCCCAACTTGAGCGTCTGCTCTGGCATCTGAGTCCAAACAGTAATGCCTAGTAAATGTATGTACAGACTTCCATGTAGCAGAACTTACAGATTTCAGAGATTGGAACATTATTAAGGAGGGCAGCAGTAGCCACTTTTCCTCTTGTTGAATGAGCCTTAGGCCTAGCCAATACCGGTTTGTTAGCCAATTGATATTCAGTAACAATACATGAAACTATCCCTCTAGATATTGTTTGTTTCGAGGCTGCATCGCCTGTTCTCATATGATCGTAATTTACAAATAGGTGGTGAGATCGTCTAATCAATTTGGTCTTATTCAAGTAAAATTTTAGCACTCTTTTCAAATCCAGAGAGCGTAAAGCTTTCTCCGCCGGAGTACCCGGATTGGAAAACAAAGTTGGTAGTGAAATAGTCTGATTAATGTGAAAATCTGACACCACCTTCGGTAAGAATGATGGATGAGTTTGTAGAACACCTCTATTTTCATGGAAAACTGTGTACGGTTCCTTGGAGGACAAAGCCTGAATTTCACTGACCCTCCTCCCCCAAGTAATGGCTACGAGAAAAGCTGTATTCCACGTAAGGTGTTGTAAAGAAGCTTTGTGGATAGGCTCGAAAGGAGGGCCCATGAGTCTAGATAATACTATGTTTAGTTCCCATGGAGGAGAGGGTTTTCGAATGGGTGGAAATACCTTCTTCAAACCTTCTAAGAAAGCCTTGACTACTAGTCTTGTAAAAAAGGATTCCTGAGAAGGTGACTTACGATAGGCTGTAATGGCAGATAAATGTACCTTAATAGATGATACCTGCAGACCCGATTTTGCCAAATGGAGTAGGTAAGACAGTATGACCTCCTCCTGAGCCAGTATAAGATTCTGACCTTGCTGACGACACCATATGTAGAACCTCTTCCACTTGAAAGCTTAAGAACGCCACGTGGAAGGCTGCCTGGACTCCTTTAAGATATTCATGCATTCCTGCGAGAGCCCTAGATGCTCATGCTGCAGGAATTCAGGAGCCATGCAGTCAAGCTCAGAGAGGGTAGGTTGGGGTGAAATATCCTGCCCCCCAGCCTGCAAAGGAGATCCGGTCTGCACGGCAGCCTCCTGTGAGGTTGTTTCGATAGGTTGAGGAGATCTGTGTACCAGAACTGAGGAGGCCATTGCGGAGCTTTGAGAATCATTCTGGTGCTGGATCTGTAAAGTTTGTTGATCAACGCAGGTATGAGGGGGATCAGTGGAAAAGCGTAGAGAAATATCCCTGAGGGCATTCCCTCGAGATCCCAGACGGTAGAACCTGGACGTGAAGTCTGTGCATTTCCTGTTTACCTCGTCTGCAAAGAGATCCAATTGAGGCCGACCCCATTGAGCGAAGATGTCTTCGACGACTTCGTCGTGCAGGACCCAATCGTGGGCATCCTCGAGGTGTCTGCTCAGGAAGTCCGCCTCCCCATTTTGTTGACCTGGTAGGTGAACCACTGTAAGCGACATTCCTCTTGCTAGGAGCCAATGCCAGATTGTCTGAGACTCCTGAGATAGGGGCAGGGATCTCGTTCCCCCTTGTCTGTTCAAATAATACATTGTGGTCGTACTGTCCATTGTACTAGGAGAGATTTCCCCTGAATCGATGGAGCAAAAGACTTGAGAGCCAGATGGACTGCTCTGAGCTCCAGCATTTTTATGATTCTCCTGTGTTAACCTGCATGCAGCCTATTGGCTAAGAATGCTCCACTGTTTTTCAATGTAGTTTTTTCTTCTTTTTCTCTGATGTTACTACTGCTTATTTCCCTAGGCCCAGTTATGGGGCTTTGGCAAATATTATTTCTCTTATTGTAATTTTGAAAAGGACTATTTAAAAAAAAAAAAAAAAAAACTCCATAGAAATAAAGCATTTTTGCCTGTTTATGATTATAGTCTGCATTGCTGTTTTACACATGTATATATGAGTTTAGTATGAAAGTTTGTCTACTAAAAATGCTATATATATATATATATATATATATATATATATATATATATATATATATATATATATATATATATATATATGTATGTATGTTTGGTGCATATTTCATACTTTATATGTATGTATTTTACATATGCTCCGGGGGCCCCGCACATGGGAGGGAAGATTCAATGTTTATGACTATTGATGAGGATCCCCTGGAAGAGAAAAGCCTGATCTTGGCCCTGTCTTCACTGAGGCGCATCTCACAGGGAGCAGCGACTGCAATTAAGCTCAAGCCGACGCTGACGGGCTCCTTTCTACCTTGTGCGTCTCTGGGCCTTGTGGTCCGAGGCCGCCTCTCTCCAGTAGTAAAGCAAAGTCTGGAGCAATGTCCCATCAGTTTATATTGGGTAAACTATGATCAAATCGAACAGTGGTTTTTGCATTCATGTTCAAATAAATACCTCGTCATTTTTTTTAATTTCTTTTAAATCGATAATGTACCAGCAAAACGTCCCATTATTTTCTGTTTAATCAATACCTACTTTATTTGCAGATTTCTACTACGTTTTCAAACAAATGAAGGTTCCATTTATACGTACATCAGAGAGGATTCTTGTGTATATCTATTAAGTCATACCCTCTTGTAAAATAGGTAACACCCCCAAATGCATATTTTTTGGTTAAGCTTCAGGCCCTCCCTCAACCTTCACTAGCCTGGATAAATCACTGGCAAAGCCAAAGCTATTACATTAAGGCGGACAGATTATCAAATAAGAGTGTGATTTAAACAAAGTAAGCTACTTACAGAGCACACAAATGACTTGAGCAAGTATTTGCTGAGTAAACACAGGGATGCTGGCTTAGAAAACATTTTCACATCTGGTGTGCCCTTGAAAAAAGAATTAAGAAAAAGCAGTTAAGAACAAATGACACTATTGATAAAGTGTAAAAAGAGATTCATGTTCCATTCAAACACAGAATTAAGATGGGAATGTTACTTAACGAATACAGCACAGATTTTCTCTTTAAACAAAATATCTCCGTTCTTGTGAGACATCATACAACACATATAAACATAAAAAGATTAAAAAAAAAAATTCAACAAAATCTTTAGGAAGCAACCTTTGCTGTCTAGAGAGCTACTTAAACCCAATTAGTCAAATAAGGTATACTGGACTGAAATCACTGTTTAAAAAAAAAAAAGTGAAAATTAATCAGGAAATGGTGTTCCCTGCAAAAGGCTGCTTTGGAAGTAAAGGTTTAAAAAAAAAAAAAAAAAAAATGTTTTTTAAATATCCCCCTCCTTCAAGAATACCAGAGGCTGCACAGGTCACACACACGGCATGTGTCTCTGAAGCAGCTGGTTTCCAAAGACCAGCATGATGAGGAAATAAGACCACCTGCACTGTCCATCATCCTGGTCTCTGGTGAGGAGGGTGTGATGTTCACGATTTCAGACGATACAATGGAGAAGAAAAAGTTACTTCACTAACTATATTTTGGTTGCATACTGCAGCTACCCGCAGAATTCTCACCTACAGAATAACCCAAGGCGCCAGAAAATTTTCATAGATCTTCTATGCCGGTAACTGTTCAGAAGTGGCGCCCACATGAACACCCAAACCCAAGTAATTTCCCCTTCTATTTTTTCATGCTTTTAGAGATCGGGACAAAAGAAGTGGTAGATCAACTCTGACAGTGCCTTGCAGCCACAATTCGGACATTTTTTTTTTTTAAATGGTAGCCTATGACCAGTCTTCAGAACAGGGAAGTGTGTAGGATCAGTGAAGAATGTGCAAGCAGATACAGCAAACAGATATGTGCCAAAGTTAACTATTTCTTCTAATGGATTCCTCACCTTTTAAATAAATTATAAAGCAGTACCTCCTCCCAAATGGTGGATCTCAATGACTGGCCAGAGAAAGAAATTCTGGAGCATATAATGTGCAAAACCGACATTCTTTCTCACTTAAGAGTTTACACAATAGTACTTTCCAAAAGGCTGCAAAGATTCCTATGTTGCACCCAACAGATTTCAGCCACAGGGACACTTCTGTATCCCTAATGGAAGGGACACAGATTCCCTCTGGTAGTTCCCTTCAGACAAGGGCAGAACACATTTGAAGCACAAAACTATCCCACATGACAACATCCTCTTCAGGATCACTTTGCCCTTGTAACTCGTGTATTCCATACCGAGCTGGTCGATAGACCAGATCTCTTTTGTGTAGTCAGTATAGTGACTAACTGTCCAGCTGGTGCAGTCTTCACCTGCTCAGTGGGATGTGTCAGAGGTTAGAAGAAAGGGTTATCGACTGACCCAGATGGAAAAGCAGCTACCACCTTTGGCAGAAAAGCTGCTTTAGTATTCATTAGCAGTTTGTCTAGGTAGAAGCACAAGCGAAATAGGCAGAAAACACCTGCAGCAGACACCACAAGTAGGTAACAGCCACAAGAAAGTCTTAAAAATCAAACAACATAATTAACCAATGTGTGTAGGGGTTCAAACAGAGCCTCCATCAAAACAGTCAAGACCACATTTGAATTTCATTTGATGTAAAAGGTCCAGAATCAAACATATATGTCAGTCCCTTCAGAAACCTGATGACAATCTGAGACTAGAATAAAGAAGGCGTGTGAAGTAGACAAATGCAGAAAGGGCAGCAATGTAACCCTGGCTGTACCCAAACTGTGCTCTAATGGAATAGCAAGGGCACAGCACAATATGTGAGAAAGACGTACTTTTGGTGGGTCCACAGTTCAGTCACCATTTGACAAAACAGTTCCACTTCCCTGAGTAAGCACATTTATTGGAGGGCCAACAAGCTGCTTATGATACTGATTACCTGTGGCAGAAAGAGCTCAAGTATGTCCCCTCAATCTCCAGGCATGAAAGGGGAGGCTCTTTGGGCTGCAGAACCTGACCCTTCGAATGGGAAAGTAAGTCTGGCCAGAGAGGCAGATGGAGAGTGGGAAACAAGGAATGTCTCAGGAGGTGTATCACCCTCCCCTTGAGCAGTCTGGGGTGATCAGAACAACTTGGGCCCAGTTCTGCCAAATTTTACACAGAACCCGAAAAATCAAGAGAATTGGAGGAAACCACCTCAACTAAAACACCCCTACCCCCAAAACTGCCTGGAGGATATACAGACGGGAACAGAACTGTAAACAGTGGAAAAAAAATCCAGATTTGCTGGGGTGGGTTGGGGGTGTTGTAACAGCACAGGATAAAGGTCATCCAACCCACCTGCAGGAGGAGAAGCTACTCCTGGCTGGCAAGATGATGCTAATTCAGACTGGAGGCCCAGAGATGTCGAGTCTTCAAATTAGTTGGAGACCAACAAGAGTTTTTGCTCACATGTCCAAGTGTAGGGCCTTAGTGCAGAAACAAACCTTGAGACCCAATTTCCTCCATGCTTGTTGACATACATTGCAGCCATATTGTGTGCCAAGATCTGGAAAAAAACAACTGCAAAGAGGTGGGAAGAAGGCTTTCAGGACCAGGTGACTAGCCTGCAGTTCAAACAGGTAAAGTGAAGGGCCTGCTTCTCTGCAGACCAAAGGTCAATGTAGTCCAGTTCCTCTAGATACTACGTGGATGCATCCATGATCACTGTCGGAAGATGATAAAAGGTCTTTTTAAAATTTGCTCCTCCACTGATCACAAACCCAGGGTCTGCCACAGGGTCCTGACAGATCGTTACTATGTTTGTAAGATCTCCCTAGTACTCGAACCACTGCAAGCAAAGACATGAGTGGAGAGGTCTGCATGCATGAGTAACCAACATAATACAGGAAGGCAGAAGACCTAGCAGGTGAAGAACCATGAGGACTGGAATTTGAGTCCACTCACAGAAAAATAGCTAATAGCCTGAATGTTCAGACTTATTAGAATGGAGAAAGGCCCTCAAAGATTGCATCCAGTAGTGCCGCTGTAGAAAGAGGTGATGAAAGGGCTCTAGAATAGACTCTGCATGTTGGTGAAAAAGTCCAAGTCCAACAACAAGGATGCCATTCCCTACCGGTGGGTCGACACAATCTGCAGTGAGTTAGTCTTGATTAGTCAGTCGTCAAAGTAAAGGCACATTGAGATATGACTTCAAAGGTGCCACACCCACTGCCATCCCCTTCATGAAGGCTCAAGGTACAAATGTCAATCCAAACAGAAGGCCGCAAACTGGTCGAGTGTGGACCCTACGATCAAAAACATAGGTACTTCCTGTGCCATTCTTCCACTTTCTGTAGCAGAAACCACTGAATCAGGGACAGCTTTAACTTTTCTATGCACAAGAAAAAGGTTGAGACCATGACCTCTAACATTACAGGAAGACTGCTGTACTTTTTGCGAATAGGACACTCCAAGAGTACTGCTCCTGCCCAATTTCCTGCTCTGGGACCAACTCCACTGCTTTACTTCAACAGAGCTGCCACCTCCTACTGCAGAATCTGAAGCTGATCCTCTGATTAAATGTACTGGTGGGAAGGCAAGGAATATGAGGAGCAGGCTGGGGAAGGATAGAGCATACCCACTTTCTATTTATTGCATGACTAACAGGTCTAAGGTCAGGGCCTTTCAAGCTTGCAGAAAGGAGGATACTGGCTGCACATGTTTTCTTCCCAGGTCCTACAGAGGATGTCAAGGGGAGCTGCTGAGTTTGACAACCCTTTCCTTTGCATCTGCCCCTGCATTTGCACAGAGGCTGATTTAGCTGTCTGACCGGATGGGAAGACTGCCAAAAGAAAAAGCGTTTTGAAAAGCTCTGAAGATTTCAAACTGCTTACAGTCACGGGCAAGGAATTAAGCAACCAAGGAAAAAGCAGTGACCCTCCGTGCCTTAAACATTTCCAAAGCCTTGTCCCAAACAGGAGAGGTCAGTTGTAGGGCATATCAACGAGATACACCTGCACATCTTTAGAGAACCCAGTGGACCTAATCCAGGCATGCCTTATCAGTGCTACTGAGGCTGACCACAGAATCCAGTATCTCCAGGTCAGCCCTGATAATCTTCGACAAGGCATCTTGACCATCCTAGACTACTACAGCAAAGTGGTCCTTATGGTGGGCTGGAAGGTTTGGGACTACCAGTTTCACAGCCTCCCATATGACAATGAGCTCGAAGTCAGGTTGGATTCATCTATCAGAAGGGCCAAGCTGTCAGCCGAGAAGAGTTTCTTGCAGATAGTCTAACTTTATGTACTCTGTGTCTGGTGCAGACGTCACAAAAGCACCTGCATTCTGTTTCACACTGGGCAAAGCCTACACCACAGACTCTTTGGTGAGCAGTGACCCAAAAAGAAGACCAAGTCTCCAGGGTGAGTCTGTGCTGCCTACCAACATGCCATTAACGCAGCAGAGGTCGGTTTGACAAGCTCTAGGCCTCCCTCCTGGGCCTGTGAAGGCTATGTTTCGTCCTAGGGTGTTCCCGAGTAGGAACATGTGCCGGTAAACGTATTGTGTTGCTGGGAAAGGCTTCAGCAAGGAAGAAGTAGTGGCAAGTGGCTTGGAGTTAGAATATATCCAGATGTCATCAGATGCTTTATCTGAGGGGAATCCTTAGTATGAATGGTGCAGAGGGTAAACCCACTAGTGGAAACCCTAACAGAGCCACAAATGGACACATGGGCCTCAACAGAAAGGTATATCAGAGGGAATCACACCCTGCCTTAACAATGCCATCAGGGAAGTGAGGAACTGAGCTGGATCAGCTCCTGGTGCATCTCGGCTGTGTAATGGAATGATGGCAGAAGACCTCGTGATGGGTGCCAGAGCAGGCTGCTCTGGCAATGTCATCTAGGTGCCCCAATTCAGAGAAGGCTCCAAAAGAAGTGGAATGTGCCAACTTTGATCAGCTCCAACGGGGAGGGCAATGTGCTATTGCCTCTTTTTGGGCTTCCTCTTGTGCTCTTTGGATGATTTCAACTAGGCAGAAGGAGAAGACTTTGAGGGAGACCACAATCAGAATCAAATTAGACATGTTACATGTAAGAGCTACAAAACAAAATGGCTTTCTGTTCGATGGCTTTTGGGTGCATGAGGCCCCAGGTGTTGCATTACTATGTTGTGCTTCATCCCATGCATCACAGACAGACCTCATTGTAGGCCTGTAATGAGCATCTCCCCAGTGCAACAGGTTTTAATAGCCTGGCGGTTTGGTGGTGACATCTGTTTGCACTGCAGCGATGACGTCTTGGGGGGGGGGGGGTTGGGGGAGCTTAAGAAATATGCTTGATTCACCCTTGCGATGGGAGTCCCACATCAATCTCTCAAAACCAGTACCATGTTAACGTACCTCTAGGTTTAAAACATTCACTGTTCAATAACAATATCATTTATAAAGAACCAAATTAAAAAAAAAAATCAGAGCTAATCAGCCTCATGACTACAACGTGGGAGACCATTTTCCTTCGATTTTGTTAGAACAAGTGTGAATCAATATTATGTAGTCAGACACTGAATGGGGATGCAAATGGGTCACATGAGAGTTTATGTGAGATATCACTTCTGGAGATCTACAATTACAGGTAAGTAACTTATTTCTTCTCCAGAATCCGATCTTTCTTAGATGCAACTTGCTTGAATAAGAACAGCAGAAGTAACTCATTGAAACAGACAGTGAAGAACCACTTGACAAACTGTAGCATCTCTTTGCACTGTAGATGCGAGGCAATAATGCCAAGTGAATGTGAGTTTGTCATTCCAGGTTGTTACACAACAAATGTCCAATAATGAAACTCCAGCCACCAGAGCTGTTGACGTTGATACACTTAGTTAAATGCGCCAAGATTTTTGCCTTATTGTGACAGTACATAATGGAAGCAGATACCCAGCAAGCTAGTGATTGTTTTGGGCAGTTCTTGCTCTTTTAGGGGCATCACAGGCTATAAGTAATTGATGAGACATTCTAAATATGCTTGTTCTGTTGATGTAAGATTTTAGATATCATTAAACATCCAGGGTATGAAGTGCTTTTTCTGCGACTGTACTAGGATTTATAAATACTGTTTTACAGAGAAAATGTGTTTTTATTGAAGTGAAAATCTGATGCCACTTTATGTGTAAATCAAAGCTTAGTACTTAAAATGACTAATCCCGAATGAAATTAAGTTTCTTTCACTGTAAAAGCCTGAATCAAGCACAGCGTTCAATTGATCCAGTGGCACTGTTGTAGAGCGGCTAGTTACTTTCGGGACAACATTATAGAGGATGGTGATCAGCTTTGTACGGGAGTCGTAGACCACCTGAAGCACGCCAGATATCATGGGCTGGGGGTGTGCAGGAAAGTCAGGTAGCACGCCTGCAGCCTAGGATACGTAAACTGCATAAGCGGGGATTGCGGACTCTGTTGTGGCAAGTCTGAAAAAGGCAGAAATTCCTCCGCTGAGAATAGGTCTCATGGTCTGCAGACCCGCATAGCGAAGCAAAGAAAGCGGTCGGTTCCCGGGTGACAGAGCTACGGCTGCTGAGCAAGCAGCAACATTGGAGTATATATAGGCTTACGTCCATATAGCCTGCCATTCTCTAAGGGTGCAATTTAGAGTGCTGATTTGACCCCAGATCATCTCTAGCCGATTATGAAGAAGCAGGGATGGTAACTGTATAGAGGCTGCTGCATCCTGTTCAGTCGCAAGATCTGGATTATAACACTCTGTGTGGACCCAATAATTGAAATAATGTGCCTGCGCGCATAGATTTTTGCAAAAACAACAGATGATGGACGGAATGCAGAGCAAATCAAACATTCACCCCCAGAGGCAGATCTGGGTTTAATCCATCAGTTTTTTTGCTTGCCATGCCATTTCAGTTTGGACCCAGCCATATGCAAATCAGCCTTGACCCTGTTCCCCCATGGGAATAGTCCAGCCTGAACTGCCAGGCCAGGTCTTCCCTGAACCAGAAACAATCATCCTGGGACCGGTTTCAGGTTATCACCCTTCATCAGCCAGGCTAGCTTGAGTCTGGTGGCATAGCAAGCACGGGACCCA
The DNA here is from genome assembly GCF_031143425.1 of Pleurodeles waltl. NCBI lineage: Eukaryota > Metazoa > Chordata > Amphibia > Caudata > Salamandridae > Pleurodeles > Pleurodeles waltl. The sequence continues at coordinate 989,285,250 of NC_090450.1, forward strand.
CGTCTGGGCATACCCTTCCCACTTGGGGCGACAATTGCAAAAAACAACAGATGGACGGAATGCAGAGCAAATCAAACATTCATCCCCAGTCACAGGGTGAAACCCTGAAACCGGTCCCAGGATGCTTGTTTCCGGTCCAGGGAGGACCTGGCTTGGCAGTTCGGGCTGCACTGTTCCCATGCGGAACAGGGTCAAGACTGATTTGCATATGGCTGGATCTAAACTGGGCTGGCATGGTGAGCAAAAGAACGATGGATTAAACCCAGATCTGTGACTAGGGATGAATGTTTGATTGGTTCTGCATTCCGTCCATCATTTGAGTTTTGCTTTGCGCACATAGATAAAGGTAGAAATTCAGAGCATTGAACCCACCCGCTTCAAATGGGAGCGGGAGCTGTGCCCACGCCGTCTGGGGTTGCTTCCCTTCCCCAGGTCAAAGTTATCAGCAGGGACTGCAAGGTTATGAAGAAGCCCAGAGTCAGGGGAATCGGGACGCTGACGAAAAGGTAGAGGAACTGCAGTAGAATGACCATTTTGATCACGCAAAGCGGTCAGCCAAGGAAAGTGGAAGGCGCACCCAGCACTGCACTCGTTCCTCTAATCCCAAGATCACCCTACCGCAGTTGTAACAAATCACCAGTTCAGGATCCCAGTGTATCCAGACACCCAGATACCTCACCAGATCCAAACACCACTGCACTGGATATTCCACGTGGGTGATCCTGGTGCCATCAGTAAGAGGAAGCACATAGGATTATTCCCAGTTTATAGCCAGTCCAGAGTACCACTCATAGCGCACATTCTCTAGTTAGGGCATCCAGATCCACTTCAGGTTTCCTCACGTACAGCACCATGCCGTCCACATATAAAGGTATGTCCAGAGGACGCCTCAGGAACAGGGGGAGGCCGCAGCATGACATTGCAGTATAATACAGGCCAGAGGCTCCAGAATGAACAGAAGCAGCAACATAGTACAGCCCTAACTGGTGCCCCTGAGCACAGCAATCAGCACTCCAGTCACTCCACTGATACATATCCGGGCGACTAGATCCGTGTAGAACAGTTGGATCCAGGATATAAAACCAGCAGGGAAGCCCATCTGCTGGAGCATGGCAAACAGATAGCTCCAAGCAATGGAATCAAATGCCTTAAGTGGCACCTAGGAGGACTGCAATGGCTTAAAGTGTTTGGTCCAGTTGGTGGAGCAGGGCAAATACAGTCCTAAGGTTGTGTGTGTGGTGGAGCAGGAGGAGATGAACCTCACCTGGTCCAGAAGGACCAGACTAGGCCATCAACAGCTGAAGACAAGTTGCTATTAACTTAGCCAAGATTTTGGTATCCGAATTTCTAAGGAAAAGTGTACGATATGAGTCAACACTCTGGCGGTTTATCAGGTTTAAGTAAAGTTACTATGAGGCCTTCTCGCTGGGAGGCGGCTCTCCGCATAAGCTTCATTGAGCATGGCCAGAGGTTTGGGCCCAAGAGATCCACATATTCCTTCTAGAAATCTCCTGGCAGGAGCCTTGCTCAGGGCCTTGCTGCTGGGAAGGCCACGGATAGCACCTTTAACGTCCTCTAGAGTGAACAGGTGACTGAGATACTCTTTGCCCCGGCGATAGCCATGCCATTGCAATATCATAGGCAGTGCGCTATTTCTTGACCAGGAGCCAATTCCTTGTGCTTATAGAGATCAAAATAAAAAGGAGGTGAATTGCTTCAGAATAGTAGGGGTTTTGAAGCAGCGGCCTCCCTCTGGACTATTTACCTGCTCTATATGGGCGGAAGACTGGGGGGGACCCAAGTTTAGCAGCCGGGAAGTGCCTAGGTCTACCTCCCTCAGCACACATCTGAGCCACAACAGGACCTGGACAGGTGTCGCACCTCCTGCTCCACCGTCTCATCATACTCAGACACATGCTCTCTTATCTGCGCCAATAGCGGTACTGCAGGGGAGATTCCCACTCAAGTCCCAGCAATGTATCCTCTAATGCATGCAAGCAAGCCCTAAGCGCCTTCATGATGTCAGCCTGCACCCTGATGCAGACACCCTGAATAGTCACCTTAAATGCCTCCCAGAGAAATCCAGAAACAGAGCCCTCGTTTAGCTGAAAAAATTATCTTATAGCCTCTCACACCATATCCCGAAACACCTGGTTGAGCACAGCCGATGACAGCAATCGGCAGGCGAATGGTGGTGGTGAGGGAGCAGGTTATAGGCTGGGATATTCACCGTCAGATACACCGGGGCATGATCCGACAGGGTATGTGGGAGATGACACCTCTATAACCCAAACTCTGTACCACATCTGTGGCCAGCCAATAATCTAAGCGCAACCAGGAGCCATGCACTGTGGAAAAACAGTTCCCCTCCTGAGATCTAGGATGGCGTACTGGCCATACACCTGAAACACCATATTCCTCCATAGAGTCTTGCATCAATCTAGCAAAGCATTTAACCTGTCCCATGCCCACAGTATGTGTCTAGCTCCGGGTCGAAATATAGATTAAGATCCCCGCCCCAGAACAATGACAATGAGCGTAGTGCATGCAAGTGAATAAAAAATGGGAAAATAAATCTGGGTCATCCATTTTAGGGCCATAAGCATTGATGAGCGTTATCCTGATAGCACACAATTTGCCCTGTACTATAATAAAATAGCGTCCCTGATACTCTACTTCTGTGAATGCTACTTCCAATTGCACTCCCTTTTTGACACCCCTGGCATATGTGGATGCAATGCGAAAGCTTGCCCACTTTGCACCCAGGAGCTCCGCAGCGCGTTTGGAGAGGTGTTTGTCTTGTAACTATGCCACATGCATTTGGTCGTGGTCCAAATATGCTAAACCCTATCTGATCTTTTTTGGATTGTTGAGCCCCCGCACATTCCAAGTGAGAAATCAGAGGGGGGCTGACTTGGGATTGTTGCTGGGACTCATGATTAGAAGGCCAAAATAAACATGAACAATTATGTGTTACAGCCTCACCGGCTAGCATCATCAGCAACACAAAGAGATGAGCAAAACAACATACACCATAGACCCCCTCCCATCTCACTTTAGCTTACCCCCAAACTGCTAAAGGCACGACACAGCCCTCCCCTACAACCAATAAACCAAATATCCATGCTCCAAAAGAATTCTATTAATGCCATCTGGCACCTGGAACCCTCCCACTAGGGGACAGAGAGAGCCGATCACCTGGTGTAAGGGGTGAACAGGCCATTCCCATGCTTAGGGCACCTCAGGAACAAGACAAATAAGGTCGACAACCACAATCATTCAGGTAGGATCATCACCCCAGATCTACAGGCCCAAGGAAACCACTCCTCAAATAACTGATTTGTGGCCTGCTGTGGTAGTGTTCAGCAATTCAGACTGAAGGAGCCTTTCAATCGAGGCCCACCTTCTTAATACCATCCATGTCCGCTTGAGGGGTGGGAAACATTTGAGCCGCACGGCAAGTTCACCTGCAGCCTGGCCGGGTACAGCATGGCGCAGGTCGGACCAGCCTGTTGCATTTTTTTATTTTTTTTCCACAGCAGTGAATTCACATTGCTCCTGCTGCATAGCCATCGTGAATTCCAGGAAAAATACAATCTTGCTACCCTGATGTCTTCTCCCTGGACAGCCGCAACACCACATCGTGGTCTTGGCAGTTCAATAGCCGAGCAATGATAGGTCTAGGCAATGCCCCTAGTGGGGGGGCACCCCAGCTACCGGTCATCACAGAGGAGAAATGTTCAGGCCCAAATACGTCTCGTAGCCGTTCTATGAACAATTTCATCTTGACAGTATTGGCAGATTCTGGAATACCCAGAATCCGTATGTTGTTCCTGCGAGATCTTGCTACAAGGTCTTCGTTCTTGGCCTGACTCAATGCAAGTACTTTTCCCATATTAATACAGGTTTCCAGTGTGGTTTACAGCGTGTGCTCTGTTCAACTTCAGCAATATGCATACCCTCTCAGTCCGGTTTCGTCACCATATGGGCCATGCGCAGGTTAAGGGAGTCAATTTTACTATCTATTGACTGGAGGCTCTGCTGCACAGCCACGAGTGTGGCTTCCAGATTAGCATTTTTCACTGTTTGCCTGCACGTTCAGTCTCAGGAAACACAAATCAGAGGACCTGCCAGTTTGTAGTTTTTCAAATATCAAGGCCTTGATTTTTATCTGCTTTGCTCATGTCAGCGTTGTAGAGGCCTCCCGAACTCCCAATGCAAAGGCGTTGCTGTGCAGGTGGAGATAAGAAGCGATGGGCCAGCAAGATCAGGAAGTAAATGCAGGGCCAATCAATTCTCAGTTAGCTAGCCACATGACAAATGGACAGGGTTCCACTTCAAGTTGCTACGATGCCAATTTTGTTGTGCAGTGTCCCAAGGGTAGCCAGGGCGCCCCACTGGTGTATGACTACGTCGCGCCCCTGCCTCCAGCCGCAGTTCCAGGCAACGAGCAGTCCCCATCATGCACCGATCCCCCTTTCAGTCAGGAACAAATGAGCAGCCTGGCACTCCAAAGGGGCAACGCAGGGGGCCGCCCAGCTGATTCAGTCCTCTCCCACCAACTTAGTCCAGCGGCCCGGAGAGCACTGTGAGCCTCGCCCAGGCCACCAGGCAGCCGCACAATCCAAAAGGCATGCCCGCTACGGCCATCCCTTGCAAGCCTGCCTATTCTGGGTGCTTGGGCTCTCCTAGCACAGCCCCAGTGGCGCTCCTGTTCTCAGCCACCTCACCTCAATGCCCCCAGGGATTTGATCCTCCAACTGGCATCGGGCCCCCAATATCTCTTCCGGCAGTGGAGCGGCAGCAGTAGGCCCAAGATGCAGCCGTATGTCGTGACCACTAGACACCATTTTAGCGCAAGGATCGGTGCACTCCCGGACTCCCTGCAAATCAGGAATGCACAGAATAGGAGCAGAGGCTGAAGTTTATGTAGCAGTGCACCCTGTGGTGTTCATTCGGGGTGGATGCATTCCTGAGGCAAGGATTTTGATGGATTTTGGCCACGGTCAGTAGGGCCTTGCTAGGGTGCAGCCATCTTGCTTTGTGCCCTCCAGCACCCCCATTTATTTCTCTTTGTTAAGTGTCAAGCATAGTTTCTGGAAAAGTTGCTGAGTGGACATCACAAAGTTTGTCTCCTTGATCTAGTCTGCCTGGACTAGACCATTGTCTAGGTAGGAAATACCGGATGACCTTGTTTTCTTAAGTGTGCCGCAATTGGAGCCAAATACTTAAACTTTCTCTGAGCAGATTTTAGCCCAAATGGGAGCACTTTGAATTGGTATTAGAGGTCTGCCATCTCAAATCAGAGATACTTTCTGTGCTTGGGATGACAGAAGTATGGAAGTTTACTGTAGAGCTAAGAGTGGACATAAAATCACCTTCTTTTAAGACCTGGAGAATCTCATGAAGCAAGATCATGTGAAATGCCTTTCTTTAGAAATGTGTTTAACCAATGGAGGTCTAAGTTTGGTCTCCTCTCTCTAGATTATTTCTTTAGCAGAAAGAAGCAAGAAGCTGCTCATACGTCACTGCAATTCAGGGACTTGTTCACCAGCTTTCTTAATTATTTTAGGTATTTCTGTTTTCAATATTTGCAGATGTTGATGAAGTTCTAAAGGAGATATAGGTTTGTTTTCTCCTTTCAGCTGGTGACACAGGAGAGATCTTTCTGCCTACAGGAGTAGATGATGATGATGTGGTGGCTGACAGCTGCTTGTCCAACATCCGGATGTGTTAGTGTTTACCTGATGTGTGGATGTTGGGCATAGTGCTTGCACCTGTAGAGATGCTTGAGGTGGGGGGTCTATAGTGTGTGTATTGCACAGTTGATACTGTCATTCGTGAGGAAAATAGGGTTGATACCAATATCCACCTCCAAGTCAATTGATTCCTGTGCCTAGCTCCACAAAAGCTTTGCATTCTTCTCTGCGGTATAATTCCTAGAGATAGCGCAGCGCCAAACTTTTTTTTTTTTTTTTAATAGCCTGGAGCGTATCATTCACATGTTTGCCCAATGAGTAGCCGACAGATGACATCTAAGAAGCGCTCTGAACTTCAGGACTGTATGAGGTTGATTTAAACCAGCTGTGTCCTCTCAATATGGCCGCACCAACTAATTGTCTGAAGTCAGTATTGGCAGTATGCATAGAGGCATCAATGACAGCTGAGCAAATTCTTTCACCCTCACGTAAAATTGTGTTAGCCTCCGCTTTTTTGTTTTATAGCAGCATGTCATTGTAATTTACCTAATCAAACCACATTTGCCTGTGGTAGTAAAGTAAAAATGGTAAGGCACTGGAAACCCTTATAGTGGTGGCCGACATTGCGGAAAATCATTTGCAAATGTGGTCTAACCTTCTCCTTTCACTATCTGGGGGTAACAGAACATGTCATCACTAGCATGCAGGATCTTTTCTGCACAACTTGCATTATTACTAAACCTGACCTTGGATGTGTGCGAAGGCAGATGGGAGTGTCTTCAGAGGCTGTTTTTTTTTGTCACACAAATTTTATTGATTTGTTTTTACTTTTAAACAATAGCAAGTGTACACCAGCACATGAAACAATTACATTCATCATGACAATCATACAATAACACAGAATGTGTATAGAATTGGCACACTGTCCCTTTTTGGGGGGGGGGGGGGGAGGGAGAAGAGTGGGTCACAGGTTGTCCTAATATAAACTGTATGTATACACAGCATCTCACTTTGGGGAGAGGGCCATGGAGAGACCCGTGTGCTGGATACTGGCGCTTCCTTCTGGCCCCCCCTCCAATTAATTCATCTAGGATCCTGTGTCCGCATTCACCTGCGGCTGCTCTCTAAGTCTCTCCAAGAGCAGATCTCTATCTAAGGAAATAGGAGTCTTACGCAGCCCTCTGTACTCTTCTCGGCACAACGCCCTGCTTTCGGCCAAGCCCCACTCCCCCAGCTCCTCATGTCACTGTGATGGCAGAGTGGGAACTGGTGACTTCCAGGGACATGTAGTAGCAGGTTTAGCCAACAGTAAGGCCAAGTCCATAAAGCGTGTGGCTAATCCCGCCTTTCGAGTTCGGGGCTAAAGTCCCAATATGCCCGCGTCTGGTGTCTGCCAGTGTGCATGCCTTGTTAAATCCTCAAGGGATCCTGTTATTTCTGCCCAATATGGCATCAACCTGGGGAAATTCCACAACATATGCAATATATCTGCGTCTTTCTGGTGACAACGAGGACAAACCGCTTCGGCACCAGGAAACATTTTATTAATTTTTTGTGGGGTGAGGTCTGCCCTCTGCAGTATTGAAAATTTGATAAACTGGATTCTGGGATTTCTCAATACCATTTTTGGGGCTTTAAGCAAAACATTTCATTCAGTATCAGTTGATCGAACTCTGCCTCCTATTGTATGCAGAGAGAGTGTAGAAATATTTCCAAGTGGGTCCTCAGGCCCCTATGCACCCAGTTCTATACCCTCTGGAGCCCAATATTGTCAAATGCAGCAAATAAGCCCTGCATGAATGAGAAAGAGGGTCTCAAGTAATCTATGCATATGTATAAAGACTAAGTGTAACATCAGCATTCCGTCAGTAAACATCTTGGACAATGTCATTGTTTCCAATTGTTCCCAAGGTTCCAGCCGCTGCGCTGTCAGTTCCCAGATACCCCTTAGCAGTATATTTGGGACATAGGAAAGGGTATTTTTGTATATCGCTATGCCATTCGCCAGTATGCCATGGCCACTTGTAATAATATAGCAGCATTAGGAGGAGCCAGTCTATTCAGACACAGCAACTTATGTAGTTGTCCGTTTTGCACCTGCGTTGGTGTTAAGCCCACTTCATGCAAGTTTTCTCCCACCAGCCAGTACACCATCCACTGCAACTGGGAAAGCAATACAGTACACCTTAAGATCTGGGGCTCCCATACCTCCACCCTGCGCTGGTAATTGCAATTTTGGTAGGCTAACCCTGTGGCGCCCTGTTCCGCATGCCAGTTCAGTCAGTAAAGTGGTCAATAGGTGGAATACTGAGGCAGGAACCACCACCAGCAGATTAACTAAATAATAAAGGAGTCTCGGAGGAGGCCCATTTTTGCTAGTGCCAGTTTGCCCGCCGTGGAGGGGGGGAGGGGGGATGTAGTCCAAAAAGCTATTTGTGGCTTGGAGGAATGAATTGCTCATAAGAGATTCCCTTCTAATATATCTTGGGAGTCCCAGTATATGCAAATGCCTAAATAACGGAAGGTTTATTTGGCCATTGGGCTCTGAGCACCCCCAAATGCTACCACCTCCCGCCCCAGGTCAGATGAAAACACGAAAGCGCAGGATTTGGCAGCATTCACCTACAGGCCAGACATTCGCCCGAACTCGGTCAGTCTATCAGCTACCATGGTCAGATCCCGTCACATATCCCTAAAGTACAGAATCATATCATCTGCATATAATGGAATAGCTTCAGCCTCTCCTTTAAATTGGAATACCCCATTCTGTGCATCTCACCTCAGTATCTGTGCCAGGGGTTCAATTGTTCAGACAAATAATAGCTGTGATAATGGACCGCCCTGATGTGTCCCTATTGCAATGTTGTAAGGTATTGAGAAGAACGCCCATGTTTTTGCCCTCTTCATAGGTAGAGAATATAGTAACAGTACCAATTAAATGAAGGAGAGTGGTATCCCATAATACATAAGTGTGGAAAGCATAAATTCCAAGCTCAATGTGTAAAATGTGTGATGTATATCTAAAGATAAGCAGCCGGCGTGTGGATACTGAATGCGGGCGCTGTCCATTACATGAAAGACAACAAATACTCAAAGATGTGTTGAGCCATGGCACAAAGCCATTCTGATCAGAATGTATTAGATGTGGCAAGTGAGGGAGTAGGAGTCTCGCCAGAATTTTACTCAGGATTTTGCATTCTGTTTTCAAAAGGGACAGGGGTCTGTAAGAGGTTAATTCAAGGGGGTGCTTGCCAGGTTTCAACAATGATGTAACAATGGCTTGTCATGTTGTAGGGGGCAAGTATCCCACTTGTAGGGTCTCCGCATATATTTTTTTCTAACTGAGGGGCTAACTTGTGCATATAAGTTTCGTGGAACTCAACAGGGAGTCCATCCGATCCCGGAGTTTTACTGCGGGCCATCTCTCTAATGGCTCCCTTAATTTCTCCTATAGTGAGTGGAGCACCCGTGCATCTCGATCTGCTGACGGTAATTTAGGCAACTTTGTCCTATCTAGATAGCCGATCAGTGTTTCTGCAGGTGGGGTGCGTGGGGGCTCTATAAAGGGCAGCATAAAAAGCTTGAAAATCACTGTTAAGGTCCAGTTGTGTAGTGACCAAGTCCTGCGTTTGAGAGTGTGTGCCCATTATCAGGGTCAGTGAATGTAGGGTGGTGGGAGTGGGGTGGCTTGGGGGTGTATAATAATGCATCAGATCGGTCCGTGTATGTCCATTGTACATTTGCGTTAGTCAATTAATCTCAGATGTTCCAGTCCTTCTGTGTGCCCCACTCTCATCTCCTGTAGTACCTTTGGATCTACCTCCCCCCTGGCCACCACCTGCTCTATTGTGAACATTTAATTTTCAGTTTTTTAAATGTATTTTTTTAAGAGCTGCCAAAGCTTCATTGCGAGCACCCACCGGTGTGCCAACTGAGGCACCACAAATCACTACTTTAAAAGCATGTTATTCATGTATTAATAATGTAATTGTTCCTGTGTTTTCCACAAGAGAATTATAGTTTGTCCCAAGAAGTCTCAAAAAGGGGTATCTTCTAAGTAAGGTGCTGTAAGGACGGTGCTTGATGGACTGCTGCCATGCATGGTAAAGGAGGATGGCATCGGTCAAGTGTTGTATCCAATATCGCACTGAAATCTCCCCCCACAACACCCATAGGCACTGCTGCCAGTCAGGACCATTGTTCGGTGTGTCCATTAGGCCTCCTGATGCTAGGTGTGTATATGTAGCCCAGTATTAAAGGTCTCCCCCACCCCTCCCACACACACCTCAATAACGGGGAATGTCTGTAGAACCAGTTTCAGAGCTGTGACAGTACTTGCCCGCGTCTACCCCGGAGTTAAAGATCTCAAGCCAGCTGAGGAGTGAGGGGAAGAGGGCAAGGCTACCCAAGGAATCAGTCAGTACCCCCACCTTGTGACGTGCTTCCGCCCTCTCAATCAGCACGAAGCTATGAGGCTGATCTAAGTCCTCCACACGGCCCACCAAGGCTTGCTGCAGATCACCAAATCATTAGTTATAAGTTCTGACCGGATTTAATGGGTTCTGCATCACAGGCTTATCTGAAACCTATGCCACTTTCAAGAAGTCTTTCTAGTTCTTGAAAACTTTGATAACATGCTCTAGATGCCGTTGCTTTTGGCAGTGTTCTATAGAGATATTTAGAAATGATCATTGTAACCATCATCATCTGGGTCCTAATATTTTACGTTTAGTTGGATGGGGCTATTAGCTGATCCAAACATAGCTTTTTACTGATTCTTCAGAGTCAAGCAGGTATTGTGGCAGCGCAGAGGATATCCGTTTCAGGAGCAGATCAGGATCCTGTTCTGGCAGCAAAGTTGTTTGGTGCCTTTGTTATTAGGAGAATTTTATTTTTTATGTCAAAGACGTTCTAGTCGGTGGAATTGTCAACACTGGGATCATCACTGAACCGGTTGACTGTGGAAAAGTCAACAGTAATGAATGCCTTGCTAATGTCTTGGACGGTGACTTATGATGGTAGTACCATCGCTGATTAAGAGATATTGCCCACCAGTCCTATACATTTACATTTGTATACAACCAACCTTATTCAACAACTAGACATTAAGCCAAACAAGTTGAAACTGCTCAATTGGGGGTTATCCCAAACAATGGGTACTAGATTCCTTAACGAGAGCAAGACATTACAACATGGAGAGTATGTTCCAATCTAGAAGAAAATAAGTCAATTAAAAACTTGTGTGCATGGTACATCACTCCAATCTGAATTAAAAAAAAATACAGATAATCAGCTCCCAGTGGCAAAACTGACCACCTCTCAGTAAATATTCCTCCGACTGCCAAAATGCAGATCACACCAAAACTGGAAATGCAAATCACTAATCAGCTACCCTCACACACCTTTTTTTACATAGAGCCAGTGAGACTATTTGATCCAGAAGCTAAGGATGACGAACGTTTGACCTTGCACAGTTTAACTCAGCTGCATGTTAATTCCAGGAAGGTGGTGAGAAAACAGATCATGATCAAGACAGCCAGCAGTGTCAAGACACAAAGTAGGATGACTCACAACAGCCCTATTTCCAGGAAACAGTAGCATTATTTGCATTGTAAGAAGGCCGGAATTATAAGCCTGATTATCAAAGTCATTGCTATCAAAAGGCACTGATTTTTCATGTCTCTGTTGGGATAATCAGGAGCTTACAACGTTTTAAGAGAAATGTCTATACAAGATACCTGATCCTTTGCCAGAAAAAAAAAAAAAAAAAACTTTAGAACCATCTCTTTACCCTCCCTCAAAAGATACCACTTGCACCACCAACACAACTACTGCCTTCACCTCCCGTCTCAGTTCTCACACGTGTAAAAAGTATGTCCCTACAGAAAATACTGGATACAGATGAGAAGGATGGGTAAGTACCAGACAGTTCTCCCAGTAGAATAAATGTGATGACTAAGTAACACTGATGATGGGTGCAACCAACAACCTTTTGGTGGAACATCCACCATTCTGTATAATGAAAAGGGCTGCAACTCCCAATAGTGGTTCAGGAACAGACCCTTTCCTATGCGCCTTTAGGGCTCTGCCTCAAAAGGCCAGCAAAGTCCTTCCCCCAATTATTCAGCACATCTCCGAAGGTGGTCAGAACCAGGCAAATCCCAGCTACTTTCTCTGCTGTCATTTTGCATCTTGAAGAAATGTAAAAGGCCCTGAACAAAACAGCAGTATGTATTCTTAGCCATCTGAAAAAACGTGCTGCAATTATAGCAGCAACACAGTAACATTCCAAAAATCCCACATATTGCACCATGTTGAATGATGAGGAGAAGAATGGACATGTTTGACACAAGAGTATCATTTGTGACAGTCCCGTCAGTTAAGGCTGAAATCCATCCACTACGTGCTGGCATTGACAGAGGATTCATGATGGGGGAATCCAACAATGGTGATGCAACTGTGTATAGAAATGTGTTGTTCGTGTATAAAGGTGTCTTGTCGTTATGCACATTGATTAATCCAAAATCAACAGTAGGTGCTGACACAGTGACTTTACAAATTCTAAGTCATGTCATAGGGCATTAACTGACTCATAAAACACCCCCCCCAAAAAACAGGTCCCAAAAGCATTTTGCAGGAACTCTTCCAACACATAACAAGCACTGTATTCAATGGACTTTCACCGGTGTCTGAAAAAGAACAGGCAGTTCAGACAGCGTTTTACAACACCTGGTGCAATTTGTAAGGACTGTTGCCTCTGGAATTTGAGAATTGCAAGGAAAGCAGAGGCTACCACTCTGTCATGCAAATGCCAACTGGCCACATAAGGGAGGGCAGAAGGACTGAGCATTTCCGCAAAAGAAGCTTCAACTGCTGCCCTCAAAGCCAACATAGTGGTGGTGGATGTCTGCTTGGGAAGCAATCACCGAGAGGACTCTGTGGTGAAGCCAGCACTTCCATACAAATTGCTTCAAATAAAGTGTGTTTTATTTTTCCTATATTACACTAATACATCTGGTATTTTATGATGTGCTGTTTAATTCTTCTCATTATTCAGATTCAAGAATGTGAATCTAGGAAAGATTTAATGTAGTAGCAGAAATGAGTTACTTACCAGTAACTACAATTCTACAGTGTTGATATCTTTCGTATATTAATATTGTAGAAAGTTGGCTTTGTATATACTATCTAAAAGTGAGAGTGTGCAGAGTCCAAGGGTTCCCCTTAGAGGTTGATAATGGCAAAATTAGATAATACTAATGCTCTATTTTGTGTTAGTATGGTCGAGCAGTAGGCTTATCAGAGGGTAGTGTTAAGCATTTGTTGTACACAGAGGCAATACATGAGAACACACACTCAATGACTTAACTCCAGGCCAATAGGTTTTTATATAGAAAAAAATATTTTCTTAATTTATTTTAGAACCACATGATTCAGAATTTATGTAAGTACATAAATTGTAAGGTATATCACACAAGTATGGAACTTTGAATTAAAACAGTAATGTACACAGTTTTGGCAAAAAAGGCAATAAGCTATTTTAAAAGTGGACAGTGAAAAATCAACAGTTCCTGGAGGAGGTGAGTATGGATTAGTTACTTACCTGTAAATCCTAGTTCTCTTCCAGGGGTATCCTCATCAAAGTCATAAACATTGAATATTCCCGCCCTTGTGCGGGGACCCCGGAGCATATATATATAAAATACATACATATTATCATGTGTAAAACAGCAATGCAGGCTATAATCATAAAAAGGCTAAAATGCTTTATTTCTATGCAAGTTTTTTTATTTTTTTTATTTTTATATTATATTATAAAATCACAATAGATCATAAATATCTACCTAAGCCCCAAAAACTGGACTTAGGGAAGTAAACAGCAGTAAATAGCAGAGAAAAATAGAAAAAAACACATTGAAAAACAATGAAGCATTCTTAGCCAATAGGCTGCATGCAGGTTAACACAGGAGAACCATAAAAACTTTGGCACCGTGCCTTTAAGACCCTGAGCACCTCCAGTATCCCACCATGCCTCAGGGGTGAAGGGAAGGTGACAGTTGGTTCACAGTTAGGTCAGTACTTTTTTACGGTGACAATCTGTGTAACTGATCAGAAAGATAATCTGTCCTGCACTTCTAGGAGACTTAAGTCCGGGGAGGAGGGTGGGTTGTTTATGACTTTGATGAGGATACCCCTGGAAGAGAACTAGGATTTACAGGTAAGTAACTAATCCTTCTCTTCCAGGGGATCCTCATCAATAGTCATAAACATTGAATAGATTAGCAAGCCCATCCCTAAACTCTGCGGACTGTCCGAAAGAAGTGCAGGAAAGAATACATATTCATGCAAATAGATTTCTAAGAGAGGCCTGCCCCACCTGGGCATCCGCTCTTGCATCCAAGTCTAAACAGTAATGCTTAGTAAAGGTATGCACAGACTTCCATGTAGCAGCCTTACAAATCTCGGAAATTGGTACATTGTTAAGGAGGGCAGCAGTAGCCGCTTTTCCCCTTGTGGAATGCGCTTTTGGCCTAGCCAGTAATTGCTTATTAGCCAGTTGGTAAGTGTTAACAATACAAGACACAATCCATCTTGATATAGTTCGTTTAGACGCTGCCTCTCCTGTTCTTAAATGACCATAATTCAGAAACAAATGGTTAGAATGTCTAATCGGTTTTGTTTTGTCCAAATAGAATTTCAGCACTCTTTTTAAGTCTAAAGAATGCAATGCTTTCTCAGCCGGAGTCTCCGGATTGGGAAAGAAAGTCGGTAAAGATATAGTCTGATTGATATGGAATTCTGACACCACCTTCGGAAGGAAAGATGGGTGAGTTCGCAGAACCACTCTATTATCGTGAAAAACCGTGTACGGTTCTCTACAAGACAGAGCCTGAATTTCGCTGACCCTCCTCGCTGAAGTAATGGCCACCAAAAAAGCCGTCTTCCACGTAAGGTGCTGTAAAGAGGCCTTGTGGATAGGTTCAAAGGGAGGGCCCATAAGTTTTGACAGGACTACATTCAGTTCCCATGGAGGAGAAGGTCTCCGAATGGGAGGAAAACCCTTTTTCAAGCCTTCTAAAAAAATCCTTGACTACAGGTATCGTAAAGAAGGATTCCTGAGAAGGCGACTTACGATACGCTGTAATTGCAGATAAATGAACCTTACTAGAAGATACCTGCAGACCAGACTTCGCCAGATGAAGTAAATAGGATAGTATGACGTCCTCCTGAGCTCGTATGGGATTTATACCTTGTTGAGAGCACCAGATGTAAAATCTCTTCCACTTAAAAGCGTAAGAACGCCGCGTGGAAGGTCGTTTTGACTCTTTCAAGATGCTCATGCACTCCTGTGAGAGCCCTAGGTGCCCATACTGTAGGAATTCAGGAGCCATGCTGTCAAGCTCAGAGAGGGAAGGTTGGGATGTAGGATTCTGCCTTCCATCCTGCTCAGGAGATCCGGTCTGCACGGCAACCTCCTGTGAGGTCTTTCCGATAAGTTGAGTAGGTCCGTGTACCAGAATTGGCGGGGCCATTGTGGCGCTATCAGAATCATTCTGGTTCTGGAGTTGTAAAATTTGTTGATTACTGCCGGTATGAGGGGAATCGGTGGAAAGGCGTAGAGAAATGTCCCTGACCAGTTGATCAACAGGGCATTCCCTTGAGATCCCGGACGGCAGAACCTGGACGCGAAGTCTGGGCATTTTTTGTTTGTTTCGTCTGCAAAGAGATCCAACTGAGGTCGACCCCATTGACCGAAGATGTCCTCGACGACTTCGTCGTGTAGCACCCAGTCGTGCGCGTCTTCCAGATGTCTGCTCAGGAAATCTGCCTCTACGTTTTGCTGACCTGGCAGGTGTACCGCTGTGATAGACATTCCTCTGGCCAGGAGCCAATGCCATATCGTTTGGGATTCTCGAGACAGAGGTAGTGATCTTGTTCCCCCCTGTTTGTTCAGGTAATACATTGTGGTTGTATTGTCTGTCTGAACTAGGATAGATTTCCCCTGAACCAATGGAGAGAAAGATTTGAGAGCCAGATGGACTGCTCTGAGTTCCAGTAGATTTATGTGATAGTTCTTTTCCTTGTCGGACCACAGACCCTGAGCTTGGAAGGAACCCAGATGAGCACCCCAACCCTGAAGAGACGCATCCGTCACCAGAGTGTCGACTGGAATTGTCTGGTGAAACGGAGAACCTATCGACAGGTGTGGTCTGTGCATCCACCATTGTAGTGATTGAAAAGCCACTGTTGGTAGTCGAACTCTGTCCTCCCAGTGACCAGTCTTTTGGCTCCAATTGTTCTCTAATGCCTCCTGAAGGGGCCTCATGCGTAGCCTGGCATTCGGGACAATGAAGATGCATGAAGCCATGGAGCCCAGAAGCGATGTCACCTGACGAGCTGTAGGTGCATCGGCTGTTAATAGATGTTGACACTTCCTGTGGATTGATAAAAGTCGTTCCTCCGAAGGATACACTCTTTGGAGCTCTGTGTTTAGTATCGCTCCCAGGTAGCGGAGGTTTTGTGTTGGAATCAAGGTTGACTTGTCGTGGTTGATTTGAAGACCTAGAGACTCGAAAGTTCTTAGAACGATATCTCGATGTTTTCTCGCCTGATCCGGAGATGAGGCCTTCACTAGCCAGTCGTCCAGGTAGGGATAGACGAATATTTTTTGTCTTCGAAGGTGTGCCGCTACCACTGCTACACATTTTGAAAAGACTCGGGGTGCAGACTTCATGCCGAATGGAAGGACTCTGAATTGGTAGTGCTGTGACGCTATCTGGAAACGTAAAAATTTCCGATGTTTGGTTGCTATTGGGATGTGAAAATATGCATCCTGTAGATCGATGGAGCACATCCAGTCTCCCTGATGCAGTTGCGGGACAATCTGGTGAAGGGCTAGCATCCTGAACTTTTGTTTTCTTATGTACTTGTTCAGGAGCCGTAAGTCCAGAATTGGTCTGAAGAGGCCCTGTTGACCTTTTTTCGCCACCAGAAAGTAACGAGAGTACACCCCTTTTCCTTTTTGTGCCGGAGGAACCTTTTCTACAGCTTTCTTTTGTAGGAGTGCGAGAACTTCCTTGCGTAGCAGGCTGAGATGAGAAGGAAAACACCTTGCTGGCGGCAAGTGTGGAGGAGGTTTTTTGAAAAGGAGAGAATAGCCATGTTCGACAATATTGAGCACCCATTTGTCTTTTGTGATTGAGTGCCACTCGCGAAGATGATGCGTAACACTTCCCCCCACCGGAGTGGTGCACAGTGCTGAGGGAAGCAATGCCTCATTGCTTTGATGGCGTCTTTGCTGTAGACTGTTGAGGTCTACTTGACCCTCTGTCTCTTGTGGGTCTACGTGCCTGAAACAGGGGACGTCCCTGTCGTTGTTGTGGCCTTTGAGACCAGTGAGGGGTTTGAACCCTCTGCTGGAATGGTCGTCTGTCATACGGCCTGTACCTCCGCCTGAAGTCTTTTTTACGTTCCAGGCCCACTGCCCTCATCGTGTCGACTTCCGTTTTCATTCGGGCCATCTCTTCATCCGCGTGGGTACCGAACAACGAACTCCCGCTGAATGGGAGGTTCAAAATGCGCTGCTGTGCTTCCTGCTTCAGACCCGTGAGCCGTAGCCAGGAAGACCTCCTAGCGCAGATTCCGTGCGCATACCCATGCGCAGCCAAATCCGCCCCGTCCGCCGCCGCGCTGATGACCTGGTTAGATACTAGGCCCCCTTCCTGCAAGATTTCCTGGAAGTCCTGTCTATCTTCCCTGGGCAACTTTTCTGTAAATCTGTGGAGTGAGTCCCACAGAGAGCGGTCATATCTGCCCAGAAGTGCTGAGGCGCTGGAGACCTTCATAGCAGATGCCGCCGTACCGCACATCTTTCTCCCCAGAGAGTCTAGGTGTCTGCTCTCCTTATCCGGGGGGACTGTGGAAGATGATGCCACAGAGTGTGTTTTTCTGGCTGCGGCTAAGATCACAGAGTCCGGTGGCGGATCCTTCCGCAGGAATAAAGGATCTTGTTCCGGAGCTTTGTATTTCTTTTGAATCCTAGCCGGGGCAGACTTGAGAGTGGCTGGAGACAGAAAAGTGTCCATAGTCGGTTGCAGCAAACCCGGTACTAGTGGCAGCAGTTTTCTCGAGACTGATCTGTGTTGTAGGGTCTCAAAGATAACTGAGGATGAGGTGGCCGGCTCTGGTACCTCAATATTTAGCTTCTGCGCTCCCCTTAGAAGAACCTCATTAAAAGTGGTGATATCATCCACCGGGGAAATCCTAGCAGGTGGAGAATCTGTGAGTGTGGGGGAGTAGCGCCCCACAGACGATCCTGAAGAAGACCAAGAAGGTGATCTTCTGCGTGGTGTTCGTGACCTGGTTCTCCTTCGGGAACGGGACCTGCTCCGAGAGGCTGTAGCAGAGTGTGCAGGTCTTGTGGTCGGCTGACGAGAAGCAGAACGAGCCCGTCCTGCTCTAGCTGTAGGCGATGGCGTTCTCGGTAATGAGGCAGTAGGAGAATACATCCTCGAGTATTGTGAATCCGGGGATGCTGTGATGGGAGAAACATGCCCCGATGCTCTGGAATGGGATGATGCACTCCTTATAGAGACCACCGGTGAGGGAGCTTTGTCCGCTGGCTCCACTGCCTGTGACACCGCTGAAGGTTGTGTCGACGTCGATTGTATCCTCGACGTCGAAGGTTGCGCTGGCTGGTCTGCTCTCGACGTCGAATGTCCTGACGTCGGAGGTCTTGCCGTCGAGTGTCTTGACGCCGATCGCCTATCACGGGACCTGGACCTACTCGCCGTCGTGTGTCTCGACGTTGAGTGGCGAGTGGTCGACGGCGGATGTTCATGCCGTCGAGGTGTTTTTGGTGTCGTGTCCTTCGACGCCAAGGGGTGAGACGTTCTCAACGGCGAACGGGAGCGCCGGAGATGACTCGACGCCGAACGGCGGCCTGCCGTCGACGGAGATGTACCCCTGTGTCCCTGCTTCGACGTTTTGTCCCTCGACGTCGGTCTGGTCGCCGTCGATCTATGCCGGTGAGACGGTGGTGCCGATGACGTCGATGGAGAACAAACAGGTACAATCCTACCTGTCGACGTCGAACGGGCCATTCCTTCTGCTGTAGGTCTGGGAAGTGAAGAGGATGTTGACTTTTTCCTCTCCTGAAGCCCATGTAGCCTGATCTTCTCTCTGTCTTTGAGAGTCCTCCTTGACATGTTCTTACAATACTTGCAGGTGTCAGGACAGTGACTCTGTGGCAGGCAGACAATACACAGAGAGTGTGGGTCTGACTGGGCTTTCTTCTTCCCACAAGAGGGACATTTTACAAAAAGAGAAGGCATTTTTCTGTCAGAAAAAAACCTTCCTAGCTCAGACAAAGATATTACTTGTCGAGTGAAAAGTGAAAAACGCTTTTTTAAAGAATTTTTCTGAGGAAAACTCAGAAAAACTGAGAGCTCAATGCTCCAGGATCCTCTCAGAAGAAGCCGGAAAAAAGAACTGGCCTAACTGTGAACCAACTGTCACCTTCCCTTCACCCCTGAGGCATGGTGGGATACTGGAGGTGCTCAGGGTCTTAAAGGCACGGTGCCAAAGTTTTTATGGTTCTCCTGTGTTAACCTGCATGCAGCCTATTGGCTAAGAATGCTTCATTGTTTTTCAATGTGGTTTTTTCTATTTTTCTCTGCTATTTACTGCTGTTTACTTCCCTAAGTCCAGTTTTTGGGGCTTAGGTAGATATTTATGATCTATTGTGATTTTATAATATAATATAAAAAAAAAAAAAAAAAAAACTTGCATAGAAATAAAGCATTTTAGCCTATTTATGATTATAGCCTGCATTGCTGTTTTACACATGATAATATGTATGTATTTTATATATATATATGCTCCGGGGTCCCCGCACAAGTGCGGGAATATTCAATGTTTATGACTTTGATGAGGATCCCCTGGAAGAGAATGGTTAGTTTCTCTGGTAAGTAAAGCACTTACAAGATCAGTCTCGTGGCCATATGCTGCCCACCGTTGGGGGTTCAAGGCAACTCCAAACACCCAGTCTCAGCAACACAGGGCCAGTCAGGTGCAGAGGTCAAAGTAGGGCCCAAATAGCATAGGCACCTATGGAGAAAAAGGGTGCTCCGGTTCTAGTCTGCTAGCAGGTAAGTACCTGCGTCCTCGGGGAGCAGAACAGGTTTTTTTTTTTAGAGCACTGTGGGAGGTCACAAACAGGCACCCAAAATACACCCTCAGAGGCACAGGGGTGGCCGGGTGCAGTGTGCAAAGTAGGTGTTGGGTTTTGCGTTGAAAGCAATGGAGGGACCCGGAGGTCACTCTGGCGATGCAGGAAGGGCACAGGGAACCTTCTCTGGCCAGCCACCGACTGGGCTAGGTTGAGGGCCGCCTGCTGGTCACTCCTGCACCGGTTGTTGGTTCGTCTCCGTCCTGGGGGCTGCAGGAGCAGTGCTTTTTCCAGGTGTCAGGTTCCTTTGTTACCAGGCAGTAGCGGTCAGGGGGAGCCTCCGTGTCCTCTCTGCCGGTGTTGCTGTGGGGGTGCAGGGAGGTCGACTCAGGGTGTCCACGTCGTTGGAGTCACCTGGTAGTCCTCTCTGCGACGTTAGTTCCTCTGAACACGAGCCGGTTGCGTCTGGTTCAGTGTGAAGACTCACTCTTCCGGAGTGAGGCTGGAGTCTCTTTAAAGTTAGTTTCTTTGTAGTAGTTTTTGGACAGAGCCGCGGTCCTCTGGAGGTTCTTGGTCCTTTAGGTGCAGGTCAGTCCTCTGAGTCCTCAGAGGTCGCTGGTCCTGCCGGATGCATCAATGTGCAGGTTTCTGACTCGGGAGACAGACCGGTAGGGCTGGGGCCAAGTCAGTTGTCATCTTCGTTGTCGCTGCAGGGCTTACAGATCAGCAGTCCTGCTTTCGTCAGGTTTCAGGAATCTGATTTCCTGGGTACAGGGTCGCCCCTAAATACTCAATTTAGGGGTGTGTTTAGGTCTGGGGGCAAAGGCCAATGGCTACTGTCCTGGAGGGTGGCTACACACTCTTTGTGCCTCCTCCCTGTGGGGAGGGGAGCACATCCCTAATCCTATTGGGGGAATCCTCCAAAACAAGATGGAGGATTTCTTAAGGCAGGAGTCACCTCAGCTAAGGACACCTTAAGGGCTGTCCTGACTGGTGGGTGACTCCTCCTTGTTTTTCTCATTATCTCCTCCGGACTTGCCCCCAAAAGTGGGTGCTGTGTCCGGAGGGGCGGGCATCTCCACTAGCTGGAGTGCCATGGGGCGCTGTAACAGGCTTGAGCCTTTGAGGCTCAGCGCCAGGTGTTACAGTTCCTCCAGGGGGAGATGAGAAGCACCTCCACCAAGTACAGGCTGTGTTCCTGGCCACAGAGTGACAAAGGCACCCACCCCATGTGGCCAGAAACCAGTCTGGTTGTGGCAGGCTGGCAGAAACTGCTCAGCCTAAAACTAGTAGTTGGACTGGTATACAGGAGGCATCTCTAAGATGCCTTCTCTGTGCATTTTTCAATAAATCTCACCCTGGCATCAGTGTGGATTTATTGTGCTGAGAAGTTTGATACCAAACTTCCCAGAATCCAGTGTAGCCATTATGGAACTGTGGAGTTCGTATTTGACAGACTCCCAGACCATATACTCTTTATGGCTACCCTGCACTTACAATGTTTAATATTTGGCTTAGACACTGTAGGGGCATAGTGCTCATGCACACATGCTCTCACCTGTGGTATAGTGCACCCTGCCTTAGGGCTGTAAGACCTGCTAGAGGGGTGGCTTACCTATGCATGGGGCATGGCACTTTGAGGGGACTGCCATGTCGGCTTAGTCATTTTCTCACCACCAGCACACACAAGCAGTAAGGCAGTGTGCATGTGCCGAGTGATGGGTCCCAAAGGTGGCATAATACATGCTGCAGCCCTTAGAGACCTTCCCTGACCACAGGGCCCTTTGTACCAGGGGTACCATTTACAAGAGACTTATCTATGTGCCAAGGCTGTGCCAATTGTGGAGACAAAGGTACAGTTTAGGGAAAGAACACTGGGGTTGGGGCCTGGTTAGCAGGGTCCCAGCACACTTTCAATCATAACTAGCATCAACACAAGGCAATAAGGTAGGGGGGTAACCATGCTATAAGAGGCATTTTCCGACAAATCTGCAGCCCTTTCTCCCCTCCCTTCAACAGCCCACCTGTTCCTATCCCTTCACACTTGTGTTAGAAACCTGTAGCATGGCCACCTCTTTTGGTAGAGTGGGACAGAGCTTAACACACTCAGACCTCAATGGCTTACGTTTTGATCTAATCCAATTTTGTAAAGAGGCTACTATTAAACAGTTTATTAGTTGTGCACTGCTATTGTAAATGACTTGTAACAAAAAAAAAAAAGGAAGAAAAAGAAGAAGTTACTTACCTGTAACTGTAGTTCTCCAGTATTGGAATCTTTCATAGATTCACATGCTTGAATCCTTCCCCGTCATTGAGATGGGAGCCCCCAGTACATCAAAACAGCTATACATACATGCTACTGCAAAGATAAAAGGCCTAAGCCTTCACTCTAGTAGCCTATCCTGGTCATTATGAGCAAAAGGACCGAAACAAGGCCCAGCCAATCAGGCTTCCCTGCCCTCTAGAACCCTCCTGAGAGGAGATCCCTTCCCTCAGATTTTCTCAAGCACGAGTATAAGAGTATCTGAAGAAGACAGGAGAAGGTGAGCTTCCCACGGGAGGAGGGAGGGTCGCATGTGAATCTATGAAAGATTCCAATACTGGAGAACTACAGTTACAGGTAAGTAGCTTATTTTCTTACTCTAGTATTGGAACTTTCATAGATTAACATGCTTGAATAAGAATAGCAAGCAGTGATGAAGCACATTGTATAACATTAAACCATACGTATAGTTATTGATACACAAACATATAAACACATACACACACACACCTACACACACACACATACACACATACATACATACACACATACATACACATACATACATATACACATATTCACACACACATATATACATACATATATACATATACACACATACACATACATACACACATACATATACACACATACACATATATACCTATACACACACACATATACCTATACACACACACATACACATATACACACACATATACACATATACACACACATATACACACACACTTACATACCTTGTAACATCCATATATCAGCAAAATCTTATGGTATGTTAAACAGGCAAAACTATGAATATGAGAGCCATAAAGAAAGAAAAACTTATGCAATGTGCACAAATTAGACTGGGCTGGCGGGAAAGGGAATAAAGAACTTACAATAGCTTGCCACTACTGGAAAAGATGTCGCAACACTGCTTGTCCTACCGCCATATCTCCTTGCTGAGTTTCCTCCAAACAGTAATGTCTTGCAAAAGTATGCACAGACTTCCATGTGGCTGCTCTGCAGATGTCCTGAATGGGCACTCCTGCAAAAAGTGCCATGGATGCAGCCATTTTCCTTGTAGAATGTGCCCGCGGTGGATTCTGCAAAGGTTTTCCTGCCAATGTGTGACAATAGTTAATGGTAGAGGCTATCCACCTTGCAATTCCTTGTTTAGATAAAGCTCACCCCTTGCATGGAGCACTGAAAGCCACAAAAACCTGGTTAGATTGTCTAAACTGTTTAGTTCTGTCAAGGTAAAAATTCAGGCACCTCTGAACATCCAAAGAGTGTAGAGCCTGCTCTGCTGGCGTTGGTGGATTAGTAAAGTATGTTTTCAGTACCACTGGTTGAATTATATGAAAGGATCCTGGATTGCGAATGCCTGTATTTCACTTACTCTTCTAGCTGAAGGGAGAGCAAGCAGAAGAGAGACTTTCCAGGATAGGAACTTTATATCTTCCTTGTGGGTTGGCTCAAACGGTGGTTTCATTAATTGAGACAAGACCAAGTTAAGTTGCCATGAAGGAGGTGGAGGCCGTACCGGAGGGAAGGACCTGAACAGACCCTTCAGAAACAGTTTTATGACTCTCGCCAACCACAGGGGAGGCTTGTTCTCCGTACGCCTATAATGGGAAATTGCTGCCAAGTGAACTTTAATCAAAGAAATCGCCAAACCCGATTTGGCTAGGAGCAGAAAATAAGGTAAAATGTGCTGAGGTGATGACGAAAAGGGGTGCACCTGGACCCGAGCACACCAAGAGCAGAATCTCTTCCACTTCAGATATAACATTTGTTGGTACTCTCAGCTACAGCTCTGGCAAGAATGGTCCTGCAATCCGATGGCAAATCTAGATCCGCAAACTCATGGTGTTCAGGAGCCAGGCTGTCAAGTGAAGCCGGATCCGGGTGGAGAACTTGGCCCTCGTTCATCGTAAGTAGGGAGGGTATAGCTGGTAGAGAGATGCTGCGGCTCTGCGAGAGGTGAAGGAGTTCTGTATACCAAAACTGACAAGGCCATGCTGGATCAATCCGAAGGAGCTTATAGCATTCGATCTTGATCTTCGCCAGAACCCTTGGAATCAGGGGAATGGGAGGAAAAGCTTAGGCATAAATTCCTGACCATGCCATGGAAAACACATTCCCCCAAGAGCCCCGATGTGGATCCAGACTTGCGAAGAAATGGCATTTCGCGGGGTGGCGAAGAGATCTAAGTTTGGTTTCCCCCTTTGGGCCAAAACCGGATTCAAGACTTCCTGGTCCAATTCCCACTCGTGGTTGGACGATCGTGATCTACTCAGGGAATCCGGAATGACGTTCTGTATACCTGTGACATGTTCCGCTCGAAGGTTTATTTTGTAGCTGATGGACCGTTCCCAAATGCGCTGAGATTCTCTCGATAAGAGTAGAGATCTGGTTCCTCCCTCCTTGTTTATGTAATTGTAGGAAGTTGGCTCTGTATATACTATTTCAAAGTAAGAAATAGTGTGCACAGAATCCAAGGGGTCCCCTTAGAGGTAAGATAGTGGCAAAAAGAGATAATTCTAATGCTCTATTTTGTGGTAGTGTGGTCGAGCAGTAGGCTTATCAGAGGGTAGTGTTAAGCATTTGTTGTACACACACAGGCAATAAATGAGGAACACACACTCAAAAGACAATTCCAGGCAAATAGGTTTTTTTTTTTTATAGAAAAATATATTTTCTTAGTTTATTTTAAGAACCACAGGTTTAAGATTTACAAGTAATACTTTAAATGAAAGGTATTTCACTCAGGTATTCTAGGAACTTTGAATAATCACAATCGCATGTACAGTTTTGACAAAAATGGCAATAAGTTATTTTAAAAGTGGACACAGTGCAAAAATCAACAGTTCTTGGGGGAGGTAAGTAAATGTTAAGTTCACAGCTAAGTAAAACACGTACAGGGTTCAAAGTTGGGTCCAAGATAGCCCACCGTTGGG
Source organism: Pleurodeles waltl (assembly GCF_031143425.1). Taxonomy (NCBI): domain Eukaryota; kingdom Metazoa; phylum Chordata; class Amphibia; order Caudata; family Salamandridae; genus Pleurodeles; species Pleurodeles waltl. The sequence continues at coordinate 989,310,345 of NC_090450.1, forward strand.
GATTCAAGGCAACCCCAAAGTTACCACACCAGCAGCTCTGGGCCGGTCAGGTGCAGAGGTCAAAGTGGTGCTCAAAACACATAGGCTTCAATGGAGATAGGGGTGCCCCGTTTCCAGTCTGCCAGCAGGTAAGTACCCGCGTCTTCGGAGGGCAGACCAGTGGGTGTTTTGTAGGGCACGGGGGGGCACAGAAAGTACACCCTCAGCGGCACAGGGGCGGCCGGGTGCAGAGAGCAAACAGGCGTCGGGTTTCTAATAGGAATCAATGGGGAGACCCGGGGGTCTCTTCAGCGGTGCAGGCACGGGGGACTCCTCGGGTTAGCCACCACCTGGGCTAGGCAGAGGGTCGATTCCTTCAGGTCCTGGTGGCTGCGGGAGCAGTGGGGTTTCCAGGTGTCTGGTTCCTTGAAGCAGGCAGTCGCGGTCAGGGGGAGCCTCTGGATTTCCTCTGCAGGTGCTGTGGGGGTTCGAGGGGGGGGGGGGGGTCAACTCTGGCTACTCACAGGCTTGCAGGCGCCGGGGAGTCCTCCCTGTAGTATTAGTTTTCCGCAGGTCGAGCCAGGGGCGTCAGGTGCAGAGTGGAAAGTCTCACGCTTCCAGCAGGAAATGTGCGGTCTTTAAAAGTTGCTTCTTTGTTGCAAAGAGTTGCAGTTTCTTGAACAGGGCCACTGTTCTCTGGAGTTTCTTGGTCCTTTAGATGCAGGGTAGTCCTCTGAGGCTTCAGAGGTAGCTGGACCCTGTTGGATGCGTCGCTGTTGCAGTTTTCTTCGAAGTAGGGAGACAGGCCGGTGGGGCTGGGGCCAAATCAGTTGTCTCTGTCTTCACTGCAGGGCTTCAGGTCAGCAGTCCTTCTTTAGGTTGCAGGAATCTATCTTCCTCGGTTCTGGGGGCCCCTAAATACTCAATTTAGGGGTGTGTTTAGGTCTGGGAGGGCAGTAGCCAATTGCTACTGGCCCTGAGGGTGGCTACACCCTCTTTGAGCCTCCTCCCTGTGGGGAGGGTGGCACATCCCTAATCCTATTGGGGGAATCCTCCTTCTACAAGATGGAGGATTTCTAAAAGTAAGTCACCTCAGCTCAGGACACCTTAAGGTCTGTCCTGACTGGGGGGGGGGGTGACTCCTTGTTTTTCTCATTATCTCCTCCAGCCTTGCTGCCAAAAGTGGGGGCAGTGGCCGGAGGGGCGGGCATCTCCACTAGCTGGAATGCCCTGTGGCACTGTAACAAAGGGGGTGAGCCTTTGAGGCTCACCGCCAGCTGTTACAGTTCCTGGAGGGGGAGGTGAGAAGCATCTCCACCCAGTGCAGGCTTTGTTCCTGGCCACAGAGTGACAAAGGAACTTTCCCCATGTGGCCAGCAAGATGTCTGGTGTGTGGCAGGCTGGCAAAAACTAGTCAGCCCACACTGGAAATCGGGTATGTTTTCAGGGCGCATCTCTAAGATGCCCTCTGGGTGTATTTTTACAATAAAGTGCACACTGGCATCAGTGTGCATTTATTGTGCTGAGAGGTTTGATACCAAACTTCCCAGTTTTCAGTGCAGCCATTATGGTGCTGTGGAGTTCGTGTTTGACAGACTCCCAGACCATATACTCTTATGGCTACCCTGCACTTACAATGTCTAAGGTTTTGCTTAGACAGGGCGGGGACATAGGACTCATGCACATATGCCCTCACCTGTGGTATTAGTGCACCCTGCCATAGGGCTGTAAGGCCTGCTAGAGGGGTGACTTACCTATGCCACAGGCAGTGTGAGGTTGGCATGGCACTCTGAGGGGAGTGCTATGTCAACTTAGTCATTTTCTCCCCACCAGCACACACAAGCTGTGAAGCAGTTGCATGTGCTGAGTGAGGGGTCCCTAGGGTGGCATAAGAAATGCTGCAGCCCTTAGAGACCTTCCCTGGCATCAGGGCCCTTGGTACCAGGGGTACCAGTTACAAGGGACTTACCTGAATGTCAGGGTTGTGCCAACTGTGGAGACAAAGGTACAGATTAGGTAAAGAACACTGGTGCTGGGGCCTGGTTAGCATGGTCCCAGCACACTTTCAAATCATAACTTAGCATCAGCAAAGGCAAACAGTTAGGGGGTAACCATACCAAGGAGGCATTTCCTTACAGCCTGCTACTGGGGCGAGACATTTTGTGAAAATTTGTGGCGCTGACTGCAAGCCGAATGTGAGGACTTTGAATTGATAATGGGCACCGGCTACAGTGAAGCGTAGATACTTGCGATGTTTTACATGTATCGGTATGTGGAAATAAGCATCCTGGAGATCTATTGTTGTCATGTAATCTCCAGGGTTTAAAAGGTGCAGGATATCCGACAGCGTGATCATACGAAAGGATTGTTTCCGCAGAAACTTGTTCAACTTCATGAGGTCTAGGATTGGCCTCCATTCCCATGACCTCTTCCTTAATTGAAAGAACAGGGAGTAGAACCAGAGTCCTCTGTGCTGACTCGGAACCTCCTCTATCGCTCCCTTGGCGAGCATTAAGGAAACCTCTTGCTGAAGCAAGTGAAGATGAAGCAGTTTAGATTCCCCTGGCGGATGGTGTGGTGGTTTTTGTATAAATTCCAGAGTATGACCTCGAACCACTATATCTAGCACCCATTTGTCCGATGTTATTGTTTTCCACTTCTGGAGGTAATGGGAGATGTTCGCCACCACTGGATGGCTCTGTGCATGCTGTGGAAGCATAGCCGGTGCCTGACAAGAATCATTGCTTTCGAGGCAGATCCCAGGATTGGGAACTCTGCTTTCTTCTTCCTCCCTGTCTGGCGTATGAGGCGGTGCATGGTTGCCTATATTGCTGTTGGTAGGTTGGTCTATACTGAGGCTGCTGGTACGGCCTGTGGTAGGAACCTCGAAATGCTGTAAAACCCCTACCTCATGCACCCCAAAAGGGGTGCTTCCGGTACTCCAAAGTACCCAGGGACAGAGCAGTGTCTGTGTCAGCCTTGATGGCCTGTAATGCGTGGGCCACGTGTTTACCGAAGAGTCTCCGTCGTACGGCATGTCTAGAATTCTGGATTCTACCTCTGGTCTGAAGGTCGCTTTTAACCAACCTTGGCGGTGTAATACAGCTGCTCCCGCCAGCTGGCGAAAACCAGTGGAAGCTATATCCAGGGCGCAGTCAATATTTCTTCAGACGTACACTCTCCTGCCTGAAGGATTTTTTGTGACTCCCACTGCTTGCTTTCCGGGATGAGATCCATGAAAGCTTTCATACCGACCACATCTGACAATCACAGCGACCCAAAATCGCCAGGTTAATTTGCTGCACGAACAGTTATGGCCGACAGACGAGAATCTCTTGCCCACATCATCCAGTCTTTTTCCTTCCTTATCAGGAGTAGATATAGGCGCTCACGGGTTCTTAGAACGCCTCTGGGCAGCTTGGAAGATGACGAGTCCGGTCTGCCCCCTCAAGCATGCCGGAGAGTCCTGTGTCGCCTTATACTTTGTCGAGCTTCTGTGGAACTGGTGGAACAGTTGCTGTGTTCTGCATGATCTTGATCCCCTCACTCCAAATAAAGTCTATGATAGGGATAGCCCCCATAGACTTTCTTGCTTGCTCCTTAAAGTCATGGAGGAAGCATTCCGACAGACTGACATTGGCAAGTGAAACCATGTGGCCGCCCTATCCATCAGGTTGTCGACTTAAGCTTGATAGACACCTTTCTAGAGGTGGAAGGTTTAGATGAAGGAGAACAGTGTGATGACTACTTTCGACGAGGAGAAGATGGCTCAGATGAAAGTGAGCCCTGTACGCCTTTAGCACCTTCTTTATAATGCATTTGACGACACTTTCTTGATCTTTCAGCCTGTCCCAGGTCCTCAGATCTGGACCTTTTATGTGGCCTTTCTGATTCACTCTCCTCACCTGAAGTCCAGGATTTTGCCTGTAACCATGTTAAAAGTCTACCCTCTCGGTCTCTGAGGGTTTTTGCAGAGAAAGTGTGGCATAGCTTGGAGTCTTTCACCTGGTGTTCTGGATACAGGCAGAATAAGCAGTTTTTATGTGGATCATCCACATGCAGCCTTTTCTTGCCACAAGTCTTACAAGGGTGGAAAGGGGCTTTCCTAGAAGAATTTGACAACTATTTGAGGTTTTCTGAGAGAAAATCTTCCTGAAGTAGAAAACTGAGCAGAGCTTAGGGAGATTCCCTTCACATGACGTGCGGTAGAAAATCTGAAGGAAAGCCTCTCTGGAGATTTCTAGAGGGTGCTAGAGCCTGATTGGCCAGCAGCCAGGTTTGGGTCCTTTTCACAAAAGGACAGAGATAGGTTATATGAGTCATTTGGGTTAGCATTATAGCCTATGAAACTTTTTTGGTGCTTATTGCTTTTCATGTACTGTGGGACTCCCACTTCGACAACAGGGATGATTCAAGCATGTTAATTTATGAAAGATCCAATACTGGATAATTTAAGGTATGAAATGTACTAAAGCGAGACACCTGAAGTGACCAGTAACAAATTTGTTTCCCCATTTCAGTGTTAGGAGCTAAACGGAAGGGCCTGAAGAAAACCTTAATAGATAGGCAATTCTAAAAGAGGATGTTTTTTAAGGTTTAGGTCTGGTAATCTAGGTAAAAGATCTTGGGTTGGATGATTTTTTCCTGCATTTTGATTTAGCAAGTCAGGACTTGACATTGGCTCAAATAAAAAATTCAAAACAAGGGTGAGGATAACATGCAGTTTTCACAAAATTTTCTCCATAATTTGCTACATTACAGACAATATATTTGCCTGCTCTGCAGTCGACATAAAAGGTAGAACACCTTAACTGATTTCCTTTCCAAAACAGTCACTAATAGTAAAGGTAGTAGAACTGCCAGGACTGAAGCTCGCTGTAGGACCATAAACTGAGGGCAGGAACAATTCGGAGGCCAAAACTCAACCCGAAGAAAAATATTACTTAGCTGTAACTGTAGAACATCAGACATCTAACTTCGAAGGTTAGAAGGGCTCTTTCTGCTGCATTAGTAAAACATTTTAAGAGGCACAGGTTTGTTTAAACAAAAATCTGGCGGTAGTTTGGTGATAAAGTGAAGATTTGCCTTCATGATCATCACCCTTGTGAAATTTCAAGGAAGGTTGCTGGATACGGAATGCATGAACTTCACTTACTCTTATTGCTTAATATTAACCATTTTCCAAGAGAAGTATTTTAAATCCAGTTTGTGTATTGCCTCAAACGAACTTCTAAGTTGAGTATATAGTATACTAGGTTGCCATGAGGATGCTGTACATCTAAGTGGTGGAAGTCCTAAAGTCCTTTAAGGATTGGATGGTTGATCTGCTGTCCTTCTAAAGTGAGAAATGGCTGCTCCAAGTCAGATGAATAGCCAAGACCAGAGCGTAATAAATCCAGTAAACGAGGTAGAATTTCATGAGCAGATGTACTGATTACACCAAATACAGAAGTTCTTTCATTTTGCTTCACAAGTTTTATTAGTTGACAGTTCTCTAGCATTTTTCTTTGCTATCATAAGTTATGTATAAGAGTCTGAATTCATTGCAGTCAGGAGCCAAGCCGATCTACAACACTGCAGGGCTCGGGTGCAAGATTTGACCTTCGTTGCAAGATAAAAGATTCAGCAGAGGTGATCGTGAAATCGGATGTTGTTTGACGTAAAGCAGTAACTGTGAACCACTATTCTCTCAGCCACCATAAAGCAATACTTTAGGCAGTGTGGTTCCTCTACTTCATTTCTTCAACACCCTTAGAGGAAGTGGGGGAAAAGCTTAAGTAAAGAAGCCCGACCATGCATTTTCAGTTTAAATGGGTCACAAACTGCTTCAGATTCAGTTTGCCCCAGCGATATTTTTTTTCAAATGAGTTTGGATTAATCCTACTAATGACATTCTTTCAATGTTCTGCTGCGGGTGCCAGCCCAAGCTTTGTTCACACCTGGGAGAAGTTCAGCTGTTAACTGGACGTTGTGTCGAATGGCCCAATCCCATATCTTCTGGGGATTTTCAGATAGGAGACGGATAAGTTACTTACCTGTAAATCCTAGTTCTCTTCCAGGGGTATCCTCATCAAAGTCAAACATTGAATATTCCCGCCCTCGTGCGGGGACCCCGGAGCATACATAAAATACACACATGTAAAAGTATGAAATATCCACGAAAAATATATATATAGCATTTTTAGTAGACAATTTTCATACCAAACTCATGTATACGTGTGTACAACAGGAATGCAGACTATATTCATAAACAGGCTAATATGCTTAATTTCTAAGGAGTTTTTTTTTTTTTTTTTTTTTAAACTGTCCCTTTCAAAATTACAATAAGAGAAAAAAAAATCCAAAGCCCCAAAGCTGGGCCCAGGGAAAGAAGCAGTAGCAACATCAGTAAAAAAAGAGAAAAAACTACATTGAAAACAATGGAGCATTATTAGCCAATAGGCTGCATGTAGGTTAACACAGGAGAACCATAAAATTCTGGCACCGTCCCTTTAAGACCCTGAGCACCTCCAGTATCCCACCATGCCTCAGGGGTGAAGGAGAGGTGACAGTTGGTTCACAGTTAGGTCAGTTCTTTTTTACGTGACAACGTATCCAACAAATTGTAGAGATCGTCTGTCCTGCACTTCTAGGAGACTTGCGTCCAGGGAGGAGGGTGGGTTGTTTATGACTTTGATGAGGATACCCCTGGAACAGAACTAGGATTTACAGGTAAGTAACTTATCCTTCTCTTCCAGGGGATCCTCATCAATAGTCATAAACATTGAATAGATTAGCAAGCCCATCCCTTAACTCTGTGGACTGTCCAATAGAAGTGCAGGAAAAGAAATACACTATGCAAACAAATTTCTCAGAGACTCTTGCCCGACTTGGGCGTCTGCTCTGGCATCTGAGTCCAAACAGTAATGCCTAGTAAATGTATGTACAGACTTCCATGTAGCAGCCTTACAGATTTCAGAGATTGGAACATTATTAAGGAGGGCAGCAGTAGCCGCTTTTCCTCTTGTCGAACGAGCCTTAGGTCTAGCTAATAACGGTTTGTTAGCCAACTGATATGCAGTAACAATACATGAAACTATCCATCTAGATATTGTTCGTTTCGAGGCTGCATCGCCTGTTCTCATATGACCGTAATTTACAATTAGGTGGGGAGATAGTCTAATCAATTTGGTCTTATCCAAGTAAAATTTTAGCACTCTTTAAATCCAGAGAGTGTAAAGCTTTTTCCGCCGGAGTATCTGGCTTGGGGAAAAGTTGGTAGTGAAATAGTCTGATTAATATGAAAATCCGACACCACCATCGGTAAGAATGATGGGTGAGTTCGCAGAACCACTCTATTTTGATGGAAAACCGTGTACGGTTCCTTGGAGGACAAAGCCTGAATTTCACTGACCCTCCTCGCTGCAGTAATGGCTACGAGGAAAGCTGTCTTCCACATAAGGTGTTGCAAAGAAGCTTTGTGGATAGGTTCGAAAGGAGGGCCCATGAGTCTTGATAATACTATGTTTAGTTCCCATGGAGGAGAGGGTTTTCGAATGGGTGGAAAAACCTTCTTCAAACCTTCTAAGAAATCCTTGACTACTGGTCTTGTAAAAAGGATTCCTGAGAAGGTGACTTATGATAGGCTGTAATGGCAGATAAATGTACCTTAATAGATGACACTTGCAGACCTGATTTCGCCAGATGGAGCAGGTAAGACAGTATGACCTCCTCCTGAGCCAGTATAGGATTCTGACCTTGCTGACGACACCATATGTAGAACCTCTTCCACTTGAACGTGTAAGAACGCCGCGTGGAAGGTCGTCTGGACTCCTTCAAGATGTTCATGCACTCCTGTGAGAGCCCTAGATGCCCATACTGCAGGAATTCAGGAGCCATGCCGTCAAGCTCCGAGAGGGAAGGTTGGGGTGAAGTATCCTGCCTTCCAGCCTGCAAAGGAGATCCGGTCTGCACGGCAGCCTCCTGTACGGTTGTTCTGATAGGTTGAGAAGATCCGTGTACCTGAACTGATGAGGCCATTGCGGGGCTATGAGAATCATTCTGGTGCTGGATCTGTAGAGTTTGTTTATCACCACTGGTATCAGGGGAATCGGTGGAAAAGCGTAGAGAAATATCCCTGACCAGTCGATCAACAGGGCATTCCCTCGAGACCCCGGACAGTAGAACCTGGACGCGAAGTCTGGGCATTTTTTGTTTATCTCGTCTGCAAACAGATCTAACTTGAGGCTGACCCCATTGAACGAAGATGTCTTAGACAACCTTGTTGTGAAGTACCCAATCGTGGGCATCTGAGGGTTCTGCTTAGGAAGTCCACCTCCACGTTTTGCTGCCCTGGGAGGTGAATTGCTGCAAGAGACATTCCCCTCGCTATGAGCCAATGCCAAATGACTTGAGACTCCCGAGACAGGGGCCGGGATCTTGCCCCTCCTTGCTTGTTCAGATAATACATTGTCGTCGTATTGTCAGTCTACACCAGGAGAGACTTTCCCTGAATCGATGGAGCAAATGATTTGAGAGCCAGATGGACCGCTCTGAGCTCCAGCAGGTTGATATGGTACGACTTCTCTTTGCTGGACCACAAGCCCCGAGCTTGAAGGGAACCCAGATGAGCTCCCCAGCCCTGAAGCGATGCATCCGTTACCAGAGTGTCTGATGGAATTGGCTGATGAAAAGGATCTCCTACTGACAGGTGATGTCTGCGCATCCACCATTGTAATGATTGCCGTGCTCCTACCGGAGAAGCATTCTGTCCTCCCAGTGGCCAGTGTGTTAATTCCAGTTTTCATCTAGAGCCTCTTGAACACGTCTCATATGCAATCTGGCGTTCGGGACAATGAAAATGCAAGAGGCCATGGAGCCCAACAGAGATGTCACCTGACGGGCCATAGGCGCAGGGGAACCCAGAAGGTCTTGACACTTCCTCCTTATTGATAACAGTTGTTCCTCCGAAGGATACATTCTTTCGAGCTCTGTATTCAGTATCGCTCCCAGGTAGTGGAAGGTTTGTGTTGGGATGAGGGTGGACTTTTGGAAGTTGACTTGCAGACCTAGAGATCGGAAAACACTGAGCACAATGTCTAGATGCTCTTTCGCCTGTTCCGGGGAGGAGGCTTTCAGTAGCCAGTCGTCTAGGTATGGATAAATGAAGATTTTCTACTTCCTTAAATGCACCGCTACTGTTGCTACACACTTGGAGAATGCGCGAGGGGCAGATTTTAGGGCTAAAGGAAGCACCTTGAACTGATAGTGTTGGGAGGCTATCACAAATCGTAGGAATTTCTGTTGTTTGGGAATGATCGGGATATGAAAATACACATCTTGCAGATCTATGGAGCACATCCAGTCTCCTCGATGCAGTTGAGGGAAAATCTGATGAAGAGCCAGCATTCTGAACTTTTGTTTCCTTATGTATTTGTTCAGCAGCCTCAAGTCTAAAATTGGTCTGAAGACTCCTTCCCGACACTTTTTTGCTACTAGAAAATAGCGGGAGTATACGCCCTTTTGCTCCTTGAGCGGCTGGCACCTTTTCTATCGCTTTTTTCTGTAATACAGTGCGAACCTCTTTGCGTAATAAGTTCATTTGAGCAGGTCTCAACTTGGTTGGTGGCAAATGAGGTGGAGGTTGTCGGAAAAGAAGAGTATCCACTATCTACAATGTTCAGCACCCATTTGTCTTTTTTTATGCCATGCCACTTGTGAGTGAACGCTGTGATACTTTCCCCCCCCCCCCCAACCAGAGTGCTGTACGGTATTGAGGGAAGCAAATCCTCATTGTTTTGCGGGGGCTTTGGGATAGACTGCTGAGGTCTGCTTGATTCTCGGTCTCTTGTGGCCCTGCGAGACTGGAAGAGGGGACGCCCTTGTTTCTGTTGCGGTCTCTGGGACCAATGAGGGGTTTGAACCCTCTGTTGGAACGGGTGCCTGTCGTAAAGCCTGTACCTTCGTCTGAAGTCTTTCCTTCTCTCGAGGCTCACTGCCCTCATGGTGTCGACCTCCGCCTTCATACGTGCCATCTCATCATCCGTGTGGGTTCCAAATAGCGAGTTTCCATTAAACGGAAGATTCATGATATGCTGTTGCGCTTCCTGCTTTAATCCTGTGAGCCTCAGCCAGGAAGATCTTCTCGCACAAACCCCATGCGCGTATCCATGTGCTGCCAAGTCTGCACCGTCTGCTGCTGCACTGATGATTTGTTTGGACACCAGACTTCCCTCCTGAAGAATCTCCTGAAAGTCCTGCCTGTCCTCTAGGCAGCATTTCTGCAAATCTGCTCAGCGAGTCCCAGAGGGACCGATCATATCTGCCTAGGAGTGCTGAGGCGCTGGAGACCATCATAGATGCCGCCGTGCCACACAACTTCCTCCCCAGAGAGTCCAGGTGTCTACTCTCCTGGTCTGGTGGAACCGTAGAGGATGACGCCACTGAATGAGTCTTGCGGGCTGCAGCCAATATGACTGAGTCTGGTGGTGGATCAGCCCTGAGAAACAAAGGATCTTGATCAGGGGCCTTGTATTTTTTAAAGATCCTAGCAGGAGCTGAACGGAGGTTTGCTGGTGTTAGAAAAGTCTCCATGGTTGGCTGGAGAAGACCAGGCACGAGTGCTAACAACTTCTTCGAAACCACCCTGTGTTGCAGGGTTTCAAAGATTACTGACGAGTAGGTTGAAGGTTCCGGGACATCAATATTAAGCTTTTGTGCTCCCCTGAGTAGCACCTCGTTGAAAGTTGTTATATCGTCCACCGGGGAAACTCTAGCTGGTGGAGAATCTGTCAGTCGGGGAGTAACCTCTTATGGAAGATCTCGACAATGTTGACAAGGAGACCTTCTGTGATGGCGCTATCTTGACCTTGATCGTCTCTGGGAGCGGGACCTGCTTGTAGATCTTGTTGTAATGCGCCGAGGCCTAGTGGCAGACTGGCGAGACGTAGAACGAGCCTGTTCTGTATGCGCCGTTGGCGATGGTGTCCTCAGAAGATGCTGATGGTGAATACATCTGCGAGTATTGAGAGTCTGGAGAAGCAGGCGTCTTGTTAAGACTCTCCAACCACCTTGGCGATAGGTTTATGGGCGAGATGTGCCCTGACGAAGCGGTCCTTGACCGCCTAGACGATCCACTCCTTATGGAGACCACTGGACTTGGTGGAGTGACATTCTTGTCAGCTGGTGGTTGCTGACGCTCTTCCCCTTGAGAGATAGGCAGTACCTGTCTCGACGTCAAAAGGTGTACAGACGTCGAAGGAAGTACCATGGACTGCTCAGGTCTCTACGTCGAGCGCCTCAACGTGACCGGTGGTCCCTTGAATGTGCTCGGCTCGACGTCGTATGCTTCGCCGTTGAGTGATGGACCGCCGACGACGGAAGCCTCTGCTCTCCCGTTGAGGGGATCTCGACATCGTCTTCCGTGCCGTCGAGGGGTGTGATGCCTTCGACAGTGTACGAGCACGGCGGTGCTGGCTCGAGGTCGATCGGTGGGTTGCCGTTGACAGAGATCTCTCCCTATGATGGCTATGCGCCTTCGTCAACGTATCCATCGACGTCGGTCGGGTCGCCATTGACGGCGATCTGTGATGATGAGACGGTGGCAGCGATGACGTTGACGGGAAACACAGGCACCTTCTTACCAGCTGACGTTGATCTAGCCTGTCTCTCCTGAGAATGGCTTGTTGACTGCCTGGGAAGTGAAGAGGACGATGTCTTCTGCTTCTCATGAAGACCATGTAGTCTGATTTTCTCTCTGTCCTTCAGAGTCCTCTTGGACATGTTCTTACAGTGCCTGCATGTGTCAGGGCAGTGGCTCTGAGGCGCAAACACAATACAGAGAGAGTGTGGATCAGACTGGGCCTTCTTCCCACAGGAAGGGCACTTCACAAAAAGAGAAGGCATTTTCCAGTTAGGAAAAAATCCCCTCACTCAGACAAAGGTGAAAAACGTCAAGTGAAGGTAGAAAAAAAACACCGTTTTTGAATATTTTTCTGTGAAAAACTCGGAAAAATTAAGAGCTCAATGCTCCAGGATCCTCTCAGAAGAAGCCAGGAAAAAGAACTGACCTAACTGTGAACCAACTGTCACCTCTCCTTAACCCCTGAGGCATGGTGGGAGACTGGAGGTGCTCAGGGTCTTAAAGGCACGGTGCCAAATTTTGTGGTTCTACTGTATTAACCTGCATGCAGCCTATTGGCTAATAATGCTCCATTGTTTTCAATGTAGTTTTTTCTCTTTTTTCACATGTGTTGCTACTACTTTCCCTGGGCCCAGCTATGGTGTTTGGGAAGTTTCTTCTTGTAATTATAAAAAAAGATTGTTTTTTTGTTTTTTAAACACAAAACCTCAGTAGAAATAAAGTATTTTAGCCTGTTTATCAATATAGTCTGCATTGCTGTTATGCACATGTATACATGAATCTGGTATGAAAATTGTCTACTAAAAAATGCTATATTTTTCATGTATATTTCATACTTCCACATGTGTGTTTTTTATATATGCTCCGGGATCCCCGCACGAGGGCGGGAATATTCAATGTTTGTGACTATTGATGAGGATCCCCTGGAAGAGAAACCTGGAACCTGCCAAGAAGAACTGACTGGCTGCCCAAAGGACTCACCTGACTGCTTTCTATGAAGGACTGCTGCCTTGCTGTTGCCCTGCTGCCACCTCTGCTCCCAGGCTGTGGGGAAGTGCTCTCCAAGGGGCTTGGATAGAGCTTGCGCCTCCTGTTCCCTGAAGTCTCAGGACCAAAAAGACTTCTCTCTTGCAACTGGACTTCCTGTGCGGTGAAAATTCAACACACAGCTTGCTAAAACCGACGCACAGCCTGCCCCGCAGTGAGAAACTCACTGCACGCCGAACCGGAACGACGCAGCACAACTTCGCAAGGAGAAGATTGACGCAGGGCCTGCGTTGGGACCGGAACTTCGACGCACAGACCACCGGATCGAAGCACAGCCGACCTGGGACGATGTAGCCCGACTTAGAGGGTAAATCGACACAGCACCTGCCGTGCGGAAGAAACTTCCACGCAACGCCCACCGGAATTACGCAGCTCTTGTGACTTCGCTCCGCAAGCCCAGGATTCCACGCACAGTCCCCAGGGCGTCTGAAAACCCTGAAACCCAAAGAGGATCCACGACCGAGTGCCGGAAATCGCCACACAGCCGACCCTGCGAGGAAACTAAACGACGCATCACTGTGTGCGGTCCGAGAAATCGACACACACCCCTTTGTTTCCACACTTCTCCTCTGCACCCCTTTGTGGATATGTTTCACACGAACCAGGTACTTTGTGCTTGAAAGAGACTGCTTTTAAAAGACTTAAGACACTTTATATCGCTTTTCAGTGATATCTCTACATTTAGTTGTTGCATCTTTGATCGTTCTGACCTGCAAATATCCAGATAAATATTCTATATTTTTCAAAACACTGTGTGGTGTATTTTTGCGGTGCTATATTGTGTTACTGTATGATTTATTGCACAAATACTTTACACATTCCCTTCTAAGTTAAGCCTGACTGCTCAGTGCCAAGCTACCAGGGGGTGGGCACAGGATAATTTGGATTGTGTGTGACTTACCCTGACAAGAGTGAGTGTCCTTGCTTGGACAGGGGGTAACCTGACTGCCAACCACAGACCCCATTTCTAACAGATAGGATTTAACAGTGCCTGTATAGGCCACTGAGGCCTAGTGTAATACACTTACTGCTATGCATATTTAAGGTTAACGTGGGACTCCCACCTCTACAACGGGGATGATTCAAGCATGAGAATCTATGAAAGATCCAAAACTGGAGAAAGTTGAACCTATGAGTCAGTGGAGCAATACTGTAGAGCAACAACTCTTGGGTGAAGTCTTATGGCAGGACTTCCCATTCACAGGACTGAGGGGGGACTATGTCTGTAGCTGTGAAGCAACTATCAGGTGTCAAAGTAAAATAGTGAAAACAATTGAGTGACTTTGAGACCTTTCAAAACACTCTCAGATTCAGATCCAGGTCTCTCATCACAGCCTTGGGTACATGTCTCTAGATAGGGACTGACCTCCATCAAGTAGCAGTACAGGAAGGGCCCTTGGGAAATGATGAGATTTGTGCAGATGCAACTTGCCACAGTTTGCTGGACAGCACACAGCTGCTTTTTGGCCAGCTCAATACCTTGGCGTAATTTGTCCATATTACTCCTGTAACAAACAGAAAAAAAGAGTTATATAGGAAAGCAGAAATTCCCAATTGGCAATGCTGTATTCACCTCTGGGAAATAAAACAAGGACAGGCTCTTTTACCCAGACCGAAACCTGGATTGACTAGTTACAAGTACAATGGCCCAGTGAGTCAAATTCATCCACAGATCTACCCACTCAAGTCCATCAATCACATTGGGGTGTACTAGTGTGTCACTTAATGAATCACCAAAGAGCTGACTGATCAATTTAAAATGCAGTGTATTATTCAGATATCATGATACAATGTGTGTTACAGTCCAGTGCAAAAGGCGCAAAGTGCATAAAGTGCTTGGTGCATGACAAATGAGAAAGTTACTTACCATTGGCAATACTCTTTCGGGTAGATACTATCGAACCGCAGATACCTCACTTTTGAATATTTCCCCAAGGCATCAGACTGGATCTGGAAACTTCTGAGCAGATCGCGTTTTCCGGCTTCGTTCCAGTGCCTTTCTGCTCCAGAAAGGAAGAGCGGAGCCAATATAGGGGGCACTCGTGTGCTGATGTAATTTGCTTTTGAGGCAGTTTGAGCCCCCAGAAACAGAGCTGCAACAGTTAATTGATATCAACCTGTGTGTAGATTCACAGACTTGGGATCTTTTTAGTGGCAGGGTCCAATTCACAGAACAGCGAGGGTTGGTAAGGAATCTGTGGCTAGACTTGTTCTTCTGATAGAAACTTCTAACCACAGATTCCTCACCTTTCGAATAGATATTAAAGAAATATCTATTCAGAGATGGGTCAGTCGTAAAGACCTATTGGACAAGAGTTGGTTCCCCCTGGTTTTAGCATTGTTTTAAAATTTCATATTTTATTATTTTAGTTAAGCTACTTCCATTTAAACACATCTCTTGCATGGTGGTCTTCCAAGAATCTGGCAAAAGCTGCTTGCTTGCTTAGCCTTTGCACAACATGTAAGGAATAAGTTACTTACCTGTAACTGTAGTTCTCCAGTATTGAAATCTTTCATAGATTCACATGTGTCAATCATTCTCCGTCATCAGGATGCGAGTCAGCGGTACCTTTAAAAAAGTAGTGTCAACAGGGACATAACATATAGGCCTTGGGCCTTTTGGTTTAGTATCATAGGCATTAGGCAAAAAGGGAATAAACTTAAGGATAAACCAATCAGACAACACCGCCCTGTAGAACCTACCTGAGAGAAGTGCCAGTGCCTCAGATTTTCACAGCAATAGTGCTTACCAGAATAACTAACGAGAAAATAAAGGTGAGATTCTCAGGGGAGGTGGGTGGTTTGCATGTGAATCTATGAAAGACTAATACTGAAGAACTACAGTTATAGGTAACGTATTCCTTACTCCAGTACTAGAACTTTCATAGATTCACATGCTTGAATCAGAGTAGATAGCAGTATTGGGCACATTTTCTGGTAGATAAATATAAATTGAAACAGTGAACTATACATATGTAAATAAATATATACATCTTTATAGCTATACCTTAGCAATAGAGATTAAAATGTGCATAAGAATTAAACATGGTGGGATGGAAAGAAATTGGCTCACCTTTATTAAAACGGGTGTCGCAGAACAGCTTGACCTACTGCTGCTTACTTGTGGAGTTACGCCTCCAAGCAATAGTGCTGATTGAAGGTATGAGCAGTTTTCCATGTTGCTGCTCTGCATATGTCTGGTAATGATACTCCAGCAAACAGCGCCATGGATGTGGGGACAGCTCTTGTGAAATGAGATCGAACTTTTGAATTCAAAGCTCTACCAGCTTGTTGGGGACAGAATATAATGGTGTCAAAGATACATCTGGAAATGCTTTGTTTAGTTAGTGGAAAACCCTTTCTAGGTGCACTATATGCAATGAAGAGCTGATTGGATTTACGAAAATGTCTTGTTCTGTGTAGATAGAACTTTAAACACCTTTTAATATCTAGAGAGTGCAGTGCCCTTTCCGGCAAAGTCTGAGGATTTGGAAAAAAAGACTAATGCCATGGGTTCACCGAGATGGAAAATCAATCAAGACTTTAGGAATTAATTTAGGATTGATACGCAGAATAACCCTGTCGTCCCTAAATTAAAAGAAGGGTTCCTGGATGGTGAAAGCTTGGATTTTATTTACTCGCCAGCCGACGTGAGGATGAGGAGGAGAGCTATTTTCCAAGAATTATACTTTATATCCACTTTGTGAATAGGTACAAAAGGTGGATTTATTAGCTGTGAAAGAACTGTGTGTTGCTGCCACTGCGAATGAGGTCTTACCGGCAGGAATGTGCAGAACAATCCTTAAATAACCTCATCAACCACAGAGATGGAGTTTTCGGTGATCTCCTAAAACGAGAGATGGCAGCAAGGTGTACTTTAAAAGGAGAATGTGATAAGCCTGACTGAGCCAAGTGTAATTAAGTAGGGGAGAATCTTCTATAGTGACAAAGAGATGGGGGGGATATTTGATGTTTGGCATCAAATGCAAAATCTCTTCCATTTCAAATGATATGTCCTGTTAGTTCTGTCTGATCTTGCCCTAGCTAGAATTTCCCTGCGGGCTGAAGGAGAGTTTAAGTACCCAAATTCGTAGAACTAAGGAGCCAAGCCACTAACCGAAGAGACTTGGGGTATGGATGGTGAACTTGACCCTGGTTCATTGTCACTAGAAATGCTATTGGTTTGAGTGGTATGTGTCACCATGCTGAGAGTAGAGGCTCCATAAACCAGTGCTGACACGGCCGTGCTGGGGCTATGAGTATCATCTTGGAGGGCTCAGCCTTCATCTTCCTGATGAGTTTTGGAAGGAGGGGGTATCGGAGGGAAGGCCTAGGCAAATATGCAAAGTCTTCCTGTTTCCCATCATGCACAGCAAAAGGCAGTTGCCTCAGTTCTTTTTTGGAGGCTATTACCTGACATGAAGAAAAAACAAAACATTTGTTGGAGTACCCACCTCCATAATATTCATGTTCTATGTCAACTCCACCGGGGAGGAGGGAGGGTTGCTTATGACCATCATGGAAATACCCCTACGAGAGAACTGGAGTTACAGGTAAGAAACCATTCCTTCTCTCGTAGGGGATTTCCATGTATAGTCATAAGCATTGAATAGAGTAGCAAGCCCATCCCCATAACCGCGGTGGAGTCGACATAAGAATACTGAGAAAAACATGAATCATGCAAACAAATTCTTGAGTAAAGCCTGTCCAACCTGAGCATCTGCCCTAGCGTCTGTATCAAGGCAGTAATGCTTAGTAAAGGTATGGACCGACCTCCAAGTGGCAGCCTTGCATATTTCTGCCAAAGGGACATTTCTCATCAAGGCTACAGTAGCTGCTTTCCCTCTGGTCGAGTGGGCTTTTGGTCTACCACCAAGGGATTTGTTTGCTAACTGATAACATAACATTATACATGAAACAATCCACCTGGATAAAGATTGTTTAGATGTGCCCAAACCTGTTCTGATTGGGCCATAGTTAATAAAAAGCTGTTGTGATTTTCGTAAGCTTTTTGTCCTGTCCAAGTAAAATTTCAATACTCTCTTTACATCCAGAGAGTGCAGAGTTCTCTCAGCAGGAGTAGCTGGATTCTGAAAGAAAGTCGGTAATGAAATTGTTTGGTTCACATGGAAGTCGGAGACTACCTTAGGTAGAAATTTTGGATGAGTTCTCATTACCACTTTTGCAGAATGAAAAACCGTGTAGGGTTCCTGAGCGCAAAGGGCCTGGATTTCGCTGACCCTACGCGCTGAAGTGATTGCCACCAGAAAAGCAGCTTTCCATGTGAGATGCTGCAGCGATGCCTTGTGTATCGGCTCGAATGGCGGCAGCATCAGACGTGATAAGACAACGTTCAGTTCCCATGGAGGAGAAGGCTTTCTAATGGGAGGAAAAACCTTTTTTAAACCTTCTAGGAAATCCTTAATAATCGGAATCCGAAAAAAGGAAGTTTGTGAAGGACTCTTTCTGTATGCTGTTATCGCCGCCAAGTGAACTTTTATTGACGACAGTTGTAAGCCCGATTTTGCCAAACTTAACAAGTATGGTAAGATAGATTGTTCTCCACAAGAAACCGGGTCAATGTTGTTGTGTAAACACCAAATGCAGAATCTCTTCCACTTGCTTGCATAGGCTGATCGTGTGGAAGGGCGTTTTGCTTCCCTCAGAATTTCCATACAGTCCTGAGGTAAGTTCAAATGTCCATATTGCACTAGCTCAGGAGCCATGCTGCCAAACTCAACGATGAGGGGTTGGGATGAGATATCTGCCCTCTGAACTTCGTGAGAAGGTCCGGGCGATATGGTAGCCTGATGTGTGGTTTGAGTGACCGGTGAAGAAGGTCTGGGAACCACCACTGGCGTGGCCACTCCGGAGCAATTAGGATCATTTTGGTCTGAGCATTGGACAGCTTCTGGAGAACTGCCGGAATCAGGGGAAGCGGTGGAAAGGCGTAAAGAAATGCCCCTGACCAGCTTATCCATAGGGCATTCCCCAGTGTCCCTGGATGGTAATATCTGGAGGCGAAGTTTTGGCATTTTTTGTTTTCTGGGGTTGCGAATAGGTCTGTAGAAGGGGTACCCCAGAGTGCGAAAATGGAATGAACGACGTCGTCGTGTAGTACCCATTCGTGGTTCTCGCTTATTACCCGACTGAGGGCATCCGCTTGAACATTCTGGATGCCGGGCAGGTGAGTTGCCACTAGCGACAGGTTCCTGGCTAGAAGCCAATGCCAGATTGTCTGGGCCTCTCTGGATAAAATTCTGGACCTGGTGCCTCCTTGTTTGTTCACGTAGTACATAGTGGCCACGTTGTCTGTCTGAAGAAGGAGAGTTTCCGTTCTCAGAGAGGGAAGGAAGGCTTTGAGCGCAAGGTGGACTGCGCGAAGTTCCAGCAGGTTGATGTGATAGAGACTCTCTTTCTGTGACCACTCGCCTTGGACTCGAAGATGTTCCATGTGCGCCCCCCATCCGAGCAGTGACGCATCTGTTACGATGGTTTGAGATGGAGGTCGTTGTTGGAACGGAATTCCCCACCAAGAGATTGCTGGGCAAACACCACCACTTGAGGGATTGTAGGGTGTGAGGAGACAGCAGGACTTTGTTCTCCCAATCGTCCCTCAGTTGACACCACTGATCCTCTAGATTTTCCTGCAATGGTCTCATATGGAGACGAGCATTGGGAACCAGATGGATACAAGACGCCATCGAGCCCAGTAGAGAAGCTATTATTCTTGCAGTGGCTTGAGGTCTTTCCTGCAGTTGTTTGCACTTTTGGAGAATCGATAACCGTCGTTCCTCCGAAGGAAACACCTTTCCTAGCTTGGTATCTACAATGGCCCCTAAGTAATGCAACCTCTGAACAGGTGTTGCTGTTGATTTCAGAAGATTGACTTGAAGACCAAGTTTTTGTAGCAGTTGTAGAGTCCATTTGAAATGCTGCTGTGCCTCGAGATAGCTGGAGGCCTTTATGAGCCAATCGTCTAGATAGGGATAGACGAATATTCGCTGTTTCCTCAAGTGGGCGGCTACTACCGCCATGCATTTGGAAAAAGTCCTTGGCGCTGATTTTAGGCCGAACGGTAGAACTGCAAATTGGTAATGGCGTTTTCCGACAGTGAACCTTAGGAATTTTCGATGTTTCTTGGCTACTGGGATATGGAAGTAAGCGTCGCAAAGATCTATCGCACATAGCCAGTCGCCCTGACGTAAATGTGGGTAAATTTGGTGTATGGCTAACATCCTGAATTTTTCTTTGCGAATCCATTTGTTTGCTGTCCTCAGATCTAAGATGGGACGAAACTCTTGTTTGTCTTTTTTCTGTACAAGGAAATATCTCGAATAAATCCCCTTCCCATGTTGGCTGATGGGAACGGGTTCTATGGCTCTTTTTTGCAATAGGATATTGACCTCTAACTGCAGAGCTTCGAGATGGTGGTTGGCTGTTTTGGGTGGAACAGATGGTGGAGAACTGGTGAATCTGAGAGCGTAACCATGTCTCACAATATTCAATACCCAGGCGTCTGTTGTGATGCGTAGCCACTCGTCTAGATGATTTGAGATACTTCCCCCTACCGGAGTGGGTAACGGAGGAGGGGGAAGCAAAGATTCAGGGCCTAGACGTGGGAGTTTGTCGAGGTGTCTGGGTCTGAGGTGTTGAACGACCCCTTGTCGACTTTCTGGAGAAGCCCCTCTGATGCTGCTGCTGCTGCTGTTGCTGAGGGCGTGAAGACGACCAATGTGGAGCCTGATACCTGTGGGTGAACAGTCTTCTTTGATATGGGCGGAATCCCTTTCGCTGTTCTTTAGGTCGCTCTATGCCTACCGCTTTTAAGGTATCCAGCTCCGACTTCATTCTGGCCATCTCATCATCGGCATGAGAGCCGAATAAAGTGGAGCCTGAGAAAGGCAGGTTCTGTATCCTCTGCTGTGCTTCGGGTTTAAGCGATGTAAGCCGCAGCCATGCATGTCTCCTGAGCGCTATACCATGAGCATAGTTATGTGCGGATAGAGTTGAAGCATCTGCCGCAGCACTTATGATCTGGTTAGAAACCATTGCTCCCTCGCTCACGACCTCTAGGAAATCTTCCCTTTTGTCCCTAGGGAGATGCTCTGAGAACTGTAGTATAGAGTCCCAGAGGGATCGATCATATCTCCCTAATAAAGCAGTGGCACTGGCTGCTTTCATGGTGATAGATGCCGTCGAGCATACTTTTCTTCCTGCAGCATCGATCTTTCTGCTTTCTTTGTCTGGGGGAGCAGAGGAAGACGGTGACGTCGAATGCGATTTCTTCGCTGCCACTATAACTACCGAGTCTGGTACTGGGTCCGACCTCAAGAATAGAGGATCTTGCTCTGGTGGACGGTACTTTTTAATGAGTCTGGAAGGAGCAGACTTTGTTGTAGCCGGCGTGAGAAAAATGTCCATTGCCGGTTCAATAAGACCCGGAACCAGTGGAAGTAAAGGTCGTGAAGATGTCCTTTGATGCAAGGTCTCAAAGATTACTGATGTCGATTGGGCTGGAGCTGCTAGCGGGATATTCAGCTTGGTTGCCCCTCTCACTAAGACCTCCTGAAATGTGTTGACATCATCTATGGGAGACACTCTTGGGGATGGTGAGTCTGATAAGGTTGGAGAGTAGTCTCGTGTGGACGATGAAGAATGTCCATGGTGTGATTGACGGCGGTGCCTTGAGGTAGATGTACGTCTCGAGGAATAACCAGAACGCCCTGCAGATCGCGTTGGAGTCCTCGGAACAGGTTCTGGAGGAGGCGCCGGAAGAGGAGCCGTAGGTGTTACCGGCGTCTGTGGTAAAGGCGACTGCCTTTGTGAGAGCTGTGGTGATGCTGGAAGTAGGATAAGCGAGGCCGAGGATTCTGAGGTTGTATAAACCCTTCTAGGCCTCTTAGATGGTCTTCTCGACGTCGAAGCACTCCTCGACGTCGAACTGCGGTGACGCCGAGTGCCTCTAGACGTCGACTCGTCTCGCCGCTGAGAACCTCTCGACGACGAACCTCGACGTCGGTGCAGTGACGGTGAACGCCTCCGACGGCGAACACTCTCTCTCGACGGCGATCTCCCTCGCCGTGTCGACGGCGAGCCCGACTCGGATCTCCTTGACGTGGACTGTGTTCGCCGTGTCGACGGCGACCCAGATCTTCTCGACGTCGGGTGTCTTCGCCGCCTCGACGGCGAAATAGCTGTCGACGGCGAACGATGTCGTTTTCTCGCCGGCAAAGCACTCCTCGACGGCGAACATGTTGGCGCCGTTCCCTGCTTCGACGTCGACGCTCTCGACGTCGTCGGAGATCTATGTCGTTTTTCAGCAGGTCTGGAAGGAGTCATGGAGGAAACAGGTTGAGCCCTGGTAGAAGTCTGACCTTCTCCTCGCTCTGTAGTGGAATGGCCACTTTTTCTCCTGTCCTCTTTCGCCTGGAGTCGGATCTTCTCTCTGTCACGAAGGGTTCTTCTAGAGAAGGTTTTACAGATGTCACACGACTCCGGTTTGTGGCTGGATGGAAGACAAATTATACAGACCGTATGTGGATCTGTTTTAGCCTTCTTTCTTCCACAAGAAGGACATTTATCAAAAAGTGAAGGCATTTCTAACTAGAAAAACCTCAAAATTCTGTCAGAATTTAACAGAAATCAGTAGAAAATGATCACTCAAAGGTAAAAACGTCGAGTGAAAATGAAATTCAGAAGATATTTCAATGAATTTCTGTCACAAAAGCTTTTATGAGGTAGAGCTCAATGCTTCAGGGTCCTGTCAGCAGGAGCCGGAAAAAAGAACTGAGGCAACTGCCTTTTGCTGTGCATGATGGGAAACAGGAAGACTTTGCTTTTCTTAAAGGCACAGCTCTATTTACATTCTGTATAATGGCAGCCTATGGGCTACACTGCCCTGCATTGTTTTATTCTCATCAGAGGTGTAAATAAAGTATGAGAATGTATTTGTTATTACATTTCTAGAATAAATAGGTGTTTGAACATGAATTTACACTACTATTGATTTTCTTTTCAACAATTTGGCCTGTGTAGCTATTCACATAGGCTGCACAATGTTATTCTTAAGTGTTTTTTGACAGACCTTTTCTTTAAACGGCTGGTGTTTGCACTTAAGAATATAATTCACATCAGTGCTCCGGGGTCCCCGCAGGCGCGCGGAACTATTCAATGCTTATGACTATCATGGAAATTCCCCTACGAGAGAACCTCTATTCTGGATTGTACCTCGGGCCTGAACAAGGTAGCTGTGAGCCATCCTTGATGTAGTAAAGCTGTTGCTCTCACAATCTGCTGAATCCAGTATTTGCAATGTCCATCACGCAGTCAATGACTTACAAAGAAGTGTGTTCCCAGTTTGCTAAAATCTTTTTTGCCTCTCCTTTTATGTCAGCCGCAGACCATAACTTCCTGCCGTATCTACCTAGAAGGGCCAATGAATTTGCAGCTCTGACTGAGCACAGACACTGCTGAAAAGCATTTTCTTACATTGTGTAGACATCTACTGTCTTTATCTGGTGGTGCTGATCAAGGTGTTGAAGGGTTCTTAAACCTTCCCTTGGCTGCCTGACCCGTCTGGTCTTGGATAACCAGTCAGGCAAGCTGGGGTGTTCTCTGGGGCCATGTTGTTTTTTTTTATCCAGCCATGGTAACACCGCTGGACCCAAAACTGGACTGCACATTCCTTTCAGGTCCTCTTCCCAAATATAATCAATAATGTGTATGGCACTGCCAGTTTTCCTGTAAAGTTCTTTAAAATCATAAAGGCAACAGTCCTTTTGTTTTGTTGGTATTGGAAGCCCAAATCGAAGTGCTGCTCGCTCTAGTATATTGTGGAAACCTCCTACATCTACTTTGGGGAGTCAATTGGTGTTGGAGAAGGAGATAATGGTTCTGGCAATACGTAATCATCCCATTTGTCCTGGCGGTCCTGAAGCTCCCCTTCCTCCTCCCTCAGATGACGTGGGATCATCTAACTGACCTGTGGAGAATGTGGCAGGCGTGGAGTAGAAGGCAACAAGTGGGAAGATGCTGGAGTAGAAGGTGGAGGTGGGACAGAACTGCGTTGAACAGGGACTGCATTTGGTGGAGATCTATTTCTATCTTCATTTGGAGGTCGGTTACCAACACATGGTGTACATACCATTTGTTCGACATTGGTGTTGCTGGTGATGCAGTTGGTCTTAATATTGCTGCTCATCGTCTTCTCCATCAGAATGTTCCAGGCATTTTATGTGCAATTGTGATGGGCTAAGAGCTACCAGAAAAAGACTGTCCTTGTTCGAGTATTCATCCAGGAGGTAGAAGGGTAGCAATGAAGGTACTTTACTTGGTGATTTGTGTGCAGGTGTGATAATGTTTTCCCTTTTTGTGGGATAGGTTTGGACGCAGTCGACTATGGAAGAGTCTGAAAGTTCATTTTTCTCGTTGATGCCAATAAAAATACATTTCATATATACACAAGAGCGAACGTTCCACAACAATATAGAGCATACAACTATTTAGAAATACTATTGACATATCATGCTCATCAAAGTTGGTTCTAAGGCAACCTACCACATGCTGTACATGCTAGATTGGTAATGACGGGGCCACATGGCCAGTTCTAGCTTCTAACATACCATACCCAAACATACAAAATTTAGCAGCAGCCAATCTGCGTTCCTTATATAAATCAATTTTTGTAAAGCCCGTGAGGGTCTCAAGGCACTGGGAGGGGGAGGGGAGGGACCTTATCTGAAGAGTTATGTCCGGAGGTACTTCCTGAAGATGGTAAGCCTTTATATAATCTAAGACAAAGCCCGTCACTCAACACAATTTGTAATGCAGACATTGCTCCAGCAATGACTGCTCAAGTAATCCAACCACAATTGGCTACGCCAGGGATTCACCTAGTGACTTTTAATGCTATTATGGATAGATAAACTACCCACCAGACAGGCGTAAACTCCCTTCCGACTTGCTCAAAAAAACAAATCTCCTTGGAGCAGTGTTTCCCCATACGAGACCTCAAGACAAAAACAATTCTTACAATTTGCTTGACACTTGGTACACCTTCCATTCATGATTGTGCAACGTGGAATACAGTCTTTGCTGCAATTCAAACCATAAGAAATTACTTACCCGTAACTGCAGTTATCAAGTATTGGTATCTTTCATTGATTAACATGCTTGAATCTCTCCCGTTGTTGACGTGGGAGTCCCACGGTATCCTAAAAAGCAGTACATAGCAATAACCAAACTGACCATAGAGTTTGAAATGCAAAACAGGCCCAAATTTGACAGATTGTCCATGTCATTATATAAGATGAACCAAACTTGAATCACAGCCAATCAGGTGACAACACTCCCAAGAGAAGCTCCCTTCCACAGATTTTCAGAGTGAGAGTGAAGAATATAACCTAAGTAAAAGAGAGCCTCTAAGGGGAGGAGGGTGGGTCGCATGTGAATCTACGAAAGATACCAATACTGGATAACTGCAGTTACAGGTAAGTAACTAATTTCTTATCCAGTATTGGATGTTTCATAGATTCACATGCTTGAATCAGAGTAACAAGCAGTATCATAACATTAACATGGGTGGAGGAAATGAAAAACATTGCGTTTTCCCTTTCTCTCTTACCCCGATATACTTATACATATGAACTCTTCTCTTTTTTTTAAAAAAATATAAAGAGGTAAGTAAGCATACAAATGATATCAAGACTATAGCGAAAGCATAGACATCGAACTTGGAGAAAAAATATCAGATTAATACAAAAACAATATAAAAAAACAACAATAATAGAAAAATTAAATTCTACATTACTAAGAGGCTCACCTTTACTGGAACAGGTAACGGAGAACTGCTTGGCCCATGGCCACATCTGTCTTATGGGTAGCCTGAAAGTAATAGTACTTCGCGAAGGAGTGGGTACTCTTCCAAGTAGCAGCACAGCATATTTGATCCAGCGACACCTCAGCAAACAGAGTTGCAGAGGTTGAAACTGCTCTCATTGAATGCACCCTAGGTCGCCTTTTTAGGGGTTTCCCTGCTGCAGAGTGGCAGAGTTGAATAGTTGCCGATATCCATCTAGCTATTGTTGCCTTTGTCACTGAGGAACCCAGACGCCCAGGTCCATAGGAAAGTAATAATTGAGCAGCTATGCAAAAAGTCTTAGTTTGCTGGAGATAAAACTTAAGACATCTACTCACATCCAATGGATGGAGGAACTTTTCCACAGGAGATCTCGGATTAGGAAAATATGTTCAAAGAATAACTAGCTGATTCAGATGAAATTTGAAGGAACTTTAGGAATGAACTTCTGATTTGTTTTGAAAATGACAAAATAGTTCGTGAAACGCAGAAAAGGTTGCTGTACTGTGAAGGCTTGAATTTCACGGACCCTTCTGGAGGACGTGATCGCTAGAAGTAAAGCTACCTTCCAAGTGAGGAATTTAAGATACGCTTTGTGTGGGTTCGAACTGAGGCTTCATTAGTTGAGAGAGAGCACCACATTAAGGTGCCATTTAGTTGGCGGTAACGTTACTGGAGGAAAAACTCTGAATACACCCCTCATGAATTGCTTAATCAGATGTTACGAGCAAAGAGAGGCCGTATCCGAAGAATGCCTTATGTTGAAATTGCTGCCAGATGCACCTTAACTGAAGAGTGTATAAGCCCAGATTTTGCCAATAGCAGCAGGTATGGTAGAATCTGCTCTGGAGAAGCCTCAAAAGGGTGTAGGTTGTGCCGCTGACACAAACAGAACCTCTTCCATTTGAGTCGATACGTTTTGTTTGTGATGACTGCTCTAACGTTAAACAGTATATCTGCATTCTGGGGCTATTTTGAGATTTTGAAACTCGTGGAATTCAGGAGCCATGCGTGCAAATGTAGTGACCTTGGATCCGGATGTTGAATCTGCCCCTGACGCATTGAAAGCAGTGTTGGGATTAGAGGAAGGCGTATTGGTGCTGTTTCCGATATCAGATGAAGCTCCGTGTACCAGCACTGCGGGCCATTTGGGAGCAATTAGTATTAGGCAACGGGGTTCCCTCTTAATCTTGGCTATAACTCTGGGGATCAATGGGATGGGGGAAAGCGTACGCAAAGATCCCGGACCATCGCATCAAAAGGTTATTACCCCAAGTCCTTGATAGGGGATAACGACTTGCGTAATATCGGCATTTGGCATTGTTGTTTGTTGCGAATAAGTCTAGGGCTGGCTTCCCCCATGTCGCAAAAATTTTGTCTAGCAGAACTTTATTCAGCTCCCATCCGTGACAATCATTGTGGATTCTGTTGAGCGCGTCCGCTAGTGTGTTGCGCACCCCTGGAACATGATCGGCTGTCAGTGAAATGCGTCTTGTAAGCCAATCCCATAGTCCCTGTGCTTCTTGTGAAAGTGTTAAAGACTTCGTGCCTCCCTGTTTGTTTATATAATACATGCTGGTTGTGTTGTCTGTCCGTACCAGCACTCAAGAACCTTTTATCCTCAGAAGGAACGCTTGCAATGTGAAGAAAATGGCTTTGAGTTCTAGGCTGTTGATATGCATAAGCCTTTGGCGATATGACCATTCTCCCTGACCTTGGAGATTTTAGAGATGTCCTCCCCAACCTTCCATGGAAGTGTCTGTGGTAATAAATAACTGTGGGACTAATGGAATGAACGTGAGACCTTGAGAAAGAGGACTGGCAAGTCCACCAAGCCCATGCCCTTATTCTTGGTGTTACCAGAATGTGATCTTCGAACGAACCTTGTGGTTGGTTCCAATGAACCTTCAATTCTTCTTGTAACTGTCTCATTTTGAGACGCGCATGTGGCACCAGATTGATGGTGGAAGATATCATGCCCTGGAGCTACTTGTACGACCTCACTGAAACGGACCCTCTTTTTAATATTGTTTGTGCCAGGTATGTTGGACAATGCTGATGTTCCTGCGTAAGGAAAGCTTTGTTCATCTGCGTGTCTAGAATTGCTCAGAGAAAAATCATCCTCTGAGTGGGCGTTGTACAGGATTTTTTGACATGGAGTGTGAGACCCAGTTTTTTTTAAAAGCACAATACAAGCTTTTGTTGCTGTTAGTTTGTTTGGTGGGTCCCTTGAGGAGCCAGTCGTCCAGATATGGAATACCTGGTGACCCTGCTGCCTGAGAGCAGCTGCTACTGGTGCCAGACACTTGGTGAATATGCGCAGAGCTGATCTGAGTCAGAAGGGTAGGACTTTGAACTGATTGTGAGTACCAGCCACTGTGAAACAGAGGTATCTGCGATGGTTGGGATGGATGGTGAAATTAAAATAGGCGTCCTCCAGGTCCAGAGACGTCATAGTCTCCAATGGTCAGGAGGTTCAATATGTCTGAAAGAGTGATCATTCTGAAAGTTTGTTTGCAAAGGTACTTGTTGAGATGCCGAAGGTCCAGAATAGGTCTCCATTTCCCTGATTTCTTTCGCAGAAGGAAAAAACTTGTATAAAATCCTCTGCCTCTCTGAGCCATAGGAACTTCTATTGCCCCCTTGAGAAGCATCAACTGGACCTCATTTTTCAATAAGTGAAGATGAGGTGAATGCACCCCTTTCAAAGGGGGGTTGGAGTTGCAGGGGGGTTGGTGGCCAGACAGTGAATTCTAGGGTGTGGCCGTAAGCCACGATGTCTAAAACCCATTGGTTCGAGGTGATAGGCTTCCAATTGCGCAGATATCTGGTTTTGTTCGCTCCTACCTGGTGGTGGGATAGAAGAGTAGCTGGTACTACTGCAGGGTCATTGTTTAAGACCCGTGTCTCTGGGCTGATAAGATTTGACAGGCACCCTTGTCTGAGGAAACCAGCAGTCTGTTTAAACGATTCTGACAGTCTGTATTGTTGGTACAGCTGAAACTGTTGAGAATGGAAATATGATCCTCTGTAGGAGAAGAACCACACCACCTTGCCATTTGGAAAGGCAATTTCCTATATTGTAAAGAACCAAGAGACTTGGCGGTATCAGTGTCAGTTTTAATGGCAAGAGGAGCCTCATCTATATGCTTGCCAAAAAGCATGTCTCCATCATATGCCATGTCCAAGACCTTTGTTTGTACCTCCGGGCGAAAAGAAGTGGCCTTCAACCATCCTTGGCGTCTCAGAACAGTAGCTCTTGCCAATTGCCGAAATCCGGTTGAGGCTATGTCCAGGGCATTAAGAATCTCAGAAGAGGCGAGCTCCCCCTCCTGTAAAATCTTCTTCGCCTCTTGGCTCTGCTCCTCAGGGATGAGATCCAGGAAAGACTTAATATTGGACCACATCTGCCTGTCCTACCGTGCTAAGATAGCTAAGGCATTAGCAGCTCTTACCGTAACGGCCGACATGAGCGAAAACTTTTTTCAAATTGTGTCAAGGCGTCGACCATCCCTGTCAAGGGGTACTGAGATAGGGTCTGCTGGATTCTTAGAACACCTCTGTGCAGCTTGTGATATCAGAGTCTGGCTGAGGATGACCCGTGAGACATGCAGGAGCATCATTCAGAGCCCTGTATTTCTTATCGATCCGTGGAACAGCTGGCACCGTAGCAGGATTTTTCATGATCCTGACAACCTCCTGCCATAAATGACCGGAATTGATCTTATCGATTTTCGTGCTTGATCCTTGAAGTCGTACAAGAAACAATCTGGACTGTAATGGGTAAATGAAGCCTCTCTGCTGCTCTTTCCATAACTGCGTGAAGACCCCCAAGAACTTCATGAGGGGAGTCAGCTGTAGGATACTGAGGTGGGGATGGGGTAGGAATAACAATCCTGCCATTCATCCTGTTGAGATGGCAATTCACCCTCTTCCCTAGTTTCATCCTCCGATGTAGAAGGATCATCTCTAGGCGGAGGAACAGCATGAAGAGGTGGCGTCATTCTGGGTGTCATTGGCGGTGGCATGTCTGGGAGCGGAATAGAAGTTGTGTTTGCTACAGTAGATGGTGGCACTTCTGTCTGTGGTGGAAAGCAGCGTCTATAGTCCAACAGCATGCTCTGAAGAACCTCTAAGTGAACAAGACATAGCCGCCTTCTCCAGCAGACGATGGTACTCCGTATAATAGTGGTGTTCTGCGTACTTTTTAGTAGAGGGTTGGCGATAGTATACCTCAACCTGTCGAGTCTGATAGTCATAGTATTCGTCGTCCTCTTCCTTGTCCTGATATTTCACATGGAGCTCCAAGGGACTATGAGCCTGTCCGAAAGGTCCTTCCTCAGAGTCCTCCATGTCTAAAAGGTGACTTTGAAGAAGAGGTGAAATGTTTGTCGCATAAGTCATGGTAGACTTGTGGTAGGTTCTAATTTTGATGCTCGTCGAAATTGTCTTTGTCAACGGGAGGGTTGACGGCGGTATCGTCAACAATGGAACTCTAGACAGCGGAAGTGTTGATGGTGAAGATGTCGATGGAAGCGTCAACGATGAAAGTGTCGACTGTGGCAACGTCGTCAATGGTAGTGTCGATGATGGAAGCATCACTAGAGGTAATACATTCAACGATGCATCCTGTGAAGTCTTGGGACGTCTGAGGGCCTCGCAGACTAAATTGGCCCCAGCGTGGAGAATGTCATAATCGACGACGCTCAGTCTCGTTGATGATACAACAGTAGTCGTCATGTTGCCGGCGATGGGGACTTCGTTGTTGATGACAGAACAACTGGAGATTTGTGCCCCTTTTGTTTCAGTGGCTTACAGGGGATAGTCAAAGCAGAGGAAGCTACCTCTGAAGAGGGCTGCTTTTCTCTTTCACTCTTTTTGGATTCCTTAGAGTGATGATGCAGTTTTAGGGACTTCCTGCTCTCCTCAGACGTTCCCTCAAGAGATCTAGCCCTCGTATGGGATTTAGGCACAGAGTCACTGTCCTCATCAGATGTTCTCAGACCTTTGGTTTTCTGTAGCCACAATAACAATCTTCCCACTGTCTCTCAGAGTTTTTGTTGGGAAAGTATGACAGATCTTACAGTCCTTTGCCTTATGAGTGGGATGAAGGCAATAAATACAGTTTTTATGTTGATCATCCACATGAACTCTTTTCCCCACTGGTCTTGCAGGGACGAAAGAGGCCTTTAGAATCAGACTACATTCTTGGAAATCCAAACATTCTCTGAAGAATAAACTGTGGAAATAACTGAGCAGAGCTCAGGGAGACTCCCTTCACACTCGACGTGCGGTGAAAATCTGAGGAAGGGAGCTTCGCTTGGGAGTGTTCTAGAGGGTGCTGTCGCCTGATTGGCTGTGATTCAAGTTTGGTCCATCTTATATAATGACATGGACAATCTGTCAAATTTGGGCCTGTTTTGCTTTACAAACTCTATGATCAGTTTGGTTGTTGCTATGTACTGCTTTTTAGGTTACCGTGGGACTCCCATATCAACGACGGGAGAGATTCAAGCATGTGAATCTATGAAAGATCCAATACTGGATAACTCATGGCACACCATCTCCTGATGTTTTGCCAGAAGTGTTAAAACAGATACTAAATGTATACAGTGCTACCCCTGACCTGGATTGGAGGATGAAATTAATTGGCAATTTTGCCACAGTATTCTCAATACTTTTAGGAAATATAATAGGCGAAGCAGCAGCAATGGCAGTTCACCAACATCTCATGCAAGTTCCTTTGCTAGATCAGGAGTGCGAGTTACCAAAACTTATTCCAGAAACCTATACAACCAGAGATCACAATAATTTAGGGGCCAGACCAAACAAGCCACAGTTTAAAGGTAATCCTGAGAAGGATAATACCAATCAAGCACAGGAGTCTTCTAAAAAAAAGTGCTGGTACAAAAAAAAAAAAAAAAAAAAAATAATCAAATAAACATAAAAGTAAGTCACTGGGAAAATCTCCGGATCCGGAGAGCTCTGACAAATATAATTTATGCAATCGGTTTATGAAGCTGGCCCAGTGTGTGGTGGACACCTATGGCATTACACCTTATACCAGGTCCAAGCAAACCCCCATTAGTGAGGGGTAGTGTGTCTAGACAGCCAGGGCTCAATGAGGTAGCTGTGGTGAAGCACTTACAATACCACAGTAGTCACACAGTCACTTATCACATGAAATTAACCACAGTGTTGCAAAACTAAAGGTATTTATTACAGGCACACTAAACTAGACTACCATAGGAGTACTTTGCTCTGGAAATATGGACACAACTATACATAGATGAGTAATTAGGAATAGCATAAATTATCAAGGGCCCTATAGAGGAGCCAAACCATATTAAAAAACAAAAAAAAGGAGTGTGAACTTGTGTCCCCCACCAGAGTGCATGGTGTAGTTAGACACTCGTTGGGAGAGAGTAGAACCCCAAAAGGTAAGTATCTAGACGATCCCAAAGCACAGGGATGCAGAGGTAAGTTATCCAGTTTTTCCCATAGGCTAACATTGGGACTTCACGGCTGGAAATTGCAGAAACAGGACAAGGGGAACGCAAGGGTGGATTCCGGATGAAGAACTACTAAAGAAGGGGATGGAGTCCAGTCCACGCAGGAGTGTCCAGGGGGGCAGGAGCCAATGCCCACCCTTCTGCAGCTGAAGATCAGGGTCGACAGCGATGAAGTCGAGCTGCAGGGTCAAGGAGCTGCAGAGGAGTCCCTGAAGTGGCCTACGAGCTGTCCCTCAACAGTTGCCGGATTGCAGACGGGTTAGTGGTCA
This sequence comes from Pleurodeles waltl, assembly GCF_031143425.1. Classification (NCBI taxonomy): domain Eukaryota; kingdom Metazoa; phylum Chordata; class Amphibia; order Caudata; family Salamandridae; genus Pleurodeles; species Pleurodeles waltl. The sequence goes on from NC_090450.1 coordinate 989,342,631, forward strand.
GGATGGCCACCAACAAGCACAAGAAAATGCAAGAGGAGTCTGTGGAAGTTTTCCAAAGCTGTGGAGGACCAGCAAGGTCCTGTGGACTCCATTGTTGAAGGGGAGTCCTGGCTCATCCTCAGAAGGCAGGAGAGCCAGCAGAAGAGGTTGGAACCCCAAAAGGAACCCATTGACAGAAGGCACAGCAAGTCACAGTGAGGCCCAGTCAGCATACCTGAAGAGGAACCCCACATCGCTGGAGCAGCAGAGAGGAGACGGTCCTTGCAGTGGTAGAGTGCTGGGGCTACTTGGAACCTGAAGATCCTTCAGAGCAGGAGTCAACAAGCCTTGGTTGATGCAACAGCCATGGTGCAGAGGAATTCTGTCCTGATGGAAGAGGCAAGAGCTCACCGTCTCCCACGCTGGAAAGAAGGCAAAGAGGACCGAGGGGATCCCTCAAAACCACCTCCTGTGTTGGAGAATCTTCACAGATCTGGAGGACAGAAGATCCCACAAGCCAGACATTGTTGCCTTATGTGCCTGCGGATACAGGGGAGTGATTCCTTCACTCCAAAGGAAATTCCTTCTTGCTTCCTGATGCAGCTGATGTCTTGCCAACCCCAGAGGATACACAGCTCTGGAAATGTTGCAGATTGCTGTAGAAGCCAAGGAATCAATGTTGCAAGGAGAACTCTTGTTCGGTTCCTGTGTTACCCAGTAGGAGTTCCAGGAACCAGGAGCAGAAGAGGTCTTTGCTAGGGAGTCCTGATAGAATCTTGCACAACAAATCTGGGGACCCACCCACAAGGGAGTCCCTAAATAGTCCAGAAAAGGGGGTTTGTTCACTCTGGAGTGACCACTTATCAAGGAGGGGTCTCTGACATCAGGTATCTGGCCTTACCAGTCAGAAGCCCCCAGAGGCCTCCGCCCATCTTGTTTCCAAGATGGCAGAACCAAGTGACCACCTGGAGGAGCTCTGGGCACCACCCCCCAGGTAGGGTGTTTCATGCCAGAGCAGGGACCAGTAGTCCCTGGACTGGTGCAAACCAACTTATGCAAGGAGGGCACAGAAATTGCCCTTCAAAACAAATGGGTGGCATGGGGAGGCTACCCCTCCCCAGCCTTGTACTGAAAATGTCACTTACCCAGTGTACATCTGTTCGTGGCCTCAGTCGCAGTAGATTCGCATGTTTTGCAATAGCTCGCCATCTGGTGTTGGGCCGGAGTGTTACAAGTTGTTTTTCTTCGAAGAAGTCTTTCGAGTCACGGGACTGAGTGACTCCTCCTTTTGTCTCCATTGCGCATGGGCGTCGACTCCATCTTCGATTGTTTTTCCCCGCAGAGGGTGAGGTAGGAGTTGAATTGTAGTAATAGTGCCCATGCAATGGAGTGACTAAGTATGCACCTATTTAAGGTTGAGATGATACATATATAAATAGTTGAAGGTAACTTCCAAACTGCTACAGGCTCCCGGGGAGGCGGGTGGGCACATGCGAATCTACTGCGACTGATGCCACGAACAGATGTACACTGGGTAAGTGACATTTTCAGTTCGATGGCATCTGTCGCTGTAGATACGCATGTTTTGCATAGACTAGTAAGCAGTTATCTCCCCAAAAGCGGTGGATCAGCCTGTAGGAGTGGAAGTAGTCTGAAATAATGTTCTTAATATGGCTTGACCTACTGTGGCTTGTTGTGCGGATAACACGTCTACACAGTAGTGCTTGGTGAATGTGTGAGGAGTAGACCATGTGGCTGCCTTACATATTTCTTGCATTGGGATGTTTCCTAGAAAGGCCATGGTAGCACCTTTCTTTCTGGTTGAGTGTGCCCTTGGTGTAATGGGCAGCTGTCGTTTAGCTTTAAGGTAGCAGATTTGGATGCATTTAACTATCCATCTGGCTATACCTTGTTTTGATATTGGGTTTCCTGCATGAGGATTTTGAAATGCAATAAATAGTTGTTTAGTCTTTCTGATGTTTTTTGTTCTGTCAATGTAATACATCAATGCTCTTTTGACATCTAATGTATGTAGTGCCCTTTCAGCTACGGTATCTGGCTGTGGAAAGAACACTGGAAGTTCCACTGTTTGATTTAGATGGAACGGTGAAATAACCTTTGGCAAAAATTTAGGATTGGTCCTTAGGACGACCTTATTCTGGTGTAGTTGTATAAAAGGTTCCTGTATTGTAAACACCTGAATCTCGCTTACTCTTCTTAGGGAAGTAATGGCGATGAGAAATGCCACCTTCCAGGTTAGGAACTGTATTTCGCAGGAGTGCATGGGTTCAAAAGGTGGACCCATAAGTCTAGTTAGGACAACATTTAGGTTCCATGAAGGAACAGGTGGTGTTCTTGGTGGTATAATTCTCCTAAGGCCCTCCATGAATGCTTTAATGACTGGTATCTTATATAGGGAAGTTGAATAGGTAGTCTGCAGGTATGCAGATATTGCTGCAAGGTGTATTTTAATGGAAGAGAAAGCCAGGTTAGATTTTTGTAAGTGAAGCAAGTAACCCACTACATGTTCTGGAGTTGTGTGTAATGGTTGTATTTGATTAATATGGCAGTAGCAAACAAACCTCTTCCATTTACTTGCATAGCAGTGCCTGGTGGATGGCCTTCTGGCTTGTTTTATGACTTCCATACATTCTTGGGTAAGTTGTAAGTGCCCGAATTCTAGGATTTCAGGAGCCAGATTGCTAGATTCAGCGATGCTGGATCTGGGTGTCTGATCTTTTGGTTGTGTTGTGTCAACAGATCTGGCCTGTTGGGCAATTTGATGCAGGGTACTACTGATAGGTCTAGCAGCGTTGTGTACCAGGGTTGCCTTGCCCAAGTTGGTGCTATTAATATGAGTTTGAGTTTGTTTTGACTGAGTTTGTTTACCAGGTAAGGAAGGAGAGGGAGAGGAGGAAAAGCGTAAGCAAATATCCCTGACCAGTTCATCCATAGGGCATTGCCTTGGGACTGTTTGTGTGGGTATCTGGATGCGAAGTTTTGGCATTTTGCGTTCTCCTTTGTCGCAAACAAATCTATCTGAGGTGTTCCCCAGAGTTTGAAATAAGTGTTCAGAATTTGGGGGTGAATTTCCCATTTGTGGACCTGTTGGTGATCTCGAGAGAGATTGTCTGCGAGTTGATTTTGGATCCCTGGTATAAATTGTGCTATTAGGCGAATTTGGTTGTGAATTGCCCAACGCCAAATCTTTTGTGCTAGCAGGCTTAACTGCGTGGAGTGCGTCCCCCCTTGCTTGTTTAGATAATACATTGTTGTCATGTTGTCTGTTTTGACGAGAATGTATTTGTGAACTATTATTGGTTGGAAAGCTTTTAGTGCTTGAAAAACTGCTAGAAGTTCTAGGTGATTTATATGCAGTTTTGTCTGATGTACGTTCCATTGTCCTTGTATGCTGTGTTGATCGAGGTGTGCTCCCCACCCTGTCATGGAAGCATCTGTTATTACGTATTGTGGCACTGGGTCTTGGAAAGGCCGCCCTTTGTTTAAATTTATGTTGTTCCACCACAGAAGCGAGAGGTAAGTTTGGCGGTCTATTAACACCAGATCTAGAAGGTGACCCTGTGCTTGTGACCATTGTGATGCTAGGCACTGTTGTAAGGGCCTCATGTGCAGTCTTGCGTTTGGGACAATGGCTATGCATGAAGACATCATGCCTAGGAGTTGTAGTACCATCTTTGCTTGTATCCTTTGTGTTGGATACGTGCGTTGTATGATGGTGTTGAAATTTTGAATTCTTTGTGGACTTGGAGTGGCTACTCCTTTTGATGTGTCTATTATGGCTCCCAGGTATTGCTGTACCTTGCGCGGCAGAATTTTGGATTTTGTGAAATTGACGGTGAACCCTAGTTTGAAGAGGGTTTGTATGATATGATTTGTGTGATTTGAGCACTCTATTAACGAATGGGCCTTGATTAGCCAGTCGTCTAGATATGGGAACACATGTATTTGCTGCCTTCTTATGTGTGCAGCGACTACCGCTAGACATTTGGTAAAGACTCTTGGTGCGGTTGTTAATCCGAAAGGCAGTACCTTGAATTGGTAATGTATTCCCTTGAATACAAACCTTAGGTATTTCCTGTGCGATGGGTGTATTGGTATATGGAAATAAGCATCCTTGAGGTCTAAAGTTGCCATGTAGTCGTGTAGTTTTAGCAATGGCAATACTTCTTGTAGTGTGACCATGTGAAAGTGGTCTGATTTGATGAAAGTGTTCACTACTCTGAGGTCTAGGATTGGTCTCAGCGTTTTGTCCTTCTTTGGTATCAGAAAGTACAGTGAGTAAACTCCTGTGTTTATTTGTGTGTTTGGCACTAATTCAATTGCATTCTTTTGCAATAGTGCCTGCACTTCTATCTCCAGGAGATTGGAATGGTATGTTGTCAAATTTTGTGGTTTTGGTGGTATGTTTGGAGGGAATTGTAGAAATTCTATGCAATAACCATGTTGGATAATTGCTAGAACCCAAGTGTCTGTAGTGATTTCCTCCCGTGCTTTGTAATAATGACTTATTCTTCCCCCCACTGGTGTTGTGTGGAGGGGGTGAGTGACATGTGAGTCACTGTTTAGTAGTAGGGGTTTTGGGGCTCTGAAATCTTCCTCTATTCCTAGGGAATTGCCCTCCTCTATATTGTCCACGAAAACCTCCTCTATACTGTCCCTGGTAACTGGACGGTGTTGCTTGTGAGGTGCTGGCTTGTGTGCTCTGACCCCGAAACCCCCCTCGAAAGGGTGTTTTACGGAATGTGCTGTAATTCCCTCTGCTCTGCGGGGAGAAGAGTGCGCCCATGGCTTTGGCAGTGTCCGTATCTTTTTTGAGTTTCTCAATCGCTGTGTCCACTTCTGGACCGAACAGTTCTTTTTCGTTAAAAGGCATATTGAGAACTGCTTGTTGAATCTCTGGTTTAAATCCAGACGTTCGGAGCCATGCATGCCTTCTGATAGTTACAGATGTATTAATTGTCCGTGCAGCTGTATCTGCAGCGTCCATGGAGGAGCGGATCTGGTTGTTGGAAATGGTCTGTCCCTCCTCAACCACTTGTTTTGCCCTATTTTGTAAGTCCTTGGGCAGATGTTCAATGAGATGTTGCATCTCGTCCCAGTGGGCTCTGTCATAGCGCGCAAGTAGTGCCTGGGAGTTCGCGATGCGCCACTGGTTTGCAGCTTGTGCTGCGACTCTCTTACCAGCTGCATCGAACTTGCGGCTTTCTTTATCTGGGGGTGGTGCATCTCCAGATGTGTGGGAGTTGGCCCTTTTCCTAGCTGCTCCTACAACAACAGAGTCTGGTGGCAGCTGTGTAGTGATGAAAACCGGGTCTGTAGGAGGCGCCTTATACTTTTTTTCCACCCTTGGTGTGATTGTCCTACTTTTGACCGGCTCCTTAAAGATTTCTTTTGCGTGCCGGAGCATACCAGGGAGCATAGGCAGGCTTTGGTATGAGCTGTGGGTGGAGGAGAGTGTGTTGAATAAAAAATCATCCTCGACCTGTTCTGAGTGGAGGCTTACGTTGTGAAATTGTGCTGCTCTAGCCACCACTTGAGAATACGCGGTGCTGTCCTCTGGTGGAGATGGCTTCGTAGGGTATGCCTCCGGACTGTTATCTGACACTGGGGCGTCGTATAGGTCCCATGCGTCTTGATCTTGGTCACCCTGGCTTATGGTGGTGTGAGCTGGGGAGTGTGATGGAGTTTGTGCTGGTGAGACGTTAATCACGGGCGGAGGAGAGGGTGGTGGGGTAACTCTTTTCACCACTTTTGGTTGTGGTGTCTGTTCAGTTTGGAACTCCAACCTTCTCTTTCTTCTAATGGGGGGGAAGGGTGCTTATTTTTCCTGTCCCCTGCTGTATGAAAATACGCTTTTGCGTATGGTCCACATCAGTTGATTGTAGCTCTTCCTCAAACCTATGCTTTTGTATTTGGGAGGTTAGCGAGTGCTCTTCTGTATAAGAGCCTGAAGCTGGGTCGCTTGCAGTTTGTTTCGGGACCGAAACCCTGTCTGCGTGTTTTTTCGGCTCCGAAGTGACTTTTTTCTTTTTCGGGGCCGAAACCTCTCGGCGTCTATCTTCTTCGGTGCCGCTGTCTCGGCGTCGAGCCGTGTCCACACCGGCATCTCGGTGTCGAGGCTTGTCTCCAGCACTTTCTCGGTCCCGAGAAGGCTGCGTGCCGGTGTCTCGACCGGAGTCGGACGATCTCGGCACTGTTTGGACCTTTTTCGGTGCCGACGGTCGGTCACCGAATCTATGGGTGGAGCCATGGCCTGATGGCAGTGGCGTGCCCTGGGCCTTGTAAATCTTCCTCTGTGTGGTTTTCGACGTCTTACTCACGGTTTGTGTATCGTCGAATCCTTCGGAGTTGGAGTCTTGGATCGAGAAGGTACCTTCCTCTTCTTGTTCCTCGAACTCTCGGTGGGCTGTCGGCGCGGACGCCATCTGAAGTCTTCTGGCTCGACGGTCTCGGAGTGTTTTTCGGGACCGGAACGCACGACAGGCCTCGCAGGTGTCTTCACTGTGCTCAGGTGACGGGCACAGGTTACAGACCAAGTGTTGGTCTGTATAGGGGTATTTATTGTGGCATTTGGGGCAGAAACAGAACGGGGTCCGTTCCATCGGCGTTCTTCAGCACGCGGTCGGGCCGACCAGGCCCCGACGGGGGATCGAAAAACTACCCCGAAGGGCACCGGAGCTCTTCGATCTTCGATGCGGTGTTGAATCTAACTACGCCGATCCCGAACGCAACAATACAGACGAAAATCTTCCGAAATTAGCTATCTTTCCGTTCCGAAACTCGGAGCGACAGGAACACGTCCGAACCCGATGGCGGAAAAAAAACAATCGAAGATGGAGTCGACGCCCATGCGCAATGGAGTCAAAAGGAGGAGTCACTCGGTCCCGTGACTCGAAAGACTTCTTCGAAGAAAAACAACTTGTAACACTCCGGCCCAACACCAGATGGCGAGCTATTGCAAAACATGCGTATCTACAGCGACAGATGCCATCGAACCACCTATTTCCAAAGGCGAGGAGGTTGTACTCCTCTCCTCCAGGAAATCCTTTGTTCTGCTGTCCCCTGTCAAACAGCAGGAGGGCAGAATCATGTCCCAGGGGCTGCAGCAGGGCGGGCTGCCCGCAGACCCTGAAAGACTGCAGGAGCAGATCTGGGGGATCCTCTAAGGAACCCCCACAGTGCGTGGAATCATGCCACCAATACTGGAATCAGTATTGGGGTATGATTTGGACATGTTTGCCACCAAACATGCCCGGGTTCTGAGTTAACATTAGGTGGCTGGTCCACAGGTAGTGAACAGTGCATAGCTAAAATGCCTTCTCCACACTTACGAAGTCCAGGGAATTGGAACTGGAGTTTTTATGGGCACCTCTGCTCATGCATATGGGTTAATGCATCTGCACCAACAATCTGGGTAAAACGTACAGCAACAATTTAAAGGATGGTTGTTTGATCCTTCTGTGACTGGGGTTAATACATAGCTATGACCCAGATGCCACCTTTTCTCAGATTCCTGGACCTGGTTGAAGACGTTATTTGAGAAGGGCTCAGACTCTGATAAGTCTGAAGGGAAAGACTCGAGGTACACAGCTTCTTTACATTTGTAGATAAGTTTATTCCTGAGCGACCCCGGCCCGGCTGTCATCCACATCAACTGCTTCACTCTCCCTGCATTCTAGAACCGCTTTTCCAGTTGCCAGGAGACAGCCAGGTTCTTTCCCCCCACACAGGAAGCTCTTTTACATAACATCTATATGTACAATACAACACATCCCAATCCTACAAAAAAACAAATGCATCCCATTATTAACAATCCAGAAAGTTTATCGGCTACCCCATCACCCTTTACCTGGAGAAGGAGCGCAAGAAGGAGATCAGCGACGATGAGGCCGAGGAGGAGAAGGTGGTGGAGAAGGACGAAGAGGAGGAGGAGGACAAGCCCAAGATCATAACATCTATATATACACACAATACAACACTCTGCACTATCAGTTTTCATAACTGGCCCCAACTTACATCCCAGGCTAGTGTTCCTTTACAAGGCTGCAGGATTAAACATTTCTTTTTTTTTTTGTGATGTGTAAGATTGTCTGACAAGCTTCGCCCACCATTCCCCCCTACCCTGACTTACCCAGAACCTTAAAGGAAATACTACTGCAGCAGGGGTATGTTTCAGCACAATGGAAAAGAAAAGTAATTGTCTGTTCAGTTCTCCAGCTAATTTCCGATTTCTAGATCCAGGTACCTGAAGAATCAACAGGTCTCATTTGGCCAGATTGTTTCTGGCTATTTGAGAGGCATTGCGAGGTTTTGAGCTCTCGTGTAACTGAGCCCAGGAGCCCCTACTATGCGTCAAGGCAGGTAGTGCACAGGGACTGCTGTAACTCGCTCTAGACCCCCATCCAAAGCATCCTGGTCTCTAATACATTTGCTGTCACTCAAGCTTTCGTTTTCCTACCCTTCAGGGACTCGCTGACCTTGATGTACCTGTTCTGAATGTGGAGTAGTTGTCTGTTGTATGTGGCACCCCGACATTCTACGGTACAGGCCGGAAGGTTCTGAGCAAAGTTCGGAGCACTGGCACATGCTCTTTCAAATTAAGCACGGTGTATGAGGGTGAGCTACACTTCCCTACTATGAGAGAGACAAATGTGCATATCTGTAGCTATACTGCATATCTTCATGTCAGGTAAGCATGCATTGCTGCCACAATTCTACCTGTTCTGTGCATGAGAAATGATTGTACCACTACAACATGTGCAGCATAAGTACCATATCAGAGAAGCATGAACTGATGTTGTGGTACATCATACAACCCCAAAACCTGCCCAGGCAAATAAAGGGGTATCCAAGAAACTTTTATTTGACGGATACTGAAAACAATCACCTGTATACCCTTCTTAAAATTATAGCAGCCATGCTGAGAAGTACTGGACCTGAAACATCTGACATTCAGCTTGAAAGTAGTACAACTGTTTGTTAAAAGGTATAGCAACCCCAATGAGAAGTACTGATACTTCCAGTTAAACAACAACTAAGTGCTGTCTCGTTAACAGTTCTGCAATGAAATAAAAATAGTCAGCAGGGATACAGTTGCCAGACAATCAAATATGAGACTTTTTACAGCAGGACCACTAACTCTCCGCAAGTCTTGGGATTAAGATTACCTCTGCATCAGGAAAACTGCAGCTACACACATACAGAGTACTGCAACAACAATTTCCAGTCAGCACTACACCTTTATAATCTGTTTCAGTATATAGGAAAATGTGTTATAAGGTAATTGGATGACAGGTGTCACTGTGCACACCACACTGCTGATCACTTGCTGCACATTGCAATTGTTACATCAATACAATTGTTGCATCACCATTCACTGCACATAGAACCATGGGCTTTGAATCACCGTACACATACTCTGAGCTGGTCTGGCTAATTGACTTGGGAAGTTCATGGGGCAAGTGCATATTTTATAGGACAAGTAGATTCAGCAACATTTTGTCCCTTGGACAAGTAGAATTTTACAAATTCCACCAGCCCTGCAATCACAGTAGCATAACGAAAATTGAGAGGTGGGGGGACAGGGCCGATCCTCCATGACTCAGGAGTTCCCAGGCCACGGTACTGTGCTGAGGACCCCAGAGCTCAAAACCCCACGCACATGGGGGCCTATGTTACACCACTGTTTCACTCATCCAGGACGACAAAGTACCACACTGGTACCGATCACTCACCCCAGACGATAAGTAACATGACCATCACAAATCACTGATGTTAACACATCTTGAATGGTCTGAGCTAAGGAAGCCGTAGGTTCTTCAGGGTCCGCTGGCAAGATATCACTGGTCATGTGCCAGAGGAGGTGTGCATACCAGCACAATAAACATTAACAGACATCAATGGTAGACTAGCCAAAGAGAACTTTCCTTTTCCAAACACTTCACTCAAACTTCATGTCTGGAGGATGTTGGAGTCAGAGTTTGAATTGCAATTCACCTTGCTGGTGGACCCTTGGACCACCGGACACTCTGAAGTAGGGTGCTGTGAACAGACACTAGGGTAGCAAGGAGCAGTCTATGGCATCTGGTCATCTGCTTAATAACCAACAGGCAAAAACAGGGCTCGCACCAGGCGCCCATCAAGATATCTGTGAGGGCTTCATTGAACAGAAGTAAGATTTCATCTGAGACTGCCAGAGGTTGCAAAATGTAAGGACATTAGTCTTGACTTAATCAGAAAACAATTGTAAGTCCAATAACTCAGCCACTGATCAAGTTACCAAAGAAAATAACACTCTTCCAATAGGGGCCCTGAATGCAAATTCAACCCTGTTTAAAAACCAGTATGACCCTTTGAAAAACTGGCATAATTTCATCTTTAGGGTGGGGAAAGATCTGGTCGGAGTCAAGGCCAAAAGGACAATGAAGCATCTGAGGGCGCATCTGAGGTAGTGGATGCATAGGACCAGATTCGGATTGTATGGGGATCTGGTCCACTGTACCGGACTCTGAACCCTGCCTCAACTGGGGTAAGCTAGTGGTCAGTGTGGGGTCAGACATCCAAGCCTCTACCTGAGTCACCTCCAGAGTTGTTGAAGGAGGGCCAATACAGGTCTTGGAGCGGTGATGGAATTCTGCACAGCAGTCTGTGCTGCACCCATAGGTCCAAGAGGTTCTGATGGCTCCATAAACAGACGTGCTGGAGGTAATCAGACTAAGGGCCCCTGCAGACCCTGGCGTTTGAAGGCAGACCAAAGGGAACCAGAAGAGTACCAAAGAATAGTAGAATGACTGCCTTTATAAACGTCTCAGTCAGATGCGTTTTTGCAGATAGTCCTGGGAACTCTGGATCAACTGCTAAATCATCTCCTCAACTAAAGGTCAAAAGCGAGATAAATTGGCACCTTTCTGCCCTCCCACCTTCTCTTAATAGAGTGGCAGGATGGGGATGAGTCTTGCTTATGTTTGCACTTGGATTTCAACTGCAAAAAAAGTCTTCTTGAGGGAGCGGCCTCTGCAGCTCTGCACCCCTGATTAGGAGGGATAGCAGCCCATGACTTATTCCAGTTTTCAGTGATGTATAGCTCTGCTTCATGCTACCGGATCGCCTCTGTGTGTATGTGGATCACTCATCCCATGACTTGGAGTGGTGCCTCGAGTCCAGACACCAAAAACACACATTGTGCAGTTTATCACAGACATTAGTGTTCTACAGTCACAGCACAGTTGAAAGCTTATGGTCTTACGACAGGACATCATTCTCTTCCACACTCTACTTCAATTTTAGTAGTTCTTGAAAGAAAGTGAGCACAGCTACAGATCTGCGTTCACAAACACTGAAAGGAACGGATGTCAGCATGTAAAAGTGACACTCATCTGCCCACCCAATCATTTCTGGAGCAGAACAAAAGCTATCTGAAGTCGCATGGCACCAACTAACAGCACGTGGGAGCACTGCTATGAGGAGTTTTTGAATCCAGTCTGGGGAATTTTCCAAAGGTGAGGTATCTGGGTTTAGAAAAACCCATCAGAAAAGAAATGTACACACATCAAATTTATATAGACATTACATAATCAATAGGTACTCTAAAAATACAGAATGGATCCAGATCTCCTGGACCTATTTTAGACACTAGATTGGTTTATGGAGATGGAAGCATTTGATTTTTAGCAATATAAGGAATGGTTTCTTACCTGTAACTCCAGTTCTCTCGTAGGGGTATTTCCATGATAGTCATAAGCACTGAATAGTTCTGCGCGCCTGCGGTGACCCCGGAGCACTGATGTGAAGTATATTCTTAAGTGCAAATACCAACCCTTTGAAAAAAGGTTTGTCAAAAAAACACTTAGGAATAACACTGTGCAGCCTATGTGAACAGCTACACAGGCCAAATTGTTGAAAAGAAAAATCAATATTAGTGTAAATTCAAGTTCAAACACCTATTTATTCTAGAAATGTAATAACAAGTACATTATCATACTTTATTTACACCTCTGATGAGAATAAAACAATGCAGGGCAGTGTAGCCCATAGGCTGCCATTATACAGAATGTAAATAGAGCTGTGCCTTTAAGAAAGTAAAGTCTTCCTGTATCCCATCATGCACAGCAAAAGGCAGTTGCCTCAGTTCTTTTTGAAGGCTTTTAACCTGGAACAACCTTTGTTGGAGTACCAACATCAACAATATTTATGGCAACCTTTTCTATGTGAACTCCACCGGGGAGGAGGGAGGGTTGCTTATGACTATCATGGAAATACCCCTACGAGAGAACTGGAGTTACAGGTAAGAAACCATTCCTTCTCTCGTAGGGGATTTCCATGTATAGTCATAAGCACTGAATAGACTAGCAAGCCCATCCCCATAACCGCGGTGTAGACAGAAAAAATATTGCCATAACACAAAAGTTATGCAAATAAGTTCTTAAGCAAGGCCTGTCCAACCTGCGCATCTGCCCTAGCGTCTGTATCAAGGCAGTAATGCTGAGTAAAGGTATGGACAGACTTCCAAGTGGCAGCCTTGCATATTTCTGCCAAAGGGATATTTCTCATCAAGGCTGTAGTAGCTGCCTTCCCTCTAGTAGAGTGGGCTTTTGGCCTACCACCGAGGGACTTGTTAGCTAACTGAAACATAACATTATACATGAAACAATCCACCTGAATAATGATTGCTTAGACGTGCCCAACCCTGTTCTAACTGGGCCATAGTTAACAAAAAGCTGTTATGATTTACGTAAGCATTTTGTCCTGTCCAAGTAGAATTTCAAAACCCTCTTTACATCCAGAGAGTGCAGAGTTCTCTCAGCAGGAGTAGGTGGATTTTGAAAGAAAGTTGGTAGTGAAATGGTTTGGTTCACATGAAAATCGGAGACGACTTTCGGTAAAAATTTTGGATCAGTCCTCATTACCACTTTCGCAGAATGAAAAACCGTAAAGGGTTCTTGAGCGCAAAGGGCCTGGATTTCGCTGAAACTACGCGCTGAAGTGATTGCCACCAGAAAAGCAGTTTTCCATGTGAGATTTTGAAGTGATGCCTTATATATTGGCTCGAATGGAGGTAGCATCAGACGCGATAGGACAACATTCAGTTCCCATGGAGGAGATGGTCTTCTAATGGGAGGAAAAACCTTTTTTAAACCCTCCAGGAAGTCCTTAATAATTGGGATTCGAAAAAAGGAAGTTTGTGAGGGGCTCTTTCTGTATGCTGTTAGAGCCGCCAAATGTACCTTTATTGATGACAATTGTAAGCCTGATTTTGCCAAACTTAGCAAGTATGGCAGAATAGACTCCTCTCCGCAGGATATCGGGTCAATGTTGTCTAAACACCACACGCAGAATCTCTTCCACTTGCTTGCATAAGTCGATCGTGTGGAAGGGCACTTTGCTTCTTTCAGGATTTCCATACAGTCCTGAGGTAGGTTCAAGTGTCCATATTGCACTAGCTCAGGAGCCATGCTGCCAAACTCAACGATGAGAGGTTGGGATGAGATATCTGCCCTCTGAACTTCGTGAGCAGGTCCGGACGATAAGGGAGCCTGATGTGTGGTTTGAGTGACCGGTGAAGAATGTCTGGGAACCACCATTGGCGTGGCCATTCTGGAGCAATCAGGATCATTTTGGACTGAGCATTGGATAACTTGTGTGAGAAAGTAGCCTCTTTCTAGCCTTGTTACCCCCACTTTTGGCCTGTTTGTGAGTGTATGTCAGGGTGTTTTCACTGTCTCACTGGGATCCTGCTAGCCAGGGCCCAGTGCTCATAGTGAAAACCCTATGTTTTCAGTATGTTTGTTATGTGTCACTGGGACCCTGCTAGTCAGGACCCCAGTGCTCATAATTTTGTGACCTATAGGTATGTGTTCCCTGTGTGATGCCTAACTGTCTCACTGAGGCTCTGCTAACCAGAACCTCAGTGGTTATGCTCTCTCATTTCTTTCTAAATTGTCACTAACAGGCTAGTGACCAATTTTACCAATTTACATTGGCTTACTGGAACACCCTTATAATTCCCTAGTATATGGTACTAAGGTACCCAGGGTACTGGGGTCCAGGAGATCCCTATGGGCTGCAGCATTTCTTTTGCCACCCATAGGGAGCTCTGACAATTCTTACACAGGCCTGCCACTGCAGCCTGAGTGAAATAACGTCCACGTTATTTCACAGCCATTTTACACTGCACTTAAGTAACTTATAAGTGACCTATATGTCTAACCTTTACCTGGTAAAGGTTAGGTGCAAAGTTACTTAGTGTGAGGGCACCCTGGCACTAGCCAAGGTGCCCCCACATTGTTCAGGGCCAATTCCCCGGACTTTGTGAGTGCGGGGACACCATTACACGCGTGCACTACATATAGGTCACTACCTATATGTAGCTTCACAATGGTAACTCCGAATATGGCCATGTAACATGTCTATGATCATGGAATTGCCCCCTCTATGCCATCCTGGCATAGTTGACACAATCCCATGATCCCAGTGGTCTGTAGCACAGACCCTGGTACTGCCAAAACTGCCTTTCCTGGGGTTTCACTGCAGCTGCTGCTGCCAACCCCTCAGACAGGTTTCTGCCCTCCTGGGGTCAAGCCAGGCTTGTCCCAGGATGGCAGAACAAAGGACTTCCTCTGAGAGAGGGTGTTACACCCTCTCCCTTTGGAAAATGGTGTGAAGGCAGGGGAGGAGTAGCCTCCCCCAGCCTCTGGAAATGCTTTCATGGGCACTTTTGGTGCCCATTTCTGCATAAGCCAGTCTACACAGGTTCAGGGACCCCTTAGCCCTGCTCTGGCGCGAAACTGGACAAAGGAAAGGGGAGTGACCACTCCCCTGACCTGCACCTCCCCTGGGAGGTGTCCAGAGCTCCTCCAGTGTGCTCCAGACCTCTGCCATCTTGGAAACAGAGGTGCTGCTGGCACACTGGACTGCTCTGAGTGGCCAGTGCCACCAGGTGACGTCAGAGACTCCTTCTGATAGGCTCCTTCAGGTGTTGCTAGCCTATCCTCTCTCCTAGGTAGCCAAACCCTCTTTTCTGGCTATTTAGGGTCTCTGTCTCTGGGGAAACTTTAGATAACGAATGCAAGAGCTCATCCGAGTTTCTCTGCATCTCTCTCTTCACCTTCTGCCAAGGAATCGACTGCTGACCGCGCTGGAAGCCTGCAAAACTGCAACATAGTAGCAAAGACGACTACTGCAACTCTGTAACGCTGATCCTGCCGCCTTCTCGACTGTTTTCCTGGTGGTGCATGCTGTGGGGGTAGTCTGCCTCCTCTCTGCACTAGAAGCTCCGAAGAAATCTCCCGTGGGTCGACGGAATCTTCCCCCTGCAACCGCAGGCACCAAAAAGCTGCATTACCGGTCCCTTGGGTCTCCTCAGCACGACGAGCGAGGTCCCTCGAATCCAGCAACTCTGTCCAAGTGACTCCCACAGTCCAGTGACTCTTCAGTCCAAGTTTGGTGGAGGTAAGTCCTTGCCTCCCCACGCCAGACTGCATTGCTGGGAACCGCGACTTTTGCAGCTACTCCGGCCTCCGTGCACTTCTGGCGGAAATCCTTTGTGCACAGTCCAGCCTGGGTCCACGGCACTCTAACCTGCATTGCACGACCTCCTAAGTTGTTCTCCGGCGACGTGGGACTTTTGTGCGACTTCGGGTGAGTACCGTTTCACGCATCCTCGTAGTGCCGGTTTCTGGCACTTCTCCGGGTGCTACGTGCTGCTGAGAGGGCTCCTTGTCTTGCTCGACGTCCCCTCTCTCTCCTGACGCAATTTGCGACATCCTGGTCCCTCCTGGGCCATAGCAGCACCCAAAAAAGCTTACCGCACGATTTGCGACTAGCAAGGCTTGTTGGCGGTCTTTCGGCGGGAAATGAAAATGTCACTTACCCAGTGTACATCTGTTCGTGGCATCAGTCGCAGTAGATTCGCATGTTCTGCAATAGCTCGCCATCTGGTGTTGGGCCGGAGTGTTACAAGTTGTTTTTCTTCGAAGAAGTCTTTCGAGTCACGGGACCGAGTGACTCCTCCTTTTGTCTCCATTGCGCATGGGCGTCGACTCCATCTTCGATTGTTTTTCCCCCGCAGAGGGTGAGGTAGGAGTTGAATTGTAGTAATAGTGCCCATGCAATGGAGTGACTAAGTATGCACCTATTTAAGGTTGAGATGATACATATATAAATAATTGAAGGTAACTTCCAAACTGCTACAGGCTCCCGGGGAGGCGGGTGGGCACATGCGAATCTACTGCGACTGATGCCACGAACAGATGTACACTGGGTAAGTGACATTTTCAGTTCGATGGCATCTGTCGCTGTAGATACGCATGTTCTGCATAGACTAGTAAGCAGTTATTTCCCCAAAAGCGGTGGATCAGCCTGTAGGAGTGGAAGTAGTCTGAAATAATGTCCTTAATACGGCTTGACCTACTGTGGCTTGTTGTGCGGATAACACGTCTACACAGTAGTGCTTGGTGAATGTGTGAGGCGTAGACCATGTGGCTGCCTTACATATTTCTTGCATTGGGATGTTTCCTAGAAAGGCCATGGTAGCACCTTTTTTCTGGTTGAGTGTGCCCTTGGTGTAATGGGCAGCTGTCGTTTAGCTTTAAGGTAGCAGATTTGGATGCATTTAACTATCCATCTGGCTATACCTTGTTTTGAAATTGGGTTTCCTGCATGAGGTTTTTGAAATGCAATAAAGAGTTGTTTAGTCTTTCTGATGTTCTTTGTTCTGTCAATGTAATACATCAATGCTCTTTTGACATCTAATGTATGTAGTGCCCTTTCGGCTACGGTATCTGGCTGTGGAAAGAACACTGGAAGTTCCACTGTTTGATTTAGATGGAACGGTGAAATAACCTTTGGCAAAAATTTAGGATTGGTCCTTAGGACGACTTTATTTTTGTGTAGTTGTATAAAAGGTTCCTGTATAGTAAACGCCTGAATCTCGCTTACTCTTCTCAGGGAAGTAATGGCGATGAGAAATGCCACCTTCCAGGTTAGGAACTGTATGTCGCAGGAGTGCATGGGTTCAAAAGGTGGACCCATAAGTCTAGTTAGGACAACATTTAGGTTCCATGAAGGAACAGGTAGTGTTCTTGGTGGTATAATTCTCCTAAGGCCCTCCATGAATGCTTTAATGACTGGTATTTTATATAGGGAAGTTGAATAGGTAGTCTGCAGGTATGCAGATATTGCTGCAAGGTGAATCTTAATGGAAGAGAAAGCTAGGTTAGATTTTTGTAAGTGAAGCAAGTAACCCACTACATGTTCTGGAGTTGTGTGTAATGGTTGTATTTGATTAATATGGCAGTAGCAAACAAACCTCTTCCATTTACTTGCATAGCAGTGCCTGGTGGATGGCCTTCTTGCTTGTTTTATGACTTCCATACATTCTTGGGTAAGTTGTAAGTGCCCGAATTCTAGGATTTCAGGAGCCAGATTGCTAGATTCAGCGATGCTGGATCTGGGTGTCTGATCTTTTGGTTGTGCTGTGTCAACAGATCTGGCCTGTTGGGCAATTTGATGCAGGGTACCACTGATAGGTCTAGCAGCGTTGTGTACCAGGGTTGCCTTGCCCAAGTTGGTGCTATCAATATGAGTTTGAGTTTGCTTTGACTGAGTTTGTTTACCAGGTAAGGAAGGAGAGGGAGAGGAGGAAAAGCGTAAGCAAATATCCCTGACCAGTTCATCCATAGGGCATTGCCTTGGGATTGTTTGTGTGGGTATCTGGATGCGAAGTTTTGGCATTTTGCGTTCTCCCTTGTCGCAAACAAGTCTATCTGAGGTGTTCCCCAGAGTTTGAAATAAGTGTTCAGAATTTGGGGGTGAATTTCCCATTCGTGGACCTGTTGGTGATCTCGAGAGAGATTGTCTGCGAGTTGATTTTGTATCCCTGGTATAAACTGTGCAATTAGGCGAATTTGGTTGTGAATTGCCCAATGCCAAATTTTTTGTGCTAGCAGGCTTAACTGCGTGGAGTGCGTCCCTCCCTGCTTGTTTAGATAATACATTGTTGTCATGTTGTCTGTTTTGACGAGAATGTATTTGTGAACTATTATTGGTTGGAAAGCTTTTAGTGCTTGAAAAACTGCTAGAAGTTCTAGGTGATTGATATGCAGTTTTGTTTGATGTACGTTCCATTGTCCTTGTATGCTGTGTTGATCGAGGTGTGCTCCCCACCCTGTCATGGAAGCATCTGTTGTTATTACGTATTGTGGCACTGGGTCTTGGAAAGGCCGCCCCTTGTTTAAATTTATGTTGTTCCACCACAGAAGCGAGAGGTAAGTTTGGCGGTCTATTAACACCAGATCTAGAAGGTGACCCTGTGCTTGAGACCACTGTGATGCTAGGCATTGTTGTAAGGGCCTCATGTGCAGTCTTGCGTTTGGGACAATGGCTATGCATGATGACATCATGCCTAGGAGTTGTAATACCATCTTTGCCTGTATCTTTTGTGTTGGATACATGCGTTGTATGATGGTGTTGAAATTTTGAATTCTTTGTGGACTTGGAGTGGCTACTCCTTTTGATGTGTCTATTATGGCTCCCAGGTATTGTTGTACCTTGCGTGGCAGAATTTTGGATTTTGTGAAATTGACGGTGAACCCTAGTTTGAAGAGGGTTTGTATGATATGATTTGTGTGATTTGAGCACTCTATTAACGAATGGGCCTTGATTAGCCAGTCGTCTAGATATGGGAACACATGCATTTGCTGCCTTCTTATGTGTGCTGCGACTACTGCTAGACATTTGGTAAAGACTCTTGGTGCAGTTGTTAATCCGAAAGGCAGTACCTTGAATTGGTAATGTATTCCTTTGAATACAAACCTTAGGTATTTCCTGTGCGATGGGTGTATTGGTATATGGAAATAAGCATCCTTGAGGTCTAAAGTTGCCATGTAGTCTTGCAGTTTTAGCAATGGCAATACTTCTTGTAGTGTGACCATGTGGAAGTGGTCTGATTTGATGAAAGTGTTCACTACTCTGAGGTCTAGGATTGGTCTCAGCGTTTTGTCCTTCTTTGGTATCAGAAAGTACAGTGAGTAAACTCCTGTGTTTATTTGTGTGTTTGGCACTAATTCGATTGCATTCTTTTGCAATAGTGCCTGCACTTCTATCTCCAGGAGATTGGAATGGTGTGTTGTTAAATTTTGTGCTTTTGGTGGTATGTTTGGAGGGAATTGTAGAAATTCTATGCAATAACCATGTTGGATAATTGCTAGAACCCAAGTGTCTGTAGTGATTTCCTCCCATGCTTTGTAATAATGACCTATTCTTCCCCCCACTGGTGTTGTGTGGAGGGGGTGAGTGACATGTGAGTCATTGTTTAGTAGTAGGGGTTTTGGGGCTTTGAAATCTCCCTCTATTTCTAGGGAATTGCCCTCCTCTATATTGTCCCCGAAAACCTCCTCTATACTGTCCCTGGTAAGTGGACGGTGTTGCTTGTGAGGTGCTGGCTTGTGTGCTTTGACCCCGAAACCCCCCTCGAAAGGGCGTTTTACGGAATGTGCTGTAATTCCCTCTGCTCTGCGGGGAGTAGAGTGCGCCCATGGCTTTGGCAGTGTCCGTATCCTTTTTGAGTTTCTCAATCGCTGTGTCCACTTCTGGACCGAACAGTTCTTTTTCATTAAAAGGCATATTGAGAACTGCTTGTTGAATCTCTGGTTTAAATCCAGATGTTCGGAGCCATGCATGCCTTCTGATAGTTACAGATGTATTAATTGTCCGTGCAGCTGTATCTGCAGCGTCCATGGAGGAACGTATCTGGTTGTTGGAGATGGTCTGTCCCTCCTCAACCACTTGTTTTGCCCTATTTTGGAAGTCCTCTGGCAGATGTTCAATGAGATGTTGCATCTCGTCCCAGTGGGCTCTGTCATAGCGCGCAAGTAGTGCCTGGGAGTTCGCGATGCGCCACTGGTTTGCAGCTTGTGCTGCGACTCTTTTACCAGCTGCATCGAACTTGCGGCTTTCTTTATCTGGGGGTGGTGCATCTCCAGATGTGTGAGAGTTGGCCCTTTTCCTAGCTGCTCCTACAACAACAGAGTCTGGTGGCAGCTGTGTAGTGATGAAAACCGGGTCCGTAGGAGGCGGCTTATACTTTTTTTCCACCCTTGGTGTGATTGCCCTACTTTTGACCGGCTCTTTAAATATGTCTTTTGCGTGCCGGAGCATAGGCAGGCTTTGGTAGGAGCTGTGGGTAGAGGAGAGTGTGTTGAACAAGAAATCATCCTCGACCTGTTCTGAGTGGAGGCTTACGTTGTGAAATTGTGCTGCTCTAGCCACCACCTGAGAGTACGCGGTGCTGTCTTCTGGTGGAGATGGCTTTGTAGGGTATGCCTCCGGGCTGTTATCTGACACTGGGGCGTCGTATAGGTCCCATGCGTCCTGATCTTGGTCACCCTGGCTCATGGTGGTGTGAGCTGGGGAGTGTGACGGAGTTTGTGCTGGTGAAACGTTAATCACGGGCGGAGGAGAGGGTGGTGGTGTAACTCTTTTCACCACTTTTGGTTGTGGTGCTTATTCCGTCTGGAACTCCAACCTTCTCTTTCTCCTAATAGGGGGAAGGGTGCTTATTTTTCCTGTCCCCTGCTGAATGAAGATACGCTTTTGCGTATGGTCCACATCAGTTGCTTGTAGCTCTTCCTCAAACCTATGCTTTTGCATTTGGGAGGTTAGCGAGTGCTCTTCTGTATAAGAGCCTGAAGCTGGGTCGCTTGCAGTTTGTTTCGGCATTGAAACTTTGTCTGCGTGTTTTTTCGGCTCTGAGGTGACTTTTTTCCTTTTCGGGGCCGAAACCTCTCGGCGTCGATCTGTTTCGGTGCCGCTGTCTCGGCGTCGAGCCGTGTCCACACCGGCATCTCGGTGTCGAGGCTTGTCTCCAGCACTTTCTCGGTCCCGAGAAGGCTGCGTGCCGGTGTCTCGACCGGAGTCGGCCGATCTCGGCACTGTTTGGGCCTTTTTCGGTGCCGACGGTCGGTCACCGAATTTATGGGTCGAGCCATGGCCTGGTGGCAGTGGCGTCCCCTGGGCCTTGTAAATGTTTCTTTGTGTGGTTTTCGACGTCTTACTCACGGTTTGTGTATCGTCGAATCCTTCGGAGTCTGAGTCTTGGATCGAGAAGGTACCTTCTTCTTCCTGTTCCTCGAACTCCCGTTGGGCTGTCGGTGCGGACGCCATTTGAATTCTTCTGGCTCGACGGTCTCGGAGTGTTTTTCGGGACCGGAACGCACGACAGGCCTCGCAGGTGTCTTCGCTGTGCTCAGGTGACAGGCACAGGTTGCAGACCAAGTGTTGGTCTGTGTAGGGGTATTTATTGTGGCATTTGGGGCAGAAACGGAACGGGGTCCGTTCCATCGGCGTACTTCAGCACGCGGTCGGGCCGACCAGGCCCCGACGGAGGATCGAAAAACTACCCCGAAGGGCACCGGAGCTCTTCGATCTTCGATGCGGTGTGGAATCTAAGTACGCCGATCCCGAACGCAACAATACCGACGAAAATCTTCCGAAATTAGCTAATTTTCCGTTCCGAAACTCGGAGCGACAGGAACACGTCCGAACCCGATGGCGGAAAAAAAACAATCGAAGATGGAGTCGACGCCCATGCGCAATGGAGACAAAAGGAGGAGTCACTCGGTCCCGTGACTCGAAAGACTTCTTCGAAGAAAAACAACTTGTAACACTCCGGCCCAACACCAGATGGCGAGCTATTGCAGAACATGCGTATCTACAGCGACAGATGCCATCGAACACACTTCTGCACGACTCTCCACGGCGAGAGGGATCCGTCCACCAAAGGGGAAGTCGCTAGCCCTTTTCGTTCCTGCAGAAACCTCAGCTTCTTCTGTCCAGTAGAAGCTTCTTTGCACCCACAGCTGGCATTTCCTGGGCATCTGCCCATCTCCGACTTGCTTGTGACTTTTGGACTTGGTCCCCTTGTTCCACAGGTACCCTCGACTGGAAATCCATTGTTGTTGCATTGCTGGTTTGTGTCTTTCCTGCAGTAGTCCTCTATCACGACTTCTATGTCTTTGGGGGAACTTTAGTGCACTTTGCACTCACTTTTCAGGGTTATTTTTCTAACTCTCACTATTTTCTAATAGTCCCAGCGACCCTCTTCAAGGTCACATAGGTTTGGGGTCCATTCGTGGTTCGCATTCCTGTTGCCCCTATCCCTGTGTCCCCATTGCATCCTATTGTAACTATACATTGTTTGCACTGTTTTCTAAGACTATTACTGCATATTTTGGTATTGTGTATATATATCTTGTGTATATTTCCTATCCTCTCACTGAGGGTACACTCTGAGATACTTTGGCATATTGTCATAAAAATAAAGTACCTTTATTTTTAGTATAACTGTGTATTGTGTTTTCTTATGATATTGTGCATATGACACTAAGTGGTACTGTAGGAGCTTCACTCGTCTCCTAGTTCAGCCTAAGCTGCTCTGCTAAGCTACCATTATCTATCAGCCTATGCTGCTAGACACCCTATACACTAATAAGGGATAACTGGGCCTGGTGCAAGGTGCAAGTACCCCTTGGTACTCACTACAAGCCAGTCCAGCCTCCTACATTCTGGAGGACCGCCGGAATCAGGGGAAGCGGTGGAAAGGCGTAAAGAAATGCTCCTGACCAGCTTATCCACAGGGCATTCCCCAGTGTCCCTGGATGGTAATATCTGGAGGCGAAGTTTTGGCATTTTTTGTTTTCTGGGGTTGCGAATAGGTCTATAGAGGGGGTACCCCATAGTGTGAAAATGGAATGAACGATGTCGTTGTGTAGAACCCACTCGTGGTTCTCGTCCATTACGCGGCTGAGAGCATCCGCTTGAACATTCTGGATGCCAGGCAGGTGAGTTGCTACTAGCGACATGTTCCTGGCTAGAAGCCAATGCCAGATTGTCTGAGCCTCTCTGGATAAAATCCTGGACTTGGTGCCTCCTTGTTTGTTTACATAGTACATAGTGGCCAAGTTGTCCGTCTGGAGAAGGAGAGTTTCCGCTCTCAGAGAGGGAAGGAAAGCTTTGAGCGCAAGGTGGACTGCGCGAAGCTCCAGCAGGTTGATATGATAGAGACTCTCTTTCTGTGACCACTTGCCTTGGACTCGAAGATGTTCCATGTGCGCTCCCCATCCGAGCAGTGACGCATCTGTTACGATGGTTTGAGCTGGAGGCTGTTGTTGGAACGGAATCCCCACCAAGAGATTGTCGGGTAGACACCACCACTTGAGAGACTGTAGGGCGTGGGGAGAAAGGAGGACTTTGCTCTCCCATTCGTTGACTCCATTGATCATCCAGGTTTTCCTGTAATGGTCTCATATGGAGGCGAGCATTGGGAACGAGATGGATACAACACGCCATCGAGCCCAGTAGAGAAGCTATTACTCTTGCAGTGGTCTGTGGAGTCCTGCAGTTGTTTGCACTTTTGGAGAATCGATAATCGTCGTTCCTCCGAAAGAAACACCTTTCCTAGATTGGTATCTATAATGGCCCCTAAGTAATGCAACCTCTGAACAGGTGTTGCTGCGGATTTCAGGAGATTTACTTGAAGACCGAGCTTCTGCAACAGCTGTAGAGTCCATTTGAAATGTTGTTGCGCCTCTAGATAACTGGAGGCCTTTATGAGCCAATCGTCTAGACAGGGGTAGACAAATATTCAATGTTTCCTCAAGTGGGCGGCCACCACCGCCATGCATTTGGAAAAAGTCCTCAGCGCTGATTTGAGGCCGAAGGGCAGAACCGCAAATTGGTAATTATGTTTTCCGACGGTGAACCTTAGGAATTTTCGATGTTTCTTGGCCACCGGAATATGAAAGTAAGCGTCGCAAAGGTCTATTGCACAGAGCCAGTCGCCCTGACGAAGATGTGGGTAAATTTGGTGCAAGGATAGCATCCTGAATTTCGCTTTGTGAATCCACTTGTTTGCTGTCCTTAGATCTAAAATGGGACGAAACTCTTGCTTGTCTTTTTTGGGCACAAGGAAATACCTCGAATAAATCCCCTTCCCTTGCTGGCTGATCGGGAAGGGTTCTATGGCTCTTTTTTGTAATAGAATGGTGACTTCTAACTGAAGAGCTTCGAGGTGTCGGCTGGTTGTTTTGGGTGGAACAGATAGTGGAGGACTGGTGAATCTGAGAACGTAACCATGTCTCACAATATTCAATACCCAGGCGTCTGATGTGATGCGTAGCCACTCGTCCAGATGATTTGAGATACTTCCCCCTACCGGAGTGGATAACGGAGGAGGGGGAAGCGAAGATTCAGGGCTTAGACGCGGGAGCCTGTCGAGTTGTCTGGGTTTGAGGTGTTGAACAACCCCTTGTCGACCTTCGTTGTGTGGAGAAACCCCTATGATGCTGCTGCTGTTGCTGTTGCTGGGGGCGTGAAGACATCCAATGTGGAGTCTGATACCTGTGGGTGAACAGTCTTCGTTGATATGGGCGGAATACCTTTCGCTGTTCTTTCGGTCGTTCCATGCCTACCGCTTTCAGGGTATCGAGTTCAGACTTCATTCTGCCCATCTCGTCATCGGCATGAGAGCCGAACAAAGTGGAGCCTGAGAAAGGTAAATTTTGTATTCTCTGCTGTGCTTCAGGTTTAAGAGATGTAAGTCGCAGCCATGCATGTCTCCCGAGGGCTATTCCGTGAGCATAGTTATGTGCGGATAGTATCGAAGAAGGAATGGTTTCTTACCTGTAACTCCAGTTCTCTCGTAGGGGTATTTCCATGATAGTCATAAGCATTGAATAGTTCCGCGCGCCTGCGGGGACCCCGGAGCACTGATGTGAATTATATTCTTAAGTGCAAACACCAGCCGTTTAAAGAAAAGGTCTGTCAAAAAACACTTAAGAATAACATTGTGCAGCCTATGTGAATAGCTACACAGGCCAAATTGTTGAAAAGAAAATCAATAGTAGTGTAAATTCATGTTCAAACACCTATTTATTCTAGAAATGTAATAACAAATACATTCTCATACTTTATTTACACCTCTGATGAGAATAAAACAATGCAGGGCAGTGTAGCCCATAGGCTGCCATTATACAGAATGTAAATAGAGCTGTGCCTTTAAGAAAAGCAAAGTCTTCCTGTTTCCCATCATGCACAGCAAAAGGCAGTTGCCTCAGTTCTTTTTTGGAGGCTATTACCTGACATGAAGAAAAAACAAAACATTTGTTGGAGTACCCACCTCCATAATATTCATGTTCTATGTCAACTCCACCGGGGAGGAGGGAGGGTTGCTTATGACTATCATGGAAATACCCCTACGAGAGAACTGGAGTTACAGGTAAGAAACCATTCCTTCTCTCGTAGGGGATTTCCATGTATAGTCATAAGCATTGAATAGAGTAGCAAGCCCATCCCCATAACCGCGGTGGAGTCGACATAAGAATACTGAGAAAAACATGAATCATGCAAACAAATTCTTGAGTAAAGCCTGTCCAACCTGAGCATCTGCCCTAGCGTCTGTATCAAGGCAGTAATGCTTAGTAAAGGTATGGACCGACCTCCAAGTGGCAGCCTTGCATATTTCTGCCAAAGGGACATTTCTCATCAAGGCTACAGTAGCTGCTTTCCCTCTGGTCGAGTGGGCTTTTGGTCTACCACCAAGGGATTTGTTTGCTAACTGATAACATAACATTATACATGAAACAATCCACCTGGATAAAGATTGTTTAGATGTGCCCAAACCTGTTCTGATTGGGCCATAGTTAATAAAAAGCTGTTGTGATTTTCGTAAGCTTTTTGTCCTGTCCAAGTAAAATTTCAATACTCTCTTTACATCCAGAGAGTGCAGAGTTCTCTCAGCAGGAGTAGCTGGATTCTGAAAGAAAGTCGGTAATGAAATTGTTTGGTTCACATGGAAGTCGGAGACTACCTTAGGTAGAAATTTTGGATGAGTTCTCATTACCACTTTTGCAGAATGAAAAACCGTGTAGGGTTCCTGAGCGCAAAGGGCCTGGATTTCGCTGACCCTACGCGCTGAAGTGATTGCCACCAGAAAAGCAGCTTTCCATGTGAGATGCTGCAGCGATGCCTTGTGTATCGGCTCGAATGGCGGCAGCATCAGACGTGATAAGACAACGTTCAGTTCCCATGGAGGAGAAGGCTTTCTAATGGGAGGAAAAACCTTTTTTAAACCTTCTAGGAAATCCTTAATAATCGGAATCCGAAAAAAGGAAGTTTGTGAAGGACTCTTTCTGTATGCTGTTATCGCTGCCAAGTGAACTTTTATTGACGACAGTTGTAAGCCCGATTTTGCCAAACTTAACAAGTATGGTAAGATAGATTGTTCTCCACAAGAAACCGGGTCAATGTTGTTGTGTAAACACCAAATGCAGAATCTCTTCCACTTGCTTGCATAGGCTGATCGTGTGGAAGGGCGTTTTGCTTCCCTCAGAATTTCCATACAGTCCTGAGGTAAGTTCAAATGTCCATATTGCACTAGCTCAGGAGCCATGCTGCCAAACTCAACGATGAGGGGTTGGGATGAGATATCTGCCCTCTGAACTTCGTGAGAAGGTCCGGGCGATATGGTAGCCTGATGTGTGGTTTGAGTGACCGGTGAAGAAGGTCTGGGAACCACCACTGGCGTGGCCACTCCGGAGCAATTAGGATCTTTTTGGTCTGAGCATTGGACAGCTTCTGGAGAACTGCCGGAATCAGGGGAAGCGGTGGAAAGGCGTAAAGAAATGCCCCTGACCAGCTTATCCATAGGGCATTCCCCAGTGTCCCTGGATGGTAATATCTGGAGGCGAAGTTTTGGCATTTTTTGTTTTCTGGGGTTGCGAATAGGTCTGTAGAAGGGGTACCCCAGAGTGCGAAAATGGAATGAACGACGTCGTCGTGTAGTACCCATTCGTGGTTCTCGCTTATTACCCGACTGAGGGCATCCGCTTGAACATTCTGGATGCCGGGCAGGTGAGTTGCCACTAGCGACAGGTTCCTGGTTAGAAGCCAATGCCAGATTGTCTGGGCCTCTCTGGATAAAATTCTGGACCTGGTGCCTCCTTGTTTGTTCACGTAGTACATAGTGGCCACGTTGTCTGTCTGAAGGAGAGTTTCCGTTCTCAGAGAGGGAAGGAAGGCTTTGAGCGCAAGGTGGACTGCGCGAAGTTCCAGCAGGTTGATGTGATAGAGACTCTCTTTCTGTGACCACTCGCCTTGGACTCGAAGATGTTCCATGTGCGCCCCCCATCCGAGCAGTGACGCATCTGTTACGATGGTTTGAGATGGAGGTCGTTGTTGGAACGGAATCCCCACCAAGAGATTGCTGGGCAAACACCACCACTTGAGGGATTGTAGGGTGTGAGGAGACAGCAGGACTTTGTTCTCCCAATCGTCCCTCAGTTGACACCACTGATCCTCTAGATTTTCCTGCAATGGTCTCATATGGAGACGAGCATTGGGAACCAGATGGATACAAGACGCCATCGAGCCCAGTAGAGAAGCTATTATTCTTGCAGTGGCTTGAGGTCTTTCCTGCAGTTGTTTGCACTTTTGGAGAATCGATAACCGTCGTTCCTCCGAAGGAAACACCTTTCCTAGCTTGGTATCTACAATGGCCCCTAAGTAATGCAACCTCTGAACAGGTGTTGCTGTTGATTTCAGAAGATTGACTTGAAGACCAAGTTTTTGTAGCAGTTGTAGAGTCCATTTGAAATGCTGCTGTGCCTCGAGATAGCTGGAGGCCTTTATGAGCCAATCGTCTAGATAGGGAGAGACGAATATTCGCCGTTTCCTCAAGTGGGCGGCTACTACCGCCATGCATTTGGAAAAAGTCCTTGGCGCTGATTTTAGGCCGAACGGTAGAACTGCAAATTGGTAATGGCGTTTTCCGACAGTGAACCTTAGGAATTTTCGATGTTTCTTGGCTACTGGGATATGGAAGTAAGCGTCGCAAAGATCTATCGCACATAGCCAGTCGCCCTGACGTAAATGTGGGTAAATTTGGTGTAAGGCTAACATCCTGAATTTTTCTTTGCGAATCCATTTGTTTGCTGTCCTCAGATCTAAGATGGGACGAAACTCTTGTTTGTCTTTTTTCTGTACAAGGAAATATCTCGAATAAATCCCCTTCCCATGTTGGCTGATGGGAACGGGTTCTATGGCTCTTTTTTGCAATAGGATATTGACCTCTAACTGCAGAGCTTCGAGATGGTGGTTGGCTGTTTTGGGTGGAACAGATGGTGGAGAACTGGTGAATCTGAGAGCGTAACCATGTCTCACAATATTCAATACCCAGGCGTCTGTTGTGATGCGTAGCCACTCGTCTAGATGATTTGAGATACTTCCCCCTACCGGAGTGGGTAACGGAGGAGGGGGAAGCAAAGATTCAGGGCCTAGACGTGGGAGTTTGACGAGGTGTCTGGGTCTGAGGTGTTGAACGACCCCTTGTCGACTTTCTGGAGAAGCCCCTCTGATGCTGCTGCTGCTGCTGTTGCTGAGGGCGTGAAGACGACCAATGTGGAGCCTGATACCTGTGGGTGAACAGTCTTCTTTGATATGGGCGGAATCCCTTTCGCTGTTCTTTAGGTCGCTCTATGCCTACCGCTTTTAAGGTATCCAGCTCCGACTTCATTCTGGCCATCTCATCATCGGCATGAGAGCCGAATAAAGTGGAGCCTGAGAAAGGCAGGTTCTGTATCCTCTGCTGTGCTTCGGGTTTAAGCGATGTAAGCCGCAGCCATGCATGTCTCCTGAGCGCTATACCATGAGCATAGTTATGTGCGGATAGAGTTGAAGCATCTGCCGCAGCACTTATGATCTGGTTAGAAACCATTGCTCCCTCGCTCACGACCTCTAGGAAATCTTCCCTTTTGTCCCTAGGGAGATGCTCGGAGAACTGTAGTATAGAGTCCCAGAGGGATCGATCATATCTCCCTAATAAAGCAGTGGCACTGGCTGCTTTCATGGTGATAGATGCCGTCGAGCATACTTTTCTTCCTGCAGCATCGATCTTTCTGCTTTCTTTGTCTGGGGGAGCAGAGGAAGACGGTGACGTCGAATGAGATTTCTTCGCTGCCACTATAACTACCGAGTCTGGTACTGGGTCCGACCTCAAGAATAGAGGATCTTGCTCTGGTGGACGGTACTTTTTAATGAGTCTGGAAGGAGCAGACTTTGTTGTAGCCGGCGTGAGAAAAATGTCCATTGCCGGTTCAATAAGACCCGGAACCAGTGGAAGTAAAGGTCGTGAAGATGTCCTTTGATGCAAGGTCTCAAAGATTACTGATGTCGATTGGGCTGGAGCTGCCAGCGGGATATTCAGCTTGGTTGCCCCTCTCACTAAGACCTCCTGAAATGTGTTGACATCATCTATGGGAGACACTCTTGGGGATGGTGAGTCTGATAAGGTTGGAGAGTAGTCTCGTGTGGACGATGAAGAATGTCCATGGTGTGATTGACGGCGGTGCCTTGAGGTAGATGTACGTCTCGAGGAATAACCAGAACGCCCTGCAGATCGCGTTGGAGTCCTCGGAACAGGTTCTGGAGGAGGCGCCGGAAGAGGAGCCGTAGGTGTTACCGGCGTCTGTGGTAAAGGCGACTGCCTTTGTGAGAGCTGTGGTGATGCTGGAAGTAGGATAAGCGAGGCCGAGGATTCTGAGGTTGTATAAACCCTTCTAGGCCTCTTAGATGGTCTTCTCGACGTCGAAGCACTCCTCGACGTCGAACTGCGGTGACGCCGAGTGCCTCTAGACGTCGACTCGTCTCGCCGCTGAGAACCTCTCGACGACGAACCTCGACGTCGGTGCAGTGACGGTGAACGCCTCCGACGGCGAACACTCTCTCTCGACGGCGATCTCCCTCGCCGTGTCGACGGCGAGCCCGACTCGGATCTCCTTGACGTGGACTGTGTTCGCCGTGTCGACGGCGACCCAGATCTTCTCGACGTCGGGTGTCTTCGCCGCCTCGACGGCGAAATAGCTGTCGACGGCGAACAATGTCGTTTTCTCGCCGGCGAAGCACTCCTCGACGGCGAACATGTTGGCGCCGTTCCCTGCTTCGACGTCGACGCTCTCGACGTCGTCGGAGATCTATGTCGTTTTTCAGCAGGTCTGGAAGGAGTCATGGAGGAAACAGGTTGAGCCCTGGTAGAAGTCTGACCTTCTCCTCGCTCTGTAGTGGAATGGCCACTTTTTCTCCTGTCCTCTTTCGCCTGGAGTCGGATCTTCTCTCTGTCACGAAGGGTTCTTCTAGAGAAGGTTTTACAGATGTCACACGACTCCGGTTTGTGGCTGGATGGAAGACAAATTATACAGACCGTATGTGGATCTGTTTTAGCCTTCTTTCTTCCACAAGAAGGACATTTATCAAAAAGTGAAGGCATTTCTAACTAGAAAAACCTCAAAATTCTGTCAGAATTTAACAGAAATCAGTAGAAAATGATCACTCAAAGGTAAAAACGTCGAGTGAAAATGAAATTCAGAAGATATTTCAATGAATTTCTGTCACAAAAGCTTTTGTGAGGTAGAGCTCAATGCTTCAGGGTCCTGTCAGCAGGAGCCGGAAAAAAGAACTGAGGCAACTGCCTTTTGCTGTGCATGATGGGAAACAGGAAGACTTTGCTTTTCTTAAAGGCACAGCTCTATTTACATTCTGTATAATGGCAGCCTATGGGCTACACTGCCCTGCATTGTTTTATTCTCATCAGAGGTGTAAATAAAGTATGAGAATGTATTTGTTATTACATTTCTAGAATAAATAGGTGTTTGAACATGAATTTACACTACTATTGATTTTCTTTTCAACAATTTGGCCTGTGTAGCTATTCACATAGGCTGCACAATGTTATTCTTAAGTGTTTTTTGACAGACCTTTTCTTTAAACGGCTGGTGTTTGCACTTAAGAATATAATTCACATCAGTGCTCCGGGGTCCCCGCAGGCGCGCGGAACTATTCAATGCTTATGACTATACATGGAAATCCCCTACGAGAGAATCTGCTGCAGCACTTATAACTTGGTTAGAAACCATAGCTCCCTCGCCCACGACCTCCAGGAAATCTTCCCTTTTGTCCTTAG
This sequence comes from Pleurodeles waltl, assembly GCF_031143425.1. NCBI lineage: Eukaryota > Metazoa > Chordata > Amphibia > Caudata > Salamandridae > Pleurodeles > Pleurodeles waltl. Next base: position 989,373,637 of record NC_090450.1, read on the forward strand.
GAAGATGCTCCGCAAACTGCAGTACAGAGTCCAAGAGGGCTCGATCGTATCTCCCTAATAAAGCAGTGGCACTGGCTGCTTTCATGGTGATGGATGCAGTAGAGCATACTTTTCTTCCTGCAGCATCGATCTTTCTGCTCTTTATCTGGAGGTGAAGAGGAAGACGGTGACGTAGAATGCAATTTCTTTGCAGCCACTATAACCACCGAGTCCGGTGCTGGGTCCGACCTCAAGAATAGAGGATCTTGTTCTGGTGGACGGTATTTTTTAATAAGTCTGGAAGGAGCAGACTTTGTTGCAGCCGGTGTAAGAAAAATGTCCATTGCCGGCTCAATAAGACCCGGAACCAGTGGAAGCAAAGGTCTCGAAGATGTCCTGTGATGCAAGGTCTCGAAGATTACTGACGTCAATGGGGCCGGCACCGCCAGCGGGATATTCAGTTTGGTTGCCCCTCTCACTAAGACCTCCTGGAATGTATTCACATCATCTATGGGGGACACTCTTGGGGACGGTGAGTCCGATAGGGTTGGAGAGTAGTCCCGTGTAGACGAAGAAGAATGTCTATGATGTGAATGCTGAGATCTCTGTCGTGACTCATGACGATGGTGCCGAGAGGAAGATGAACGTCTAGAAGAATGTCCAGAACGCCTTACAGATCGCGTTGGAGTCCTCGGAACAGACTCTGAAGGAGGAGCCGGAAGAGGAGCTGTAGGTGTTACCGGTGTCTGCGGCAACGGCCGAGGCGAGAGCTGTGGAGACGTTGGAAGCAGGATAAGTGAGGCCGAGGATTCCGACGTTGTATAAACCCTTCTAGGCCTCTTTGATTTTCGTCTCGACGTCGACACACTCCTCGACGTCGAAGTGCGGTGACGGCGAGTGCCTCTGGACGTCGATTCCTCTCGCCGTTGAGAACCTCTCGACGACGACCCTCGTCGTTGTGGTGACGGCGAACGTCTCCGACGGCGATCACTCTCTCTCGACGTCGATCGCCCTCGCCGTGTCGACAGCGAACCCGACTCGGATCGTCCTCGCCGTGTCGACGGCGACCCAGATCCTTTCGACGTCGGGTGTCCACGCCATCTCGACGGCGAAATGGTTGTCGACGGCGAACAATGTCTTTTCCTTGCCGGCGAACCACTCCTCGACGGCGAACATGTTGGCGCTGTTCCCTGTTTCGACGTCGATGCCCTCGACGTCGCCGGAGACCTGTGCCGTTTTTCAGCAGGTCTGGTAGGAGTTATAGAGGAAACAGGTTGAGCCCTGGTAGAAGCCGGACCTTCTCCTCGCTCTGTGGTGGAATGGCCACTTTTTCTCCTGTCCTCTCTCGCCTGAAGTCGGATTTTCTCTCTATCACGAAGAGTTCTTGTAGAGAAGGTTTTACAGATGTCACACGACTCCGGTTTGTGGCTGGATGGAAGACAAATTATGCAGACCCTATGTGGATCTGTTTTAGCCTTTTTTCTGCCACAAGAAGGACATTTGTCAAAAAGTGAAGGCATTTCTAAACTAGAAAAACCTCAAAATTCTGTCAGAATTTAACAGAAAATAGTAGGAAATCATCAGTCAATGTTAAAAACGTCGCGTGAAATTGAAATTCAAAAGATTTTAAATGAATTTCCATCACAAAAAGCTTTGTGAGGTAGAGCTTAATGCTTCAGGGTCCTGTCAGAAGGTTTTTCCTCCCATTAGAAGACCATCTCCTCCATGGGAACTGAATGTTGTCCTATCGCGTCTGATGCTACCTCCATTCGAGCCAATATATAAGGCATCACTTCAACATCTCACATGGAAAACTGCTTTTCTGGTGGCAATCACTTCAGCGCGTAGTTTCAGCGAAATCCAGGCCCTTTGCGCTCAAGAACCCTTTACGGTTTTTCATTCTGCGAAAGTGGTAATGAGGACTGATCCAAAATTTTTACCGAAAGTCGTCTCCGATTTTCATGTGAACCAAACCATTTCACTACCAACTTTCTTTCAAAATCCACCTACTCTTGCTGAGAGAACTCGGCACTCTCTGGATGTAAAGAGGGTTTTGAAATTCTACTTGGACAGGACAAAATGCTTACGTAAATCACAACAGCTTTTTGTTAACTATGGCCCAGTTAGAACAGGGTTGGGCACGTCTAAGCAATCATTATTCAGGTGGATTGTTTCATGTATAATGTTATGTTATCAGTTAGCGAACAAGTCCCTCGGTGGTAGGCCAAAAGCCCACTCTACTAGAGGGAAGGCAGCTACTACAGCCTTGATGAGAAATATCCCTTTGGCAGAAATATGCAAGGCTGCCACTTGGAAGTCTGTCCATACCTTTACTCAGCATTACTGCCTTGATACAGACGCTAGGGCAGATGCGCAGGTTGGACAGGCCTTGCTTAAGAACTTATTTGCATAACTTTTGTGTTTTGGCAATATTTTTTCTGTCTACTCCACCGCGGTCATGGGGATGGGCTTGCTAGCCTATTCAGTGCTTATGACTATACATGGAAATCCCCTACGAGAGAATGTGTTTTTTTTTGTATTATAATGTATTAATATTATAGTACCTCCACCGAGGAAGGAGAATTTATGAAAACAACGTAATCTCACTCACAGACCATTTCAACATACCCTATTCAGAATGTGAGATGATATCCAAAGAAAATATGACGAGGCACAAAGTCTCAGGGATAAACACTATGTAAGTGTTTAGGGGAATACCACACCTGGACAAACTGTCCAAAGCCTTGATGAAGTTATCAGTGCCGCTTTCATCCTTCTCAATATTCTCCATGAGGGAAGCAGCAGCAAAAGCGACATCACTAGCCAAGAACTTGTTCTTAAAACCAAACTGGACGCTGAAGGTTTGTACTCTGACATCTTTCATCCTACAAAAGAAAGAAGCAGACGATTGTACATGATAAAGGTGAAACTAATTTCCATATTTAAATGCTTTTGTGTAACTTAAACCATGTAGTTAGATAACAAACACAAAGTGTTATGTAGCTTCGGAGTGCTACAACTATGGTGCTCGAAACTCATCCAGAAGAAAAAGAGATCCTACAGGATACAAGGAAAATATGGTCTTGCCCCTGCACTCAACTCATAACCACGCATGCAGCTACAGAAGGGCAGATCATCTTAACTGTTCATGCCTACTGGTTTCAAACTTCGAATAATAATCAACTAGAGCTTCCAACCTCTGGGTGCTCTATTCAGGTAAATTGTGCCGATCATCCACTTGCCCCCAGCAGAAAATCTCCTTCCAACGCTATTCTAGAGTAACATCGACACAAAGATGGCCATAGAGCGCTTAGTCAACTGATTTTAAAGAGTTAACATTCTCCCTCCTCCCAAATTAATTCTGAAATAAAAGTGCACTCTAACAACTTGCTCTAATTCCTGTCCTACGCGATGTGCCTGTTCAGGTCAGATACAAGTGGATTAACCTACACTTCTTGACAACACTATCATGACTGCAGCATAAGCCTTAAGCAGGCCCAGTGTTTATTTTAAACAGTTGCGCAAATGTTTAGGGCAAGCTTAGTAAATAAAACATTTGCAGCAAGGATGTTACTAACAGCCAAGATCCACAGTTTAGCAAGCTAGTACATGAAAAGGGAGAACGTTACCCAAACTTATTGGCCGACTCTTCTATCATTTCCCGTAAATTTTCCTTCAGAGAAATGTCCATGGAGTTGAACTTTTGTTTCACTTGCTTCAAGGGTAAGCTGCAAAGAAAAAAAAAATCTGGATTAAATATTTACCTTTCCCAATTGATCTACTTGCTCCTGCAGTGAACAATCCTTAAAGAACACTTCCGACTACTCATCACACTGCCTCTACATTGCTAACATTAATCTCTTTAGACTCAAGTAAACAATATTCCTGTAAAATAAATATCTCACCACAACAGAAAAAAAAAAAAATCACTCACCCCATATCGGCAAGAAACTCCTGGAGACGTTTCTGTCCTTGTACAGACCAAAGCTTGAGGGTGGCAGATGTGTAACAGGAGTTACAGATGCTCTCAAACAACGACCAATGCTGATAAAGGGCTAAACGTAAGCTGTAGATACACCAGAAGTTAAGAAATACACAACACCAGAAGATTTTGGTTTCCAGGAGAACATGAAGGTTATTATTTCATTTTTAAATCATTCAACTTAGCATTACCAAAGCTGTATACTAGAGGAGGGCAATCTTCCCCTGTTGGATTTTATTTTCTTCTGACCTCTGCAGAATGATTGTGTCGTCAATTTCTTTTGAAAACATTTATACAGTTGAAACTGATGTTGTACAATAATCATCACCACCATCAGCCTTTTGCTACTTCACCTCAACCAACTCCAGCATGTTTACCCTATTTCAGTCATCACCATGTACGGACCCAAGTAGGAAGTTGGCTCTGTATATACTATTTCAAAGTAAGAAACAGTGTGCACAGAGTCCAAGGGTTCCCCTTAAAGGTAAGATAGTGGCAAAAAGAGAATTCTAATGCTCTATTTTGTGGTAGTGTGGTCGAGCAGTAGGCTTATCAGAGGGCAGTGTTAAGCATATGTTGTACACACACAGGCAATAAATGAGGAACACACACTCAGACTGATTCCAGGCCAATAGGTTTTTATATTGAAAAATAACTTTTCTTAGTTTATTTTAAGAACCACAGGTTCAAGATTTACAAGTAATACTTCAAATGAAAGGTATTTCACTCCGGTATTCTAGGATCTTTGAATAATCACAATAGCATGTACAGTCTTTGTAAAAATGGCAATAAGCTTGTTCAAAAGTGGACACAGTGCAAAAATCAACAGTTCCTGGGGGAGGTAAGGATAAGTTACTTACCTGTAAATCCTAGTTCTCTTCCAGGGGTATCCTCATCAAAGTCATAAACATTGAATATTCCCGCCCTTGTGCGGGGACCCCGGAGCATATATCAAATATACACATATCATACATGTGTAATAAATAATCATGCAGGCTATCATGTTAAAAACAGGCTAAAAATGCTTTATTTCTATGAAGTTTTTTTTTATATTAAATACTACAATAGAGCATAAATATGTACCCAAGCTCCTAAAACTAGGCTTAGTGAAGTGAGCAGTAGCAAACTCTAGAGAAAAAATAGAAAAAACTGCATTGAAAAACACTGAAGCATTCTTAGCCAATAGGCTGCATGCAGGTTAACACAGGAGAACCATAAAAACTTTGGCACCGTGCCTTTAAGACCCTGAGCACCTCCAGTATCCCACCATGCCTCAGGGGTGAAGGAAAGGTGACAGTTAGTTCACAGTTAGGTCAGTTCTTTTTAAGGTGACAATTTGTATAACCGATTCAAAACACAGTCTGTCCTGCACTTCTAGGAGACGTGCGTCCGGGGAGGAGGGTGGGTTTTTTATGACTTTGATGAGGATACCCCTGGAAGAGAACTAGGATTTACAGGTAAGTAACTTATCCTTCTCTTCCAGGGAATCCTCATCAATAGTCATAAACATTGAATAGATTAGCAAGCCCATCCCTAAACCCAGCGGACTGTCCGATAGAAGTGCAGGAATAGATATGTCTTACGCAAATAGATTTCTTAGAGAGGCCTGCCCCACTTGGGCATCCGCTCTTGCATCTGAGTCTAAACAATAATGTCTTGTAAACGTATGGACAGACTTCCATGTAGCAGCTTTACAAATCTCAGATATCGGAACATTGTTAAGGAGAGCAGCAGTAGCCGCTTTACCCCTTGTGGAATGCGCTCTAGGCCGCGCTAGCAATTGTCTATTAGCTAGCTGGTAAGTATTAACAATGCAAGAAACTATCCATCTTGATATTGTTCTCTTAGAAGCTGCCTCTCCTGTCCTTAAATGACCATAGTTTACAAACAAGCGGTTAGAGTGTCTACAAACAAGCGGTTAGAGTGTCTAATCGATTTTGTCTTGTCCAGATAAAATTTCAGCACTCTTTTCAAGTCTAATGAGTGCAATGCTTTCTCTGCCGGAGTCTCCGGATTGGGAAAGAACGTCGGTAAAGTTATGGTCTGATTAATATGGAATTCTGACACCACCTTCGGAAGGAAAGATGGGTGAGTTCGTAGAACCACTCTATTGTCATGAAAAACCGTGTACGGTTCTTTTGCAGACAAGGCCTGGATTTCACTGACCCTCCTCGCTGAAGTAATGGCCACTAGAAAAGCCGTCTTCCACGTAAGGTGTTGTAAAGAGGCCTTATGGATAGGCTCGAAAGGAGGGCCCATAAGTTTTGCCAGGACTATGTTCAGTTCCCATGGAGGAGAAGGCCTCCGAATTGGCGGAAAAACTTTCTTCAAACCTTCTAAGAAATCCTTGACTACAGGTTTTGTAAAGAAGGATTCCTGAGAAGGCGATTTGCGATAGGCAGTAATAGCAGACAAATGTACCTTAATAGATGATACCTGCAGACCGGACTTCGCTATATGAAGCAAATAGGACAGTATGACATCCTCCTGCGCCCGTATGGGATTATGACCTTGCTGACAGCACCAGATGTAGAATCTCTTCCACTTAAAAGCGTAGGAACGCCGCGTGGAAGGTCGTTTGGACTCTTTCAAGATGCTCATGCACTCCTGCGAGAGTCCTAGGTGCCCATACTGCAGGAAGTCAGGAGCCATGCTGTTAAGCTCAGAGAGGGTAGGTAGGGATGTAGAATCCTGCCCTGCATTCTACTCAGAAGATCCGGTCTGCACGGCAGCCTCCTGTGAAGTTCTTCCGACAGGTTGAGGAGATCCGTGTACCAGAACTGTCGGGGCCATTGCGGCGCTACAAGAATCATTCTGGTCCTGGATCTGTAAAGTTTGCTGATCACTGCCGGAATGAGGGGAATCGGCGGAAAAGCGTAAAGAAATGTCCCTGACCAGTCGATCAACAGGGCATTCCCTCGAGATCCCGGACGGTAGAACCTGGATGCGAAGACTGGGCATTTCTTGTTTACTTCGTCTGCGAAGAGGTCCAGTTGAGGCCGACCCCATTGCGCGAAGATGTATTCTGCGACTTCGCCGTGCAGGACCCAATCGTGAACGTCCTCCAGGTGTCTGCTTAGAAAGTCTGCTTCCACGTTCTGCTGACCTGGCAGGTGAACTGCTGTAATTGACATTCCTCTGGCCAGGAGCCAATGCCATATCGCTTGGGACTCTCGCGATAGGGGTAGGGACCTCGTTCCCCCCCGTTTGTTCAAGTAATACATCGTGGTTGTATTGTCCGTCTGTATCAAGAGAGTTTTCCCCTGAATTAGCGGTATGAAAGACTTGAGAGCGAGATGGACCGCTCTGAGTTCTAGCAGATTGATGTGGTACTGCTTTTCCTTGTCTGACCACAGACCCTGCGCTTGAAAAGGACCCAGATGAGCCCCCCCATCCCTGAAGAGATGCATCCGTTACTAGGGTGTCGGATGGAAGCACCTGGTGAAACGGAGCACCCACTGACAGGTGAGGTCTGTGCATCCACCATCTCAATGACTGAAGTGCTACCTCCGGTAGCCGCACCGTGTCCTCCCAGCGACCTGTACTTTGGCTCCAGTTGGTCTCCAATGCCTCTTGGAGGGGTCTCATGTGGAGTCTGGCATTTGGGACAATAAAAATGCACGATGCCATGGAGCCCAGTAGTGATGTCACCTGACGTGCCGTAGGTGCGCTGGCTCTCAACAGGTCCTGGCACTTCTTGTTTATTGAGGATAGTCGTTCCTCCGAAGGATACACTTTTTGTAGTTCTGTGTTTATGATAGCTCCTAGGTAGTGAAGATTCTGCGTTGGAGTCAAGGTTGACTTCTGGTAATTGACCTGAAGACCTAGAGCTTCGCAAACTCCTAGTACAATGTCCCGATGGCTTCTCGCCTGCTCCGGAGAAGAAGCCTTTAGTAGCCAGTCGTCTAGGTATGGATATATGTATATCCTTTGTCTTCGGAGATGTGCCGCCACCACTGCCATACATTTCGAGAAAACTCTTGGGGCAGATTTCAGGCCAAAGGGTAGAACCCTGAACTGGTAATGCTGTAACGCTACTCTGAAGCGCAGGAATTTTCGATGTTTTGGAGCTATTGGGATGTGAAAATACGCATCCTGCAGGTCGATGGAGCACATCCAGTCTCCCTGATGCAGTTGAGGGAAAATCTGGTGAAGCGCTAGCATTCTGAACTTCTGCTTCCTTATGTATTTGTTCAGCAGCTGTAGATCCAGGATTGGCCTGAAAACGCCCTCTTGACCCTTCTTTGCCACTAGAAAGTAACGGGAGTAGACCCCCTGTCCTCTTCGTGCAGGTGGAACCTTTTCTATGGCATTCTTTCTTAGGAGGGCGAGAGCCTCCTTGCGTAGCAAGCTGAGATGAGATGGATTGTCTTTGGTTGGTGGCAAGCGTGGTGGAGGCTGTTTGAAAAGAAGAGAATAGCCATGTTCGACAATATTGAGCACCCATTTGTCTATTGTGATAGAGTGCCACTCGTGAAGATAAGCCGTAATACTTCCCCCCACCGGAGTGGTGTACAGTGTCGAGGGAAGCGAGATTTCATTGCTTGGTGGGTGCTTTCGGGGTGGATTGTTGAGGTCTGCTTGACCCTCGCTCCCTTGTGTTTCTTCGTTGAAAAAGAGGGCGTCCCTGTCGCTGCTGTGACCTTTGCGCCCAATGAGGGGTTTGAACCCTCTGCTGGAAAGGGCGCCTATCATACGGCCTGTACCTCCTCCTGAAATCCTTCTTTCTTTCGAGGCCCACCGCCTTCAAGGTATCCACCTCTGTCTTCATGCAGGCCATCTCTTCGTCTGCATGGGCACCGAATAGAGAGTTCCCGGCAAATGGGAGATTCAGGATGCGTTGTTGTGCTTCCTGTTTCAAGCCAGTGAGCCTCAGCCAGGAAGATCTCCTCGCACATATACCATGTGCGTACCCATGAGCAGCCAAATCCGCCCCATCCGCTGCCGCGCTGATAATCTGGTTGGATACCAGGCATCCTTCTTGTAGTATCTCCTGGAAATCTTGCCTGTCTTCTCTGGGCAATTTTTCTGCAAATCTACTGAGGGAATCCCACAGAGAACGATCGTACCTGCCCAGGAGCGCAGACGCACTGGAGACCTTCATTGCTGAAGCCGCCGTCCCGCATATCTTCCTCCCTAGAGAGTCTAGATGTCTGCTCTCTTTATCCGGGGGTACCGTGGATGAAGATGCCACCGAGTGGGTCTTACGGGCGGCAGCTATGATCACAGAGTCCGGTGGCGGATCCTTTCTAAGGAATAAAGGGTCTTGTTCTGGAGCCTTGTATTTCTTAAGAATCCTAGCCGGGGCAGACTTAAGCGAGGCTGGGGCCAGAAAAGTGTCCATGGTTGGCTGCAGCAAGCCAGGCACTAGAGGCAGCAACTTTTTCGACGCTGATCTCTGTTGTAGAGTCTCAAAGATGATCGATGAGGAGGTAGATGGTTCTGGAACCTCTATGTTGAGTTTCTGCGCTCCTCTTAGCAACACCTCGTTGAATGTGGTAATATCATCCACCGGTGAGACTCTAGCAGGTGGTGAATCTGTAAGGGTGGGTGAGTAACGCCCGACAGAAGAACCTGATGAAGACCAAGAGGGTGATCTTCTCCTTGACCGCGACCTGGATCTCTGTTGAAAGCGAGATCTGCTGTGAGACGCTGCAGCAGAGCGTCTAGGCCTCGCGGTCTGTTGGCTAGGAGCTGAACGAGCCCGTTCTGCCCTGGCTGTCGGTGATGGCGTTCTTGGCAGGGAGGCAGTAGGTGAATACATTCGCGAATACTGCAAATCTGGGGAGGCCGCTGGTCTGTTGAGGCTCTCCAGCCATCTCGGAGACAGATTGATGGGCGAGACATGCCCAGATGATGCCGCTCTTGACCGAGAAGAGTCGCTCGGTATGGAGACCACTGGAGATGGCGCCTTGTCTGGCGTGGGGCGATGTTCTGCTCCCTGTGGGACAGGTAAAACCTGTGTCGACGTCGATGGCTGTTTCGACGTCGAAGGGCGCCCAGCCGGTTGGTCCTGCCTCGACGTTGAGTGCCTCGACGTTGAGTGTCTTGACGTCGAACGACGCTCCTTGGACCTCGACCTGCTCGCCGTCGTGTGCCTCGACGTGGAGAGATGGGAGGTCGACGGCGGATGTTTCTCGTGCCGTCGTGGTGATCTCGACGTCGTGTGTCCTGACGTCGGGGGGCGCACAGCCTTTGGCGGCGACCGGGCACGCCGGCGATGGCTCGACATCAATCGGCGGGTTGCCGTCGACCGAGACCTGCCCCTGCTCTGATGTTCCCTCGACGCCGTTCCCTTCGACGTCGGGTGTGTCGCCGTCGACGGCGATCTATGCCGTTGAGACGGTGGTAGCGACGTCGTCGACGGTGAACAAACAGGCACTTTCCTACCTGTCGACGTCGACCGGGCCATTCTCTCCTGAGAATGGCCTTCTGGCTGTCTGGGAAGTGAGGAAGACGATGTTCTTTTCCTCTCCTGAAGCCCATGAAGCCGGATCTTCTCTCTGTCTTTCAGAGTCCTCCTAGACATGTTCTTGCAGTACTTACAAGTGTCAGGGCAGTGACTCTGAGGCAGGCACACTATGCACAGAGAGTGGGGATCTGACTGGGCCTTCTTCTTCCCACAAGCAGGGCATCTGACGAAAAGAGAAGGCATTTTTCTGTCAGAAAAAACCTTCCTAGCTCAGACAAAGATATTATTTGTCGAGTGAAAAGTGAAAAAACGCTTTTTTAAAGAATTTCTCTGAGAAAAACTCAGAAAAATTGAGAGCTCAATGCTCCAGGATCCTCTCAGGTCAGTTCTTTTTTCCGGCTTCTTCTAACTGTGAACCAACTGTCACCTTTCCTTCACCCCTGAGGCATGGTGGGATACTGGAGGTGCTCAGGGTCTTAAAGGCACGGTGCCAAAGTTTTTATGGTTCTCCTGTGTTAACCTGCATGCAGCCTATTGGCTAAGAATGCTTCAGTGTTTTTCAATGCAGTTTTTTCTATTTTTTCTCTAGAGTTTGCTACTGCTCACTTCACTAAGCCTAGTTTTAGGAGCTTGGGTACATATTTATGCTCTATTGTAGTATTTAATATAAAAATATATATTTTTTTTTTTAAACTTCATAGAAATAAAGCATTTTTAGCCTGTTTTTAACATGATAGCCTGCATGATTATTTATTACACATGTATGATATGTGTATATTTGATATATGCTCCGGGGTCCCCGCACAAGGGCGGGAATATTCAATGTTTATGACTATTGATGAGGATCCCCTAGAAGAGAAGTAAAGGTTAGTTTTGAAGGTAAGTAAGGCACTTACAAGTCTCAAGTTGGGGCATAGGCAGCCCAACGTTGGGGGGGGTCAAGGCAACCCCAAAGTTACCAAACCCGCAGCTCAGGGCCAGTCAGCTGCAGAGGTCAAAGAGGTCCCCAAAACACACAGGCTTCTATGGAGAACAGGGGTGCCCTCGTTCCAGTCTGCCAGCAGGTAATTACTTACGTTCTCAGGGGCAGACCAGGGGGGTTTTGTAGAGCACCAGGGGGGACACAAGCAGGCACATAAAGTACACCCTCAGCGGCACAAGGGCGGCCGGGTGCAGTGTGCAAACAGGCATCGCGTTTTAGACTGAGAACAATGGAGGGACCCGGGGGTCACTTCAACGATGCAAGCAGGCACTGGGGGGTAGGGGGGGGGGGGGGGGCTCCTCGGGGTAGCCACCACCCCACCACCTGTGCTAGGTAGAGGGTCGCTCCTGCACTGGAGTTCGGTTCCTTCAGGTCCTGGGGGCTGCGGGTGCAGTGTTTGTTCCAGGCGTCGAGTCCCTTGTTACAGGCAGTCGTGCTCAGGGGGAGCCTCTGGATTCTCTCTGCAGGCGTCGCTGTGGGGACTCGGGGGGGGGTCGTCTCTGGCTCGCAGTGACCGGGGAGTCCTCCCTGAGGTGTTTGTTTTCTGCAGGTCGAGCCGGGGGCGTCGGGTGCAGAGTGGGAAGTCTCAGGTTTCCGGCGGGAAACGTGAAGTCTTTGGAAGTTGTTTCTTTGTTGCAAGGAAGTTGCAGGTTTTTGAACAGGGCTGCTGTTCACGGGAGTTTCTTGGTCCTTGGGTGCAGGGCAGTCCTCAGAGGTCGCTGGTCCCTGTTGGATGCATCGCTGTTGCAGTTTTCTTCAAAGTTGGGAGACAGGCGGGTAGGGCTGGGGTCAAGGCAGTTGTCTCAGTCTTCTCTGCAGGGCTTCAGGTCAGCAGTCCTTGTTAGGTTGCAGGAATTCAGTTTCCTAGGTTCTGGGGAGCTCCTAAATACTGAATTGAGGGGTGTGTTTAGGTCTGGGAGGGCAGTAGCCAATGGCTACTGTCCTGGAGGGTGGCTACACCATCGTTGTGCTTCCTCCCTGTGGGGTGGGGGGCACATCCCTAATCCTATTGGGGGAATCCTCCACTCACAAGATGGAGGATTTCTAAAAGCAGGAGTCACCTCAGGACACCCGAGCTGTCCTGACTGCTGGGTGGCTCCTCCTTTTTTTTCAATTATCTCCTCCAGCCTTGCCGCCAAAAGTGGGGGCAGTGGCCAGAGGGGTGGGCATCTCCACTACATGTGATGCCCTGTGGTGCAGTAACAAAAGGGGTGAGCCTTTGAGGCTCACCGCCAGGTGTTACAGTTCCTGCAGGGGAATGTGAGAAGCACCTCCACCCAGTACAGGCTTTGTTCCTGGCCACAGAGTGACAAAGGCACTCTCCCCATGTGGCCAGCAAAATGTCTGGTGTGTGGCAGGCTGGCAGAAACTAGTCAGCCCACACTGAAAGTCGGGTTGTATTCAGGGGGCACCTCTAAGGTGCCCTCTGGGTGTATGTTACAATAAATTGCACACTGGCATCAGTGTGCATTTATTGTGCTGAGATGTTTGATACCAAACTTCCCAGTTTTCAGTGTAGCCATTATGGAACTGTGGAGTTCGTGTTTGACAAACTCCCAGACCATATAATCTTATGGCTACCATGCACTTACAATGACTAAGGTTTTTCTTCGACACTGTAGGGGCATAGTGCTCATGCACATATGCCCTCATCTGTGCTATAAGGCACCCTGCCTTAGGGCTGTAAGGCCTGCTAGAGGGGTGACTTACCTATGCCACAGGCAGTGTGAGGTTTGCATGGCACTCGAGGGGAGTGCCATGTCGACTTAGTCATTTTCTCCCCACTAGCACACAAAAGCTGTGAGCCAGTGTGCATGTGCTGAGTGAGGGGTCCCCAGGGTGGCATAAGACATGCTGCAGCCCTTAAACACCTTCCCTGGCATCAGGGCCCTTGATACCAGAGGTACCAGTTACAAGGGACTTACCTGAGTAGCAGTGTTGTGCCAATTGTGGAGACAAAGGTACATTTTAGGGAAAGAACACTAGTGCTGGGGCCTGGTTAGCAGGGTCCCAGCACACTTTCAAATCATAACTTAGCATCAGCAAAGGCAAAAAGTCAGGGGGTAACCATGCCAAAGAGGCATTTCCTTACACCTATGGAGATAAAAGAAATAGGGAGGAATCTCGCCAAATCCTGCTGCACTCCCAATTCTCCAGAAGATGGCATCATCGCCCACGATTGCACTGACAAAATGTCCAACATTGCCGTCGACAGTTCAGTCTTCGTCGTCAACGGTCCCCTCGTCGACGGCGCCATCACCGCCGGTGTGCTCTTCGACAGTGCTTTCTTTAACTTCGATAAGTGTTTTGTCGACGGTAGTGCCCTCGTCTACGGATGAACCAATTACGCTTTCTTAGTCAACGATGCTCTCATCGACACCTTTCTATAGATTTTGGCAGTGATTGTCGCTGAAGAAAGCAGTGACACTAACTCATCGCCTTTGTAAACGTCACCGCCGTCGCTGTGATAGTCGACCCCGTCGACGGGGCTTTTTTGGCAGCATCTGAGGAGAGTCTTACTGGGTCCTTTGCTGGCGACAGGGAAAGGGAAGCACTTTTAGTGGGTGCCTTTTTCCCCACAGGCGTAGTAGGCTCTGAGTGAACTTTTTTAAAGTTTTAAATGGGTCTCTGACCCCGATGTAGCAGTCTCTTGGCACCTATGTTTCTCCACAGATGCATATTTCGATTTCCTAGCCACTTTCTTCAGTGGCTCCTCAGGCAGTCTTTCTTTCTCTCCAGATCTTTTTAAGGAGTGAGATGCATGAGATGTTTCACTCTCATCTGGGGATGGGTTTTCCATGGCTTTCGGTCTTTGTAGCCACAACAGAAGCCTACCCTCACAGTCCTTGAGGGTTTTCTGACTGAATGTGCGACAGATCATGAAGTCTCTCACCTTGTGGTCTGGAAGCTGGCAGTAGATGCACTTCTTGTGGGGATCATCAACATGTAGTCCCTTCTTCCCACAACTGCCACAGTCTCTGAAAAGACCTTTTAGTTTGTTGAGACATTGTTCCTTGAAAACTGGGTTTTCTGAGAGAAAAAATCCTGTCAGAAAAATGAAGTGAGCAGAGCTCAGGGAGACTCCCTTTCACACGAAGTGCGGTAGAAAATCTGAGGGAAAGAGTCTGTTGGGAGTATTCTAGATGGTGTGGACGCCTGAGCCTCAAGTTGAGTCTTTTTATAAAAGGACATGGATAGGCTATAAAAGAGCCTATTTTGGCCATTACGGCCTACTACGTAATGCTTACTGCTATCTGTATTTGAAGTTACTGTGGGATGATTCAAGCATGTGAATCTATGAAAGATCCAATACTGGAGAATAACTTGAACAGAAGATGTGATCATTTGAAACAAACCAGGCCTCTATCCTAGAATACTTACCTTCCGATTTTAGAGAAATAGTATGCCCTAGATAAATAAGAAAAGGATTCTTACCTATAATTTTAGTTCTCGGTCAGACCAATCTCCATTGAAATCCTAAGCAGTTAATAGACCCCCCACTCATGTGTGCTATACCAGCAAACTTCTTTAAATATATATTTGTTACATTTGCACTTCACAAGAGCAAAATCTTTTTAGGTGACATACTTTAGCAGCCTGTACAATAGGCTCTGATGCTCAATTGCATTCATTTACTTTTAAAAAGGCCAAAATGTTAATAGAAAAGTTACTAGAAAATAGGTGCGTGCTTTTTCTCTCTCTTTTTTAATGAAAAAAAAAAACACTTAAAAAAAAGGAAATGGAGTTGAAGGAATCAATTGAATGTAGCCATAGAGGCTGCAGCTATGTTAACATGAAAACGGACTGAGCTTTTACGGTCTAAAGCCCTCCAGTAACCCAGCAGGTAGAAGTTCTCTTTACTTTATTCCAGCTCTTGATGGCATGACCTTGGAGCACCAAGCAAGGCTGTTTTGTTTTTCCCCCCTTACAAATCTCTTCATGTTTCCTTGAAGTTGATCAGCTCGGTCTTCTGCCATGTAGAGTGTTTTTCTGTCATTGCGTGACAGAAAATACTTCATTTTCTTCACAAAAAAATACCATTTTCATTTGCGAAGTGTCCTGCTTATGGATGAAAAAAGTAAAAGCAGATTTCCATGATTAGTGTGTACCTTGCAATGACTTCAGGACCTTTTCCAGGCACATCCTGAAGGACAGGGAGAAAATGTGCCTACATGGTAAAGAGATGCTGCAAAGATCTCATAAGGGGCTATCTGAGGAAACAGGAATGACAAATGATCATGGGGAGGGTCAGCCCTCAACTACTGCTCTACCCCCCCCACTCCAAGGATGCCACAATAGGGAGGTTAACAAATAAAATAAAAAAATTTATAAAAAATAAAAAGACATGCCTGAAAAAAATTGCCAACGCTACTGATAAGACATCGAGGCATGGAGCAGTGCCAACTTGTTCTCCATGAGGACAGGGTTGACACTGAAGAGAAAACACTAGACAGATACAGGAGTTCAGCAACCTCACAGCCTCCTACTTTTGATACTCCTTCGCCTCCACTCCAGGTAGTGCCTTTGGGGTATCAACCTCCATCAAGACCACCTGCCGCATCAAGGAGATCCCAGTCTCCTGCACCTCGAACCATCATTAAGTCTATTAGTTCTAGGCTTATTAAAGCCAGTGATTAACTTTTTTCTGACCCCCACGCCATCCAGATTGCTAAAATCATAAAGGCCTCCTCATTAGGATTCTCTTTTTCTTGGAAGACTTAGAAGTGGTGCTGGCAACGAAAAAGGTTCAAGCCACTGCTCCCTCAACTATGGAAGCCGAAAACTTGGTTCTGTGGGACGAAACATGTACAATACTGCAGCTAATATCATGAAGTTGACAAGTGCTACTGCCCTTGGGCAGATACGGACAATCATTACGGGACTCCCTTCAGAAATCTGCAGATCTTCCACGAGTTAATATGTAAAAACATAGTTGAGTTTTTGAATGAAGGCATGATGGTGTGTGAACACGTTATCCAAGTGGCTACAGACTCCTACTTTAGCTGCATATGGATACTGTCATGGTTTGACTATAATAAGCAGTAGTTCCTAAATTTGCCTTTCCTTTATTTGGCAATTATATTGGTAACAAAAAGGGTCAAATGAAAGCTGAAAGACATTACTGGTTGTTGGTCTGGAGAAAAAGAAAGAGCAGCAAAAACATTCCTGTAGACCTTATGATCATCAATACTACCAGAGTGTTCAGTCCTCAGTGGCTGAAGGTAGGCAACAATAGCAACAAAGGCCTTCCCACCCACTAATGCAAAAAGAACAAGGTGATGGATGGAATGCTTGAAATATTCTGTCACCGGCAACCACTCGGGCTGCATCCCAGTCCATCTTTCTCTGCCCACCACGTCACCTCAGTTTGGATCCTGCCACATGTAAATAAGTCTTCACCCTGCTCCTCATGGGAACACTCCAGCCCCTACTGCCAGGCCCTCCCTGAACTGGAACACAAGCGACCTATGACCGGTTTCACCTTAGTTATGGCTCCTCAGCCAGGTATAGCTTGGTTCCAGTGGCACAGTGAGCCCAGGACCCACATCTGAGCCTACCCGGCGAACTTAGGGCAGCAAATGTAAAAAGAACAAGGTGATGGATGGAATGCTTGAATTAATCTCAGTCACTGAGGCCGCATTACAATCGATATTTTGTTTTGCTCTCCGTGCCACCTCAGTTTGGACCCAGACATATGCAAATCAGTCTTGATCCTGCTCCTAATGAGGACAGTTCAGCCCAAACTCCAAGCAATTCAGACTGGACCGTTCCCATAGGGAGCAGGGTCAAGACTAATTTGCATATGGCTGGGTCCAAACTGGAATGGTGAGCCAACACACAATGGATTTAGGCCCAGATCTGTGACTGGGGTGAATGTTTAACATTGTTCAGCATTATGTCCATAATTTGTTCTTTTTGCATTTCCCACCAACAAAGGCACCACTCAAAAAGTAAAGGTGGACATGAATCTGCTGCAGCAGAGACAAAACAATGAATCTTACTTCCCACTCTTAGGTAACCCACTAATGCTTCTTCCCACTCAGGTGGGAGGAAGCATTTCCAACTATCTGGAAGAGTGTATTTCCAACACCAATGAAAGCATGGGTACTGAATATTGTTCAGATTGGCTACTGTCTCAGGTTAACTCTTTCCATCTTTTATAATCACCAAAGAAGTAATCTACGCAACATTTAGAGATGCTTCAACAAAAGGTTAATGTGCTCCGCCGTAAGCCAGCTGTGAAGGCTGTACCACTTTCCTAGAAAGGAACTGGAATGTATTCCTGTTGGGTAAAAAAAAAAAAAGACGGCCAAAGACCAAATATAGACCCATTCTAGAACTAAAACTGGCCAACAAATAAATAAGGAAGGAAAGGTTCAGGCTGCTAACATTACATCAAATCTGCCTGCAAATCTATCAAGGGATTGACTTTGCTCTATAGATCTTCAAGATAAATACTTCCGTGTGCCAGTAGCCAACAAGCACTGCACGTTCCTGCAATTCAGGGTCAGCAGCATTCACTATCAGTACAACGTCCTTTCATTTGGCTTTAAGTGTGCCCCAGGATATGCTTGTAATGCATGGCTGTCAGTCCAGCGCATCTCAGGAAGCGCAAGATCTTCGTCTATCCATGTCATGACTGGCCGGTCAAGGCAAACATTTAAACAAGCTCAACATTTCCAGATGACTTTCTGCTCTCAATCACTAGGACTGTGCTTCAATCCCAACCGTCACAAAGAAATCATCATCCCTAGCACAGTTGCTTCACCATCCTATCTGAAAAGCAAAAGTGTATCCTTTGGAGAAATACTGCCACCTGCTGAAAGCCACCCATTTGAAGGTGAGACAGGTATGGTCATTACTGGGATCCACAGCATCCTGCAACTATGCCCACCTCCACAGGAGACTCACACAGGAATGGAAGAGCAATTTAATCAGTCCTCAAGCAACTGGAAGCAAAACATTCTTTATGTCAATGCAGCACACACAAGTGGTAGTGTCATCTGGAGAACCTCCTCAACGGAACAGATTTTCTTAAAAATGGTTCATCCCAAACAATAGTGACCAACATCACCCTCAGAGTGGGGAACACATCTAATCTGCTGGAGCGGAGGGCTGTACATCTGGCTCTGAAACCTTTTCTACCCTCCTTCAGGGCAAGCTCCCTCCTTGTTCAGACTGAGAACAAACCAAGGTACTATCTGAGCAAGCTGAGAGGGACGAAGTGTGGATTCTTCCCGCTAGAAGCCCAAACCATCTGGAAGGGACTACTAGCCAGAAACTTGAAGGGTATCTAGCAAATTCAAGTGGACTCCCTAAGCAGATAAATTCATAAAAACCAAGAGGATCTTCAACTATTCCATCATTCACAACAGCTTGTGTGACTGGATCTTTCCTCAACTGGATCTTTTTGCCACCGTACAAAAAACACCCAGACGTCACCTGGCAGTTCTACCAACCGGGGACAAATAGGAATGCCCTATGGATTGACTGGTCTGGCAAATTTTGCTTACAACCCCTCCACCCCGATACCCTATTTCCAACAGTAATCATCAAATACCAGGATGATTTTAATAGCTCCGGCAAAGCCACATCGGTGGTGGCTTATGGACCCTTTTTACATGTTAGAACAACCGCACAGGAAACTGTTGTGCAGACTGGACCATCTCCAAAGCGAGACTAGGTAGTACATCCCAACCTACCATTCCAGTCTTGGCAGCCTGACTCCTAAATCCATCCACTATGGGCGCTTGAGCCTTTCGCAGAATTGTCCATTCTTCAAAGTTGTTCTGTTCCTTCAAATGGAAAAGATTCTGTATTTGGTATTTTGACAAAACTTTGATTGAACCAACTGCCAAGAAGCTGCTTTGCCATCATATTTGTTTCATTTGGCCCGATGTGGTCTGCAGTTCTCTTGTATCAAAGTTAATTTGGAAGCTATTACGATCTATAAAAATGTCCTTCATAAACCTATTTTTCAAGCTCGTGGTGGTTAGGGTCTTCCTAGAGCTTATATAAAAAGTGTCTCCAGCTCCCTGTATGCAGACCATATCCACCCTTGGAACTGGAACACTAGTGTCAAGTCTTAAGGAGTTTCAAACCAAACCAATCCATAAATCAATCTTGTAATAGCTTTCGAGGAAAGCTGTTTCTCTTGTTATTACACTTGCATGCAGTATTAGCTAGATGCAGGTTTTGTCTCCATAAACCTTATAGAGTGTTGCACTGCAACATGAGTCATGAGAACTCCTATATTTCTACCTCAAGTAGTTTCAGATTTTCATGTAAACCAAACCAGTACCTAAACGTTCTTTCAGAACACTACTACTATAGCACTGAGATTACTCCAAAAGCTTGATATAAGGAGAGTTCTCAAATTCTATCTTGATAAAACTAAATAAATAAAAAGGATACTTTGCTAATGCTATTTCTGGTCAAAACTATCTTCTTGCAGATTCCTCACCTTTTGAATATCTGACGCGCCAGTCTAGATTCAGAAGCTCTTCAATACCTCTCTTTGTAGGTAGGGGCTGCTGGCTCCACTTCTGCATCATACACAGCATACCTGTGACGTCACTGGAGCCTGCAGTAACATCAGTTTCCATCCATTTGTTTTAAACGCATCTTTGAGGCAGAAGGATGTTAGTAGCATCAGGAAGACAGGTGCACTATTTTATATCATGCAGGGACCTCTAGAAGAGAACATGTGGGATGAACAGCCATGCAACAGGGAGGTGGCTGGGTCAGTCAGGAATGTGCATGTATATGGACTATCCACCAGACAGAGCATTACCGAAGGTAAGTAACTCTTTCTTCTGATGGATACTTCTACCTGCAGATTCTTCATCTTTTGATTTGATGCCCCAGCACTATCCAACTAGGAAATTGGTGCATGCCCAGTCCTGAAGGTCATGGCGAGCAAAGTAAACTTCTAATTTCAGAGTCCAGTCAGTAATGCTTTGCAAAAGTGTAAAGGGTAGCCCAAGTCTCTGACCTGAAGATTAAAGTTATCAGCACTCTTGCCAGAATCACTAATATCTTTATGGGCCTGCAAAATTCACATCTAAAGAAGTACAATGCCTGTCCATCAATCATCTAGGCAGGGGTTCACCCAAAGGCCAGTCACCATACGGCATTGAGCCTCTTGTGTGTGAACTACAGAGGCGGAGTCTCCAGGCGTGATTGCAGAGCCTGATCAGGAGAAGGTGACAAGGGTTGCTCCCCTGGCGGCAGCAGTTTTGGAGCCAATGGCATAATCTGCCGGGCCAGGGAGGTGATGGGGCCCAGGTTCGAGGCCAGGATAGTCTGTGGAAGCAGTGTCTCTTGTGACGTCGAACCAGACAGCTGGATTGGTGTCAGCATCAGTTTCAGCCCCCACAACTGGAGACAAGGGAAGGAATGTTGTGAAGAGAACCTAATGGTATGGCATCAGAAATCACCTGAACATAAAAGCAATAGTGGCTATGGGGGAGGGGTGTCACTCAGCGCTTCCGCAGGGACCTAGATGTATGTCAAACATGGTGTTGAACATCATCAATGTTTTTAAACACCACGGTGGGAGAGGTCTTGGTAACAATTATTTTTTAATACTGGTGGCTAATTCATATTGCCTACTCTTTTTATTCTTTTATATTGACTACAAAACGGCAGTTACCCTGGCAGCGTCAACCATGGTTAGGACTTTCGGCATCCTTAATACTCATCTTTTGATGATGCCAAGAACATTTTGGCTCCCCATTCCTTTATTACTTTAGGATGCAGCTTCTGACATGAGTCATGGTCAGATCTTAAACATCAAAGACAGATTTCATGAGGGTCTGTACCGGACATCTGCCCATCACAGTCCTGACATGGTATAAAATTCAACCATTCGGTGGTGACAATTGTAAAACTGCATCTGTTGTGTAAAAAAAAAAAAGAAAAAAAAATTGAAAAGATTAGCTCGAGGAGATTGAGATTTCCAGGTCCTTTTATGAGTAAGAACGTAACATGGATGCCACATATGGTTCCAAAGTGGAACCAGTGCCCCCTACCAGTGTGGAAAACTATTCAAGAGTTTATGGACCAAGGATTTGTGCCTGGAATATTCAAAAGGTGAGGCAATTGCAAGTAGAATCAAAAAGTGAGCAATCTGCAAATAGAATCAATCAGTCAGTACTTCTAGAGCGCAGCTAATTACCCGTGAGGGTATCCAGGCGCATGGTTTTTGGGCTAGAGTCTCTTCATGAAGTCTGTCAATGAGGGTGATGTTAGGCAGTGGAGAGAGAGGGCGTTTCAGGACTTTGGGGGAGTCGGGTGGTACGAAGGACTGGCCTCTGCTGTGTATGGCAGATGTACTGTATGTGCGAGGGAGGCGAAGGTTTAATGGGTGGTGGAACTTCAGGAAGTGGTTCATGTATGCTGGTCCTTAGTTGTGGAGGGCTTTGTAGGCATGTGTGAGGAAATGGAATCAGCATCTGATCTGGTCATCGAGCCATTGGAAGTTCTTCAGGTGTTGGGTGATCTGGGTCCATTTGGGGAGGCTGAGAGTCAGTCTGGCCGCTGAGTTCTGTATCGTCTGGAGTCTTCTCGTGGTGGTTCCTGCAAACAGTGTGCTGCCATAATCTATCAGGCTGGGGATGAGGGCTTGCATGACTTGCTCATGCTTATGAGGAGCTACTTAAAGATTCTTTGGAGCATGCAGAGGAGACTGCATTGATTTGTTGTTTCATGGCGAGTTTGCGGTCCAGGATGATGCCGAGGTCTTTTCTTACAGTAGTGGGTCTGACTTCAGGAGGCCACCAGGTGTGGTTCCAGAGGGAGGTGTGGCTGCCAAAAATCAGCAATTAAATCTTGTCCATGTTGAGCTTCAGACAGTTGCCCTTCATCCAAACTGACATTCTTCATGCAGTTGTGGAAGTTGGTCTAAATGGTGGTGGGGTCTGGTGAGAGTGATGGAATGAGCTGGATGTTGTCTGCGTAGGATAGGATATTGATTTCATGGGTTCTGACGATGTCAGCTAGAGTAGTGCGATAGGTGTTGAAGAGGGTGGGCAGAGGGATGAATCTTGAGTGACACCACAGATGGTGCTTGTGGGTTCAGAGGTGAAAGGCGGTAGGTGAATTCTCTGTGTCTAAGTCCCATGAGGAATGATGCAATCCATCTCAGTGCACCTCCATTGATCACGATCTGGTGCGGTCTTTTGAGTGTGTGGTGGGATACAGTGCTGAAAGCTGCACGGAGATTGAAGAGGAAGCAGGGCTACCGATTTGCCTCTGTCAAGTAGGATATGGATGTCGTCCGTGGAGGTGATCAGTGTGATTTCAGTGCTGTGGTTGGGGTGGAAACCTGATTGAGAGGAGTCTGGCAGGTTATTTCTCTCCAGATGTTCGGTGTGCTGCCAGTTGATGGCCTTCTCCAAAGAATATGGCAGGAAAAGGGAGCAAGATAGGACTGTAGTTCTGGAGATCACTGGGATCAGCAGAGGGCTTCTTCAGAGAGCTCTGACATCTGCATGTCTCCATGCGGCGGGAAATGTGGCTGATCTTGTTGCTTCCTAGGTTGAAGATGAAGTGTAGGCAGGGGTCAGTGGATGGTCCAGAGTGGACAGAGTTCATCATGGCGCTGGCGTTCAGTGTGGTGAGCTGTAGAAGTATCCATCAGAATCCTAAATCCAGAGAACTGTCTGTAAATGATGGCCCTTTACATAATGAATGGTTTGCCAAGTCCAAACAATCTCTATCCAGATGGACAGTTTCTAGCATTAAGTTATGCTATCAGAAAGCAAATAAATCACTAATTGATGGCAGTCTACTATACTGCAGGTAAAACTGCTAGTGCTGCATTACTGAAAAAAAT
This sequence comes from Pleurodeles waltl, assembly GCF_031143425.1. Taxonomy (NCBI): domain Eukaryota; kingdom Metazoa; phylum Chordata; class Amphibia; order Caudata; family Salamandridae; genus Pleurodeles; species Pleurodeles waltl. The sequence goes on from NC_090450.1 coordinate 989,396,831, forward strand.
CCATTGCTTAAATCTGCAAAGGATTCACCTGGAGGTATGTTAACACATTTACGTGCCACTAATGTCTTGAGTCAGATTTGAGCACAGATGTCCAAGTAGGGCAGGGGTCCTTGAGAAACATTTGCTCAATTTTTCATTGATTTATCTTTTCTCCCTTTCACCACATGTTATGGAGGGGTTTGCCATTCTAGTAAGTGCTTATGATTATCAATCGAGATCCCTTGAAAGATAAGGTAAGTTTCTTACCTATTATCCTAATTGTTCTTCAGGAGAATTTTCACTGAAATCATAAGCAACCTTCCCTCCTACCAGTGAAAGGAACAAAGATAGATGAAACGCTCTGCACTGGTATCCTTTCACTCATTCACAAAAATATTATCAATGGAGATCCGCTAAAGGAAAATTATGATTTGTACCACCAAAACATACCTAAATAAACTGGAAAAGCAAAGAAACGTGGGAATAAAGAAAACAAACATTTGCAACACTCATTCGGCATCCCTGACTGTTTAATTAAGCTGTTACCACCTTTACTAAATGGCTCAGACCTTATGTCCCATTTGGGTTTCCTGTAAGTCTATAGATTACTACAACGGAGGAAAGGCTACAAATGTCTGATTAACATTAAAGTTATACAGCTTTATTCGATGTTCAAAAATATCAGTAAAGAGACTGTGATGGAGAACCTATGTTGTATTTAGAAAGGCCATTTCTTTTTTTTATTTCACACTGAAATTTAATTACACTGCTTAGATCAGGCTCAAGAGACCATGGGAGTGGGATGCGCCACAGAAATGCTGTCACTTTCTCACACACAAATGGCTGAGCAACAGCCGACCTAGATATCAGATTCAAGCCTATCCTTAGCCACCACTGGCTTTCCCAATTAGCTGGCTTGCTGAGGAGGTATGTGGAACACATTGTATACGATGGTGCAAACTACCTCTTGGCACAGATAAGCGGTAGTCAACCTTGGACTTTCTCATCTGTAAGACTCTTGTCTGTGAAATTAAATGAAGGATACTCATATTCAAAAGAAATCCTCATGCAGTCAATAGAAAGGGAATTTTCCTCGTCCTCGTTGCGGTGGTTATGTCGAGATACATGTCGCTGCAGGATACCCACATCCGTAACATACTTCATTCTACAAACAAGAGACATCTTTCTTTAATTCATTTCTGGTACAATTCAAAATAAAAATATTTCCAACACCCCATATATCCAACAGGTCTACCCCAATGCCACACCAATATAGGGAGAATCTTAAGACCAACCTCTTTAAAGAACACTACATCACAATGTACTTTTGCTTCCAGAAACCAGTTTTATTTCCCATTGCTTGTTGGCCGTATGCTCAACTTTCCCTTTGTACAGTGCTCTGCTAACTTTTCGTAAATTTTGTGCTACACAAATAGTGTACATGCCTTCCCATAACCAGTCATTGAATAAAGCTAATTGCATCTTAGATAAGAAAATAAGTTACTTACCTGTAACTGTAGTTCTCCAGTATTGGTATCTTTCATAGATTCACATGCTTGAATCATTCCCCGTCGTCGAAGTGGGAGTCCCACGGTACATAGAAAGCAATAAATAGAGAAAAACCTCTTTTCTTTTTTTTTTTTTTTTTTTCATTGAAGTCAATAGGAAAAAACATTCAATTGTAGAACTATCAGCCTCTTTAGAAAGAGCCCAAACTTCAGCCAATCAGGCGCGACCACCCTCTTAGAACCCTCAGCACAGAGGCTCAGTCTGTCAGATTTCTCCGCACTAGTGTACACAGGAAAAAATTCCAGAAGGTGAGCCTCTCTGGGGAGGAGGGTGGGTCGCATGTGAATCTATGAAAGATACCAATACTGGAGAACTACAGTTACAGGTAAGTAACTTATTTTCTTCTCCAGTATTAGGGTATCTTTCATAGATTCATATGCTTGAATCAGAATAGTCAGCAGTAAATGGATAAATTATTATTTTCTTGTAGTACCAACAGAATGCATAAATATATTGCATGTTGACTGAATGTATATAAGCGATTAAATCTGCAAATTAGGATAAGTTACTTACCTGTAAATCCTAGTTCTCTTCCAGGGGTATCCTCATCAAAGTCATAAACATTGAATATTCCCACCCTTGTGCGGGGACCACAAGCATATATATATAAAATACATACATATTATCATGTGTAAAACAGCAATGCAGGCTATAATCATAAATATGCTAAAATGCTTTATTTCTATGCAAGTTTTTTTTTTTTTTTATATTATAAAATCACAAAAGATCATAAATATCTACCTAAGCCCCAAAAACTGGACTTAGGGAAGTAAACAGCAGTAAATAGCAGAGAAAAATAGAAAAAACCACATTGAAAAACAATGAAGCATTCTTAGCCAATAGGCTGCATGCAGGTTAACACAGGAGAACCATAAAAACTTTGGCACCGTGCCTTTAAGACCCTGAGCACCTCCAGTATCCCACCATGCCTCAGGGGTGAAGGGAAGGTGACAGTTGGTTCACAGTTAGGTCAGTACTTTTTTACGGTGACAATCTGTGTAACTGATCAGAAAGATAATCTGTCCTGCACTTCTAGGAGACTTGAGTCCGGGGAGGAGGGTGGGTTGTTTATGACTTTGATGAGGATACCCCTGGAAGAGAACTAGGATTTACAGGTAAGTAACTTATCCTTCTCTTCCAGGGGATCCTCATCAATAGTCATAAACATTGAATAGATTAGCAAGCCCATCCCTAAACTCTGCGGACTGTCTGAAAGAAGTGCAGGAAAGAATACATATTCATGCAAATAGATTTCTAAGAGAGGCCTGCCCCACCTGGGCATCCGCTCTTGCATCCGAGTCTAAACAGTAATGCTTAGTAAAGGTATGCACAGACTTCCATGTAGCAGCCTTACAAATCTCGGAAATTGGTACATTGTTAAGGAGGGCAGCAGTAGCAGCTTTTCCCCTTGTGGAATGCGCTTTTGGCCTAGCCAGTAATTGCTTATTAGCCAGTTGGTAAGAGTTAACAATACAAGACACAATCCATCTTGATATCGTTCGTTTAGACGCTGCCTCTCCTGTTCTTAAATGACCATAATTCAGAAACAAATGGTTAGAATGTCTAATCGGTTTTGTTTTGTCCAAATAGAATTTCAGCACTCTTTTCAAGTCTAAAGAATGCAATGCTTTCTCAGCCGGAGTCTCCGGATTGGGAAAGAAAGTCGGTAAAGATATAGTCTGATTGATATGGAATTCTGACACCACCTTCGGAAGAAAAGATGGGTGAGTTCGCAGAACCACTCTATTATCGTGAAAAACCGTGTACGGTTCTCTGCAAGACAGAGCCTGAATTTCGCTGACCCTCCTCGCTGAAGTAATGGCCACCAAAAAAGCCGTCTTCCACGTAAGGTGCTGTAAAGAGGCCTTGTGGATAGGTTCAAAGGGAGGGCCCATAAGTTTTGACAGGACTACATTCAGTTCCCATGGAGGAGAAGGTCTCCGAATGGGAGGAAAAACCTTTTTCAAGCCTTCTAAGAAATCCTTGACTACAGGTATCGTAAAGAAGGATTCCTGAGAAGGCGACTTACGATACGCTGTAATTGCAGACAAATGAACCTTAATAGAAGATACCTGCAGACCAGACTTCGCCAGATGAAGCAAATAGGACAGTATGACATCCTCCTGAGCTCGTATGGGATTTATACCTTGTTGAGAGCACCAGATGTAAAATCTCTTCCACTTAAAAGCGTAAGAACGCCGCGTGGAAGGTCGTTTTGACTCTTTCAAGATGTTCACGCACTCCTTTGAGAGCCCTAGGTGCCCATACTGTAGGAATTCAGGAGCCATGCTGTCAAGCTCAGAGAGGGAAGGTTGGGATGTAGGATTCTGCCTTCCATTCTGCTCAGGAGATCCGGTCTGCACGGCAACCTCCTGTGAGGTTTTTCCGATAAGTTGAGTAGATCCGTGTACCAGAATTGGCGGGGCCATTGTGGCGCTATCAGAATCATTCTGGTTCTGGAGTTGTAAAGTTTGTTGATTACTGCCGGTATGAGGGGAATCGGTGGAAAGGCGTAGAGAAATATCCCTGACCAGTTGATCAACAGGGCATTCCCTTGAGATCCCGGACGGCAGAACCTGGATGCGAAGTCTGGGCATTTCTTGTTTGCTTCGTCTGCAAAGAGATCCAACTGGGGTCGACCCCATTGACCGAAGATGTCCTCGACGACTTCGTCGTGTAGGACCCAGTCGTGCGCGTCTTCTAGATGTCTGCTCAGGAAATCTGCCTCTACGTTTTGCTGACCTGGCAGGTGTATCGCTGTGAAAGACATTCCCCTGGCCAGGAGCCAATGCCATATCGTTTGGGACTCTCGAGACAGAGGTAGTGATCTTGTTCCCCCCTGTTTGTTCAGGTAATACATTGTGGTTGTATTGTCTGTCTGAATTAGGAGAGATTTCCCCTGAACCAATGGAGAGAAAGATTTGAGAGCCAGATGGACTGCTCTGAGTTCCAGTAGATTTATGTGATAGTTCTTTTCCTTGTCGGACCACAGACCCTGAGCTTGGAAGGAACCCAGATGAGCACCCCAACCCTGAAGAGACGCATCCGTTACCAGAGTGTCGGCTGGAATTGTCTGGTGAAACGGAGAACCTATCGACAGGTGAGGTCTGTGCATCCACCATTGTAGTGATTGAAAAGCCGCTGCTGGTAGTCGTACTCTGTCCTCCCAGTGACCAGTCTTTTGGCTCCAGTTGTTCTCGAATGCCTCCTGAAGGGGCCTCATGTGTAGCCTGGCATTCGGGACAATGAAGATGCATGAAGCCATGGAGCCCAGAAGCGATGTCACCTGACGAGCAGTAGGTGCCTCGGCTGTTAATAGTTGTTGACACTTCCTGTGGATTGATAAAAGTCGTTCCTCCGAAGGATACACTCTTTGGAGCTCTGTGTTTAGTATAGCTCCCAGGTAGTGGAGGTTTTGTGTTGGAATCAAGGTTGACTTGTTGTGGTTGATTTGAAGACCTAGAGACTCGAAAGTTCTTAGTATAATGTCTCGATGTTTTCTCGCCTGATCCGGAGAGGAAGCCTTCAATAGCCAGTCGTCCAGGTAGGGGTAGACGAATATTTTTTGCCTTCGAAGATGTGCCGCTACCACTGCTACACATTTTGAAAAGACTCGGGGTGCAGACTTCAGGCCGAATGGTAGGACTCTGAATTGGTAGTGCTGTGACGCTATCTGGAAACGTAAGAATTTCCGATGTTTGGATGCTATTGGGATGTGAAAATATGCATCCTGTAGGTCGATGGAGCACATCCAGTCTCCCTGATGCAGTTGCGGAACAATCTGGTGAAGGGCTAGCATCCTGAACTTCTGTTTTCTTATGTACTTGTTCAGGAGCCGTAAGTCCAGAATTGGCCTGAAGATGCCCTGTTGACCTTTTTTGGCCACCAGAAAGTAACGGGAGTACACCCCTTTTCCTTTTTGTGCCGGAGGAACCTTTTCTACAGCTTTCTTTTGTAGGAGTGCAAGAACTTCCTTGCGTAGCAGGCTGAGATGAGAAGGAAAACATCTTGCTGGCGGCAAGTGTGGCGGAGGTTTTTTGAAAAGGAGAGAATAGCCATGTTCGACAATATTGAGCACCCATTTGTCTCTTGTGATGGAGTGCCACTCGTGAAGATGATGCGTAATACTTCCCCCCACCGGAGTGGTGCACAGTGCTGAGGGAAGCAATGCTTCATTGCTTTGTTGGTGTCTTTGCTGTAGACTGTTGAGGTCTACTTGCCCCTCGGTCTCTTGTGGGTCTACGTGCCTGAAACAGGGGACGTCCCTGTCGTTGTTGTGGCCTCTGAGACCAGTGAGGGGTTTGAACCCTCTGCTGGAATGGTCGTCTGTCGTACGGCCTGTACCGCCGCCTGAAGTCTCTTACGTTCCAGGCCCACTGCCCTCATAGTGTCCACCTCCGTTTTCATTCGGGCCATCTCTTCATCCGCGTGGGTACCGAACAACGAATTCCCGCTGAATGGGAGGTTTAAAATGCGTTGCTGTGCTTCCTGTTTCAGACCCGTGAGCCGTAGCCAGGAAGACCTCCTAGCGCAGATTCCGTGCGCATACCCATGCGCAGCCAAATCCGCCCCGTCCGCCGCCGCGCTGATGACCTGGTTAGATACTAGGCCCCCTTCCTGCAAGATTTCCTGGAAGTCCTGTCTATCTTCCCTGGGCAACTTTTCTGTAAATCTGTGGAGTGAATCCCACAGAGAGCGGTCATATCTGCCCAGAAGTGCTGAGGCGCTGGAGACCTTCATAGCAGATGCCGCCGTACCGCACATCTTTCTCCCCAGGGAGTCTAGGTGTCTGCTCTCCTTATCTGGGGGGACTGTGGAAGATGATGCCACAGAGTGTGTTTTTCTGGCTGCGGCTAAGATAACAGAGTCCGGTGGCGGATCCTTCCGCAGGAATAAAGGATCTTGCTCCGGAGCTTTGTACTTCTTTTGAATCCTAGCCGGGGCAGACTTGAGTGGCTGGAGTCAGAAAGGTGTCCATAGTAGGTTGCAGCAAACCCGGTACTAGTGGCAGCAGTTTTCTCGAGACTGATCTGTGTTGTAGGGTCTCAAAGATAACTGAGGATGAGGTGGCCGGCTCCGGTACCTCAATATTTAGTTTCTGCGCTCCCCTTAAAAGAACCTCATTAAAAGTGGTGATATCATCCACCGGTGAGATCCTAGCAGGTGGAGAATCTGTCAGTGTGGGGGAGTAGCGCCCAACAGACGATCCTGAAGAAGACCAAGAAGGTGATCTTGTGTGGTGTTCGCGACCTGGTTCTCCTTCGGGAACGAGACCTGCTACGAGAAGCTGTAGCAGAGTGTGCAGGTCTTGTGGTCGGCTGACGAGAAGCAGAACGAGCCCGTCCTGCTCTAGCTGTAGGCGATGGCGTTCTAGGTAATGAGGTAGTAGGAGAATACATCCTAGAGTATTGGGAATCCGGGGATGCTGCCGGTCTATTCAGGCTCTCTAACCATCTAGGTGATAGAGTGATGGGAGAAACATGCCCCGATGAGCCCGCTCTGGAATGGGATGATGCACTCCGTATAGAAACCACCGGTGAGGGAGCTTTATCCGCTGGCTCTACTGCCTGGGACACAGCTGAAGGTTGTGTCGACGTCGATTGCATCCTCGACGTCAAAAGTTGCGATGGCTGGTCTGTTCTCGACGTCGAAGGTCTTGACGTCGAAGGCCTCGACGTTGAATGTCTTGACGCCGATCACGGGACCTGGACCTACTCGCCGTCGTGTGTCTCGACGTTGAGTGGCGAGTGGTCGACGGCGGATGTTCATGCCGTCGTGGTGTTTTTGGCGTCGTGTCCTTCGACGCCAAGGGGCGAGATGTTCTCGACGGCGAACGGGAGCGCCGGAGATGGCTCGACGCCGAACGGCGGTCTGCCGTCGACGGAGATGTACCCCTGTGCTGTCCATGCTTCGACGCTTTGTCCCTCGACGTCGGTCTGGTCACCGTCGACGGCGATCTATGCCGGTGAGACGGTGGCGCCGATGACGTCGATGGAGAACAAACAGGCACAATCCTACCTGTCGACGTCGATCTGGCCATTCCTTCTGTTGTAGGCCTGGGAAGTGAAGAGGATGTTGACTTTTTCCTCTCCTGAAGCCCATGTAGCCTGATTTTCTCTCTGTCTTTGAGAGTCCTCCTTGACATCTTCTTACAATACTTGCAGGTGTCAGGACAGTGACTCTGTGGCAGGCAGACAATACACAGAGTGTGGGTCTGACTGGGCTTTCTTCTTCCCACAAGAAGGACATTTTACAAAAAGAGATGGCATTTTCTGTCAGAAAAGACTGCCAAACTAAGACAAAAGATGTTATCTGTCGAGTAAACAGGAAAAACACTATTTTCAGGGATTTTTCTGAAGAAAAAACTCAGAAAAACTGAGAGCTCAATGCTCGAAGGATCCTCTCAGAAGAAGCCGGAAAAAAGAACTGACCTAACTGTGAACCAACTGTCACCTTCCCTTCACCCCTGAGGCATGGTGGGATACTGGAGGTGCTCAGGGTCTTAAAGGCACGGTGCCAAAGTTTTTATGGTTCTCCTGTGTTAACCTGCATGCAGCCTATTGGCTAAGAATGCTTCATTGTTTTTCAATGTGGTTTTTTCTATTTTTCTCTGCTATTTACTGCTGTTTACTTCCCTAAGTCCAGTTTTTGGGGCTTAGGTAGATATTTATGATCTATTGTGATTTTATAATATAAAAAAAAAAAAAAAAAAAAAAAACTTGCATAGAAATAAAGCATTTTAGCCTATTTATGATTATAGCCTGCATTGCTGTTTTACACATGATAATATGTATGTATTTTATATATATATGCTCCGGGGTCCCCGCACAAGGGCGGGAATATTCAATGTTTATGACTATTGATGAGGATCCCCTGGAAGAGAAAGAGCTAACCATTCCTAAGTACATGTAGTATTCATCCATTATATACAAATCTATATATAAACATTTATACATATACATATATATATTCCATGTAGCAAAGAAAAATATGAGTACCTCTAACTGCATATAAGAAGGATATACTCTAAATTACATATGAAATGAGACACAGAGGACGGAGGGTAAGGCTTATAGGCTCACCTTATGTGAACAAATTGCGCAAAACCGCTTGTCCTACCGCAGCATCCACCTTGTCCGTAGCTTCCAGGCAGTAATGCTGGGTGAAAGTATGAGGACGTGTCCATGTCGCTGCCTTGCAGATTTGGTCCAAAGGAATTCCAGCGAACAGAGCCGTGGAAGTGGAAACTGCTCTAGTGGAGTGCGCCCGGACCTTAGATGATAATGGCTTTCCCGCCAACTGGTGGGTCAACTGAATGGCAGCAGAAATCCAACGCGCTATAGTTTGTTTAGTAACTGCGCTACCACGATTGACCTTTCCAAAGCTGATAAACAACTGTTCAGATTTACGGAAAGCAGTTGTTCTATCTATATAGAACTTTAAACAGCGCTTAATGTCTAACGAATGCAGAGCTCGTTCAGCTGCTGTTTGAGGATTTGGAAAAAATGTTCGCAGAACTACTGGTTCGTTTAAGTGAAAAGATGATGGAACTTTAGGTATAAACCTTGGATTTGTTCTTAAAATGACCACCTCCGGCTTGAATTGAAGGAAAGGCGGAGAAATTGTAAATGCCTGGATATCACTGACTCTTCTTGCCGATGTCAAGGCTAAAAGAAGGGCCGTTTTAAAAGAAACGAACTTCAAATCCACTCTGTGAATAGGCTCGAACGGATGTTTCATTAATTGGGAGAGCACAATGTTCAGATGCCATTGTGGTGCAGGACGGTGAATTGGTGGATATTTTCTGAACAAACCTTTAAGAAATTGTTTGATTATTCTGGCAGACCATAGTGAAGGTGACTGAGGGGTCAGTCTGTAACGAGATATGGCAGCCAAATGCACTTTAATCGATGAATGCGAAAGACCGGATTTGGCCAAATTGGCCAAATGTAGTAAATATGGCATAATCTGTTCAGGGGATGATGACAGAGGATGGATGCTGGAAGCAGCGCACCACAAACAGAACCTCTTCCACTTGAATTTGTATGTGCGATTTGTAGACTGGGCTCTGGCACAGGCAAGTATCTCTCTGCACTCCGGAGGAATATTCAAACCATCAAATTCATAGAATTCAGGAGCCAGGCTGATAAACGAAGAGATGTCGGGTTGGGATGACGAACCTGACTCTGGCTCATTGTTAGCAGATCCGGAATTGCTTTCAGCCGAATGTGAGGTTGTTCCGATAGCAATAGAAGTTCTGTGAACCAGAACTGGCGTGGCCATCTCGGAGCGATTAGAAGAATCCTGCATCGTTCCCTATTCATCTTTAGCAGAAGTCTTGGGATGAGTGGAAGCGGGGGAAAAGCGTATGCATAAATCCCTGACCATCTGATCAAAAACGCATTCCCTCTCGAACCCCTCTGCGGATGCCAGCTTGCGAAGTGTCGGCATTTCTTGTTGTCCTTGGTCGCGAATAGATCTATGGTGGGCTTGCCCCAAAGGTGAAAGATTGTCGAGAACCGACTGATTGATTTCCCACTCGTGGCAGCTGGTTCGATTCCTGCTCAAGGCATCTGCCCAGATGTTGGTGATCCCTGGGAGATGTTCTGCTCGGATGGTGATTCCATGCTGAGTTACCCAATGCCACAGCTCCTGTGCCTCCAGGGATAATGCTCGAGATCTTGTGCCTCCTTGTTTGTTGATATAGTGCATGACCGTGGTGTTGTCTGTCCTTATCAACACTGAAGAGTCTTTGATGTTCATGAGGAAGGACTTGAGTGCCAAAAACACCGCTCTGAGCTCTAATACTTTTATGTGGAGAGTTGATTCTTGCATAGACCATTTTCCCCTCACGGAAAGATCCTGTAAATGAGCACCCCATCCCTCCAGGGATGCGTCCGTTGTTACTATGTGCATGGTCCTGTCTTTCAGAAATGACAGCCCGTCTGAGACTAGGGGAGTTTCTTTCCACCACATGAAAGTCTGTTTCGCTGCAGGGGTGATTTGTACTAGCTCGTCGAAAGAGCCTTCTGTCTGTTTCCACTGGTTGTCTAGTTGTTGTTGAAGAGTCCTCATGTGGAGGCGACAGTTCCTTATCAATGGAATGCATGACGATAGTATCCCTAGAAAAGACTTGTAAGTCCGTACTGAAACGGACCTTCTTTTGCTGAGCCGAGCTGCTAAGTTTCGAAGTCTCTGTCTTCTGTCCTGTGAAGGAAAGGCTTTTGCTTGTAAAGTGTCCAAGATGGCTCCTAGAAACGTGATGTTCTGAGTGGGCTCTGTGTGAGACTTGGGGTAGTTGACCGACAAACCCAAAGCTCCGAAAAGGGAGAGACATGTTTCCGTATCTCTGGCAGCCTTCGACGCTGTACGTGCTTTTATTAGCCAGTCGTCCAGGTAAGGGAAGACCTGTACCCCTAATTGTCTGAGGTGGGCTGCCACTGGCGCCAAAACCTTGGTGAACACTCTTGGAGCCGACTTGAGGCCAAACGGAAGTACTCTGAACTGGTAGTGAATGCCTGCGACCCTGAACCGCAAGAATTTCCGATGATTGGGGTGAATTGGAATGTGAAAATATGCGTCCTGAAGATCTAGCGAGGTCATAAAATCCCCTCGATTGAGGAGGCTCAGAACGTCTTGAAGAGAGATCATGCGAAAAGATTGCTTCTTGAGGTATTTGTTGAGTGATCGAAGATCGAGAATAGGTCTCCAATCTCCGTTCTTCTTCCGGATAAGGAAAAAACGGGAGTAAAAACCTATTCCCCTCTGATTTCTTGGTACGATCTCTATTGCTCCCTTGCTCATTAAGATAGCAATCTGTTCCATAAGCTCGTTGAGGTGGGCTGGCGGGGGGCCTCCTGGTGGTACTTGAGGAGGAGACTGGTTGAATTCTAGTGTATGCCCCCGCTTGATAATATCCAAAACCCATCTGTCTGTTGTTATTCTGGACCATTGATGCAGAAACCCGGAAATTGTGCCCCCTATACGAGCGTTGGTGCAGGGGCTGGGTGCAGGCATTTGATGAGGGTCACTGCTTTCTAGTCGTATCCTTGGGTCTGAAAGCAGATTTTCCTCTTGTTTGCTGTCTGAAGCGAGCTGATGTTTGCTGGCGAAAGGAATGCTGTTGTTGCTGGCCATACGTTGAGCGATATTGGCCTTGGTAAGAGGAGTACGGTCTATATTGTTGAAAGCCTCCTCTGTGAGAAAAAGTACCTCTCCCTCTCGCTCCTCGAAAGGGTTGCCTCTTGTACTGAAGCGCCGCAAGTGACCTGGCTGTTTCAGTGTCTGACTTGATCGACTGCAATGCATCGTCGACATCTTTTCCAAATAAAAGTTCTCCATCATATGGCATGTCTAGAACTTTCAACTGAACTTCTGGCCTAAAAGAGGTAGCCTTTAGCCACCCTTGGCGTCTGAGAACCGCAGCACCGGCCAATTGTCGAAAACCTGTGGAAGAGACATCAATGGCAGAGAGTATGATTTCGGACTAAATCTTTTCTCCTTCTTGAAGAATTCTGCGTGCTTCTGCTCTACTGGATTCAGGTATCATGTCAATGAATTGTGACATGTCAGACCACATCTGACGATCGTATCTCCCCAGTATTGCTAGAGAGTTGGCGGCTCTAACAGTGGTGGCAGCCATGGTTGAAGTTTTTTTACCTATGGAGTCCAGACGCCGTCCTTCCTTGTCTGGAGGTGCGGTCAGAGAAGCGGACGGATTCCTGGATCTTCTCTGTGCTGCTTGGGAGATAACCGAATCCGGTTTAGGGTGGCTGATTAGACATGCTGGGGAGTTGTCAGGTGCCTTCTATTTCTTTTCTAGCCTGGGCAAGACTGCAGGAATGGAGGACGGAGTCTGCATGACCTTTAAGCCTTCTTCCCAGATGAAGTCGACAATGGGAATGGCCCTCACTGATTTTCTTGTGTCCTCTTTAAAGTCATAAAGAAAACAATCTGATTGTTTAGACGTAATCGGTAGCTGGAATCTCTTGGCAGCTCTCTCCATGACAGAATGGAAACCTCCAATGTCCTGCGGAGGAGAGTCTACTGGCGGTGGTGTAGATGGAGATGGAGTCTGAATCTGGTACTCATCCCATTCCGGTATTAAAGGAGTCTGAATCTTGTATCTCCCCTTCTTCCCGTTCCTCTTCGGATGACGGTGAGCCAATGCTCTGAACAGAAGGAGGTACTGTGATAGGGTCTGGAAATGTGGAAGGTCTAGCCGGAGTGGACACTGGTGTCTGCTGAGGTTGCACCGGTGTGGAAGAACCAGGCGGTGGAAACCTCGCATAATAGTCCTGCATCATTTGCTGAAGGTTGTTAATTAATGATACCGGCATTTGTACTGTCTCTTCTGATTGTTCGAAATGCCCCTGATCCTGTTGGTGGGAAAATTGCTGAAGATCCTCCTCTTCATCCTCTTCTTGGCATTTTATACGTAGTTCGGACGGACTACGCGCTACCGGAAAAAATCCATCATCCGAGTATCCATCGCCATCATCATGATCATCCGCAAAAAGATGCTGCGGAGGGACGGGTGTAACCTTGCTGGGCGATGTATGCGATGGTTGTAATATAGAGGACCTTACTTGTACAGGCAAAATCCTTTGCGGAAGGTAAGGTGATGTTCCAGGAAAATGACCCGTCGACGGAGCTGTCGTCGACGGAGCGGGCGTCGACGGAGCGGGCGTCGACGGGACCGTCGGTGTAGTTGGTGGTATCATCGTCGACGAAGTAGCCGTCGACGAAGCCAATGTCACTGCGTCACCCGTCGACGGGGTTGACAACGACGGAGTTTTCACGATCCGGTGCGTCGGCGACCTCCTGAACCTCTTCGTCGATGAATGTGTCGATGGTAAAGATTTTAACTTCTTACCCGTCGACGACTTCTTAATGATCTTTAAGGTGTGCGACGACGACGGACCATACTTAAGGCTCACCGATGTTATCGTCGTAGACGACAGCGGAGATGAAGTCACTATCATCGGAGACGGAGGGGCTGTAAACGTAGCAGTCATCGTAGTCGTCACCGGTAGAGCGGTCGTCGACGGAGCGCTAGTCGACTGTGTCGATTTTTTGGACGTCGACTGAGGCAGAGAACTGGAAGGCTTTTTAAGCTTCTTTGAAGAAGAAGCAGGTGTTGATGGTTCTGAGTGAACCCTGCCACTTGCTACCTTAGATGTTGAAGGTAGATCCCCGGTGTCCTTAAAAGCATGCAGCTTCTTGGCTGACTTAGTGCTTGCAGGGGATAGGCTCTCCACAGACCTCTTTCTTTTCTTTGAGGTCACTGCAGTGTCACTGTCTTCTTCAGAAAGAGCTTCTCTTGCCTTCTTTTTCTGGAGCCAAAGTAGGAGCCTGGCTTCTCTGTCCCTCAGAGTCTTATTAGGAAAGGTCCTGCAGATCTTACAGTCCTTGACCTTATGCTCTGGATGTAAGCAATAGATACATTCCTTGTGAGGGTCCTCACAGTGAAGTCTCAATTTGCCACAGGTCCCACAAGGTCTAAAAAGGCCCTTTCTTGTAGACATGATGGAAAAAAGTCTTGAAGAAAAACTGAATTGAAATTCTCTAAAGATTTCTTTCGAAGAGATGGAAAACTGAGCAGAGCTCAGGGAGACTCCCTTACACACGACGTGCGGTAGAAAATCTGACAGACTGAGCCTCTGTGCTGAGGGTTCTAAGAGGGTGGTCGCGCCTGATTGGCTGAAGTTTGGGCTCTTTCTAAAGAGGCTGATAGTTCTACAATTGAATATGTTTTTTCCTATTGACTTCAATGAAAAAAAAAAAAAAGAAGAAAGGTTTTTCTCTATTAATTGCTTTCTATGTACCGTGGGACTCCCACTTCGATGACTGGGAATGATTCAAGCATGTGAATCTATGAAAGATACCCTAATACTGGAGAATAAACAAATCAAATTGGTGATAGCTATTGCCCTCAGAGGGGTGCCCTTCATCACCACCTCTCAAACAGTAAATTTGAAAATATTTCAAAGGATCTAACAGTATACAACTAGTTTAACATTGTAGCATGCCACCTGACCATCAATTTTCATTTTATACAACATATACAATATTGCAGACGAACAGAACATTAGTGTGATGCATTGCATCAAAGTGACATAGCAGATTGCCATGGAATATATTAGTTACTTACCTGTAACCCCAATTGTCTGACGTTGGTATTTTTCATACATTTACATAGCTGAATCATTCCCGGACTTCAAAGTGCGAACCCCAGTAATCTTAAATAGCAAACTGTTTAAATGGCCACACGCCAAAACAACAATTTGACCACACCCACCTAATTTAGAGCAACCCTAACTTCAGCCAATAAGGGGGAGTTTTGGCTCGCCTACCCCTCTTAGAGGCCACCAGAGCTCATATTTCTTAGCACAAAGTGTGAGAAGAGTATGCATCTGACTAGAGAGGAGTGACGTCGGAAATGAATACATTAAAGATACAAAGGTTGTTACAGATAAATAATTTCTTCTCCAGCATTGGATTTTTCATGTATTCACAAGATTGAATCAGAATATTAAGCAGTACATAATCATAGCAAATATAAGAAGCAGGCTCACCTTCAAAGAAAAGGGTTACAGAGGACAGCATGCGACTGAGGAGTTGGCTTCTGCATTCACAGAAAGGAAGTAGTGCTTCATGAGCGTGTACCTGCTCCTCCAGGAAGCTGCACTGCATAAGTCTTGCAAAGGCCCACCAGCTTAAAGTGCTGCAGTTGTAGCTATGCCCTCAGTAAAATGAACTCTCTTCCCTGGAGTGGTGCTTTGACTACCTGTGACAAAAGGTGATGTAGGCCAATAGACAAAGTGCTATACTCTGTTTTTACAGTGGTCGGTCTATCCTTGGGAGTACGAACGATTAATTTGCTCTGAATATAGAACGTCTTTTGTCATGTCCATGTAAAACTAGATGCACCTGTGCAAATCAAGCAGGAATAATTACTTTTCTGTTGATGAGGGATTTAGGAAAACAAGACATCAGAATGATAAGCTCATTCAGGTGAAAATTAGTGGGGATCTTGGGTATAAACTTCAGATTAGTCAGTAAGATAAATTTGTCCTTTGTAAAAAGGAGAATGTTCTTTCGCTTTAACAGCATGCATTTTGAGTACAGTAAGTGCGAAGCACTGCCCTTCCATGAATTTAACTTTAGATGTGCTTTGTGGATTGGTTCAAAAGGGGGCAGCGTAACCTGGCTAAAGACAATATTAAGCTACTATGATGCTTGGGGTGTTGAAAGGAGGAAATGCTCTGAAAAGTCACTTAATAAATTGTTTTATTACTCTGTGAGAAAGGAATAATAACTTATCCGCCATTCTGCAAAATCATGACATTGCTGTCAGATGGCATTGTAGATTTGAGTATTTAACCAAATAGGGAAGTATTTATTTATCAGCACCTTGATACCCTCACGGGTTATTAATCTGCGCTCTACAAATAATAATAGGTGTTACTGTCACTGGGTGCAATCTTTTTGTTCTCCATCAGACACAAAGCCATTTCCATTTGCCATTATAAGTTCTTGGAGTCGCTGGCGCCCAGGATTGTGTCAGGATGCCTCAACATCTTGGTGTGAGATCTAGATGACCAAACTCCAGGTCACCTAATACCATGCCATCAGGCTCAAGGATCAGTGGTTGAGGTGCAAAAGTTTGTGTGTCTGGAGAGGAAACTGGAGTGCATCTTCAATAGCACTAATGGGTATATAGATTCTGGAGCTGGGTGAACCAGTACAGGTGAACCCAAGCTTTCCTTGGACCGTGGAGATCAAGGATAAAAGTGGAAAGGCTTTTGGCAACACATTTCACCCTGTGATCATAAACACGATCCCCCTGGACCCTGGTTACGAAAACCTGCTGATAGCACTTCTTAATGCTCAGGGTGGCAAGTTCAGTGTGAGGTGACTTCATTTGTGGAAGAGATAGTCACAGGACCTTAGATTTCCCATCCATGACAGTCTGATAGTGTTTGACTGTGTGTCCCTGCCTGATTGTTTTGATGTCCAAGAATGTGCTACACAGCGATGGCCACATGGTGCGAAATGGTCCAGTCACATAGCTGTAGCACCTCTTCCCATAGCTGTTTTACCTCTTCTGTCCAAACAAGGTTCCCCCTCTGCTTGGCCATGTAAAATATTGACTTAGCATAGTCTGGCCTGTTGAAGACCACTTGACCTGTCAGTTTTGGAAGGAAAGCATGTACACTGAGTCGTATGGCCCAAACCTCCAAGACATTGATATGGAGCATCTTCTCCATCTAGAAACTGGCAGCTCTAGCCCATGAGATCTTCAGCCATCCCATAGACACATGAACTGTGTACACCACGTTGTCCAAAGGAGGGTGGAAAGAGGGTTGCATGGAGATTTAGAGAATGTCCACCACAGCAGCACATGCATCTGTCTTGTAACCTTGACCATGTTGTCCCATTAACAGTCTGCTCATTTCCATTGATTGTACTGCTCTTGCAAGACAGGTCTCATTTGGACAATGTAAAAAGGGTATAAGGCCTATGAAGAGGTTTTGACTGCCCGAATGTGACAGATTGTATGGCCAAGAAGACCTTAGTCATAACTTGGACCTTTCTCTCAGTCCTGTGAGGGAATAGCCTTTCCCAGTTGGGTGTCTAGCATCACTCTCAGGAATTGCGGTTTTAATTTTGGTTCCCTAAAGGATATGTCAATCTTAACCAGTTGTAGAAATTTTTGACTCGTCCATTGGTGGAGCCTTGATGTGCCAACCATTCAAATAACAGTATACTTTGTGACTCTGTCATCTGAGGAAGGCAACAACTGGCGCTAAGCATTTGGTAAATAGCCAAAGTGCTGATTCACTACCAAATCGAAGCATTTTGCACTGGCAGTGCTACCATGCTACAAAAAAGCAGGGGATTTTCTGTGTTTCCGGTGTATAGGGACACAGAAATACGCATCTTCAAGATTCAAAGGTGGACAGGTAATTTTTTTCCAGGATCATCAGGACTACCTGGAGCATAACCATGCAAAATTAACTTTTCCTGAACCCAGTTTAGTGGTCATTTGTCTATAACCACCCTCCACTGTCCAGTTTTCTTCTTTATCAAAATTAATCTGGAGTAAAATCCCTAGTGTCACTGGGATCTCAGGGACACCTCTAACACTCTATTTAGAAGGAGAAAGAATTTCCTGATGTCGCTCCCTCATATGAAGGTGATGTTCTTTCCTAAGCAGGAAGAAAGGTGGGTTACGTACAAACCAACACAAGTCCTGAGTGAACAACCAGCCGCATCCTTTGGTCCAATGTTATGGACTCCAGTGCGGGCAAACATGGAAATTCTCATCCCCACTCCTCCCACTTGGTGAGATTGGGATGGTAGGCGGGGCAGTTGCAGAAAGTCATGCTCTACTTTGGTTGTTCCTGGCGTACTTTTGAAAGGTGCTCCTCTTCTATTCAGACTATCTGCCTTACCCTCGCTCTACAATGTGGTTGGTTGTGCATCCCTGGTTATGTCCAGTTGGTCATGGTAGTGATATATGGCCTGCCTTCAGCCCCACACTGATTAAAGGCTACCCTGTGGGTGTGGGACCCACGAGTCATGAAACATAGCCGACTCCATACAGTAGAACTCCTAGTGATTTCACAGTATCCTTATCAGTTAAAATAATCTGAGTAAAAATGTTGATCAGGCCCTACAAACAGGGTGAGACCCCCAAAGGGCATATTGAGGTTTTTATCAAACCTCTGGACAGAAAGCTGTAGACCTCAGACATCCTGCCTTTTAAATGCTTCTCCTACCAGCTGGTGAAAGCCTGCACTGGAAATGTCCATTGAGGAATCAATGATTGCTATACAGGTTACTGCTCCTTCCTTGACCATCGATTTTGTAGCGTCCTCTGGAATGAGTTCTAATGTCATCCCACAACTGGTTATCATAACAGCCCAAAATTGCTGAAGTGTTAGGAGCTTTGATTGATGTTGCTGACACTGCACTAATTCTCGGGTCGAAATTACCAGTTAGGCAGCTGTCTCAGTTCCCAAGAGCCGAGGATAGCGGGATCGGTTCATTGATCTGGATTAAGCAACTGATGTTAGAGTCTGGCTTCGGGTTACCCATTAGACAGGCAGGGACTGAATCCGGTGCTAAATCCAGTTCTCCAGACATGTAAACCACTTTAATCGTAGTCTGCATCATCAAATTTTAGGCCTCCAGGCTAGGCTTGGTCCTGCCTGGGTATGGATCATGTGGATTTCTGTGGCTGTTAAATCAAAAAGGAAGCGTTGCTGCTCCTCTAAAACCATTGGGATATTGAACATTTTATCTGCTCACCCCAGTCAGAGTATGAAACCAGGCTAGGTCATCCAGAAGGGAATCTTGTTCGGTTGGCAATCTACTACCGTCTTTGGGTAGGTTGTAGTCAATCCCATTCCAGATCACCTCTTATTTCCCATTAGACGTTCACCTTCTTCCTTCAAATGTGAATACACAGAATCTGATGAGCTTTCATCCCCCATGGTTTTAATAGACTCTAGGACCACTGGTTGTGTGACAACTGGGAGGTGTGTCCACTGGAGGAGGTGGCAGCAAAGGAGGCATAGATTGAACAGGAGCAAATAAGTAGCCAGGGTGGGGCAGGAGTAGGTTGCTCTATGAATTAAGTAACTTTCCTAGATTTGTATCTATAATGGCTCCTAAGTAATGCAATCTCTGAACAGGCGTTGCTGTGGACTTCAGGAGATTGACTTGAAGACCGAGATTCTGTAACAGCTGTAGAGCCCATTTGAAATGTTGTTGCGCCTCTAGATAACTGGAGGCCTTTATGAGCCAATCGTCTAGATAGGGGTAGACAAATATTCAATGTTTCCTAAAGTGGGCGGCTACCACCGCCATGCATTTTGAAAAAGTTCTCGGCGCTGACTTGAGGCCGAAGGGTAGAACCGCAAATTGGTAATGACGTTTTCTGACGGTGAACCTTAGGAATTTTCGATGTTTCTTGGTCACCGGAATATGAAAGTAAGCGTCGCAAAGGTCTATCGCGCAGAGCCAGTCGCCCTGACGAAGATGTGGGTAAATTTGGTGCAAGGATAGCATCCTGAATTTCTCTTTGCAAATCCACTTGTTTGCTGTCCTTAGATCTAAAATGGGACGAAACTCTTGCTTGTCTTTTTTCGGCACAAGGAAATACCTCGAATAAATCCCTTTCCCTTGCTGGTTGATCGGGACGGGTTCTATGGCTCTTTTTTGTAATAGAATAGTGACTTCTAACTGAAGAGCTTCGAGGTGGTGGCTGGCTGGTTTGGGTGGAACAGATGGTGGAGGACTGGTGAATCTGAGAGCGTAACCATGTCTCACAATATTCAATACCCAGGCGTCTCATGTGATGTGTAGCCACTCGTCCAGATGATTTGAGATACTTCCCCCTACCGGAGGGGATAACGGAGGAGGGGGAAGCAAAGGTTCAGGGCTTAGACGCAGGAGCCTGTCGAGTTGTCTGAGTTTGAGGTGTTGAACGACCCCTTGTCGACCTTCGTGGTGTAGAGAAGCCCCTTTGATGCTGCTGTTGGGGGCGTGAAGACATCCAGTGTGGTTGATACCTGTGGGTGAAAAGTCTTTGCTGATATGGCCGGAAAACCTTTCGTTGTTCTTTCGGGCGTTCCATGCCTACCGCTTTTAGGGTATCTAGCTCAGACTTCATCCTGGCCATCTCGTCATCGGCATGAGAGCCAAACAAAGTGGAGCCTGAGAAAGGTAAATTTTGTATTCTCTGCTGTGCTTCTGGTTTGAGAGATGTTAGTCGCAACCATGCATGCCTTCTTAGCGCTATTCCGTGAGCATAGTTATGTGCGGATAGTACCAAAGAATCAGCCGCAGCACTTATTATCTGGTTAGAAACCATGGCTCCCTCACCGACGACCTCCAGGAAATCTTCCCTTTTGTCCTTAGGAAGATGCTCCGCAAACTGCAGTATAGAGTCCCAGAGGGCCCGATCGTATCTCCCTAATAAAGCAGTGGCACTGGCTGCTTTCATTGCGATGGCTGCAGTAGAGCATACTTTTCGGCCTGCAGCATCGATCTTTCTGCTCTCTTTATCCGGAGGTGAGGAGGAAGACGGTGATATAGAGTGGAATTTCTTTGCCGCTACTATAACCACCGAGTCCGGTACTGGGTCCGACCTCAAGAATAGAGGATCTTGTTCTGGTGGACGATACTTCTTAATAAGTCTGGAAGGAGCAGACTGTTGCGGCCGGTGTAAGAAAAATATCCATTGCTGGTTCAATAAGACCCGGAACCAGTGGAAGCAAAGGTCTCGAAGATGTCCTCTGATGCAAGGTCTCGAAGATTACTGATGTCGATGGGGCAGGTACCACCAACGGGATATTCAGTTTGGTCGCCCCTCGCACTAAGACCTCCTGGAATGTATTCACATCCTCTATGGGGGACACTCTCGGGGACGGTGAGTCCGATAGGGTTGGAGAGTAGTCCTGTGTAGACGAAGAAGAATGTCTATGATGTGAATGTTGAGATCTCTGCCGTGACTCAGGACGATGGTGTCGAGAGGAAGATGAACGTCTGGAGGAATGTCCAGAATGCCTTACGGATCGCGTTGGAGTCCTCATAACAGACTCTGAAGGAGGAGCCGGAGGAGGAGCCGAAGGTGTTACTGGTGTCTGTGGCAACGGCGACTGTTGAGGAGAGAGCTGTGGAGACGCTGGAAGCAGGATGAGTGAGGCCAAGGATTCTGACGTGGTATAAACCCTTCTAGGTCTCTTTGATTGTCGCCTCGACGTCGACACACTCCTCGACGTTGAAGTGCGGTGACGGCGAGTGCCTCTTGACGTCGATTCCTCTTGCCGTTGAGAACCTCTCGACGACGACCCTCGACGTCGCTGTGGTGACGGCGAACGTCTCAGACAGCGAGCACTCTCCCTCGACGTGGATCGCCCTTGCCATGTCGACGGCGACCCAGATCCTCTCGACGGCGAGCGTCCACGCCGTCTTGACGCCGAACGATGCTTCTTCCTCGCCGGTGAACCACTCCTCGACGGCGAGCATGTTGGCGCTGTTCCCTGTCTCGACGTTGGAGACGTGTCGTCTTTGAGCAGGTCTGGTAGGAGGTATAGAGGAAACAGGGTGAGCCCTGGTAGAAGACTGACCTTCTCCTCGCTCTGTTGTAGAATGACCACTTTTCCTCCTGTCCTCTCTCGCCTGAAGTCGGATTTTATCCCTATCACGAAGAGTTCTTCTGGAGAAAGTTTTACAGATGTCACACGACTCCGGTTTGTGGCTGGAAGGAAGGCAAATTATACAGACTCGATGTGGTTCGGTTTTAGCCTTTTTTCTGCCACAGGAAGGGCATTTATCAAAAAGTGAAGGCATTTCTAAACTAGAAAAACCTCAAAATTCTGTCAGAATTTAACAGAAAAGAGTAGGAAATGATCACTCAATATTAAAAACGTCGAGTGAAATTGAAATTCAAAAGATTTTGAATGAATTTCTGTCACAAAAAGGCTTTGTGAGGTAGAGCTCAATGCTTCAGGGTCCTGTCAGAAAGGAGCCGGAAAAAAGAACTGAGGCAACTGCCTTTTGCTGTGCATGATGGGAAACAGGAAGACTTTACTTTCTTAAAGGCACAGCTCTATTTACATTCTGTATAATGGCAGCCTATGGGCTACACTGCCCTGCATTGTTTTATTCTCATGAGAGGTGTAAATAGAATATGAGAATGTATTTGTTATTACATTTCTAGAATAAATAGATGTTTAAACGTGAATTTACACTACAACAGTTTTTCTTTTAACAATTTGGCCTGTGTAGCCGTTCACATAGGCTGCATATTGTTATTCTTAAGTGTTTTTTGACAGACCTTTTCAAAGGGCTGGTATTTGCACTTAAGAATATACTTCACATCAGTGCTCCGGGGTCCCCGCAGGTGCGCGGAACTATTCAGTGCTTATGACTATACATGGAAATCCCCTACGAGAGAACATCAGTTTCTCAGGAACGAGTGTGGTGTAGAGTGGATGCACCAACAATGCCTGCAGTTCATGCTGATGTCAGAGCAAGAAGAAAAACTCCTTTCAACTGCAAGAGGAGCAGTTCTAATGGACTCAAATGGTGTTAAAACCAGGGTCAGATCCCATTGAGGTATTATAAACAATTACGAGTGAGTGGTTGGTTTTGGGGGAGGGGGGGGTGCAAACCTTTAATGAAACAAGGATAGTGGTCTGGTAAATTACAGAAAATCCTGAACTACAACCCTTCATAGTACCTACTGCAAGACCTTGATGGGGTAATATATGAAAGTCTGGCCTGTAAAGAGTCAATATTTCAGGCACCACACAAGGCAACAAATATCCCCCAAAGCACCTCACACATGCACTTTGTGGGAGGGCAGCTGGCCACCAGGAGGACATCAACCACCTCAGTCAACAAATCAAACACATTTATAAGCTAGCATTCAGTGAACACACATGGATTAGGTTGCGGAGATTCAAATTAATGGCTTTGCTATTTGTTGAGGCAGATGGTGCCCCTGAAAAGTCAAGGAAACTGAAATCTGTCAAAAGCCACCTGCTCATACGCTCTGGCATTCAAGACGCGCCAGGTGGCTGGAAATCAGGAAGATTTCCTGCTGGAGGTGGAGGGCTTCCTGGCACAGAATCCATAAATCCACTCCACGCTGCCTGTTGCAGTACCATATGGTAGTGTGGTCATGAGAACCTCCACCAGTCTCCCCTTTCATGGATGGCAGAAAGGCTGAGGACCAAACAGATTGCTCGAACCTCCAGCGGGTTGCTATGGAAGCATCTCAACTAGAGGCCTATGATGCGGATATCCACTGCTTGCAGATTCCCTGCAATTCAGCAGAGAAATGTACGTCACTACCATTAAATCTGTGTTGGAGAAGGAAAGTTGCATGTGATAGGTCAAGTTAGCAACCAGCCACAAGTACATTTCCTGCACTGCCTCCTTTGGAATTAGAATAGAGTCCGAGTGGTAGCCTGATTTTAGGCCCACTGGAATAGGAAGTTCTACTACAGCCCAGCATGTACCACTTGTCAATTGAGATGAATACACAAGGGCAGGAGGCCAAGAATACTGTAAAAATATCCTCACAAAAACAGGACTGATCCTAAAACTTTAGGATTATATTCTGAACGTCCTGACTTGCTGCAGCAAAGGAAAGGCCCTGAACGCCATGTGTCCAGAATTGCCCCAATGGATGGAAGTCCTTATGTGGGGCTTAGGTGAGCCCCAACATCAGGGGTCCAACCGTCACCCAGAGGGGGTTTATGAGACACAATGACAATCTTAACTTTTGCAGCCAGTTGAGTACTCCTGACCTCAAACAAATGGGCACTGACGAGTGCCATCACTTTCAAGAACACCAGGGAGGAAAAGGTGAAACAGAAGGGGAGCAACAGATACTTAATGATCATAGCCCACCTTGAACCACAGGTAAAGTATGTGAATCTGAAAGACATACAGGGAAATAAGTGTCCTCCTGAGCCAGCATATGCATTCTGAATTTGTCCATCCGCAGAAAGGCATTCAATGAGCAAAGTTAAAAAATTGGCATCTGGCCACTGTGCTCCTTCTAAACAAGCAAGTAACACAAATGGCGCCCCTCTCCTCTCTGATTCTGGTACCCATCCAATGGTGTCCTTGAAAAGTAAAAAGGCAGACCTCCTGCCTCAAGATTGCAGAATGCTATCCTGAAAGACGCTTTGGGGTGGGAAGAAGGTATAGTTTCTTACCTGTAACTCCAGTTCTCTCGTAGGGGTATTTCCATGATAGTCCTAATCAGAGAATAATTCCCCGCCCGCCTGCCTGAGGGGACCCCAGAGCACTTTTTCCAATATCACTTCTTAAGTGTCCCTGTTTGCCTTACTTCAGGAAGGCTTGTCAAGAGACTTAAGAATGTTCCCATGCAGCCTACTGGAAGGGCTACAGTGTTCAAGCTTCTTCATTCAGATTGTCCAGGAAGTAAAAACATTAAATGCTTGACAAATAAAAGCCCTTTTCCAGACCAACTACTTCCAAAACCTTTTATTTCACAAAACCTCTAAGAAGGAGTGCAGAACAGTGTAGTCCATAGGCTGCCATTAGTAATGAAGAAAAGGGATACTGTGCCTTTAAGAACAGCCAGTCCTCCAGTATCCCATCATGCCTAGAGATGCTGTTACCTCAGTTCTTTTTGAAAGGTAGTCACTGGCTGACAATCGGAATAAACGTAATCAAGACATCTAACTGCTCCCCTGGGGAGGAGGGAGTGCTGCTTACGACTATCATGGAAATAGCCCTACGAGAGAACTGGAGTTACAGGTAAGAAACTATACCTTCTCTCATAGGGGATTTCCATGTATAGTCATAAGCGTAGAAGAGAATGCCAAGCCCATCCCAAAACCAGCAGAGGAGCAGTTAGTGTAATCCATGCATATGTTCTCAAGCAAAAAGGTTTCTAAGAGAAGCCTGGCCTACTTGAGTATCTGCTCTAGCGTCTGAATCTAGACAATAATGTTTAGTATAGGTGTGAACTGATTTCCAAGTCGCATTACAAATTTCTGCTAAAGGAATATTGCGCAATAGAGCCGTGGTAGCTGCTTTTCCTCTGGTGGAATGGGCTCTAGACTTACCCTGTAAGGTTTTCTTAGCTAGTTGATAACACAATAAGATACAAGAGACTATCCATCTCGCTATTGATTGCTTGGAGGTGGCTAAGCCAGTACGTACAGATCTGTAATTAATAAACAGTTGTGTAGTTCTCCGTAAAGGATTGGTCTTATCTAGATAAAATTTCAATACTCTCTTAACATCCAAAGAATGGAGACCCTCATGAGCACAGAGGGCCTGGATTTCGCTGACCCTTCGTGTTGAAGTGATCACTACTAGAAAGGCGGTCTTCCAAGGGATGCCTTGTGTATGGGTTCAAATGGGTGCTGCATTAAACGTCAAAGGGCCACATTAAGTTCCCATGGTGGCGAAGGGCGTCTAATTGGGGGAAAACCTTCTTTAACCCCTCTAGAAAATCTTTTATCACTGGGATTCTGAAGAAAGAGGTTTGCGAAGGAGTCTTCCTATAAGCAGTTAAGGCTGCCAAATGCACTTTTATGGAAGAAAGCTGTAGTCCCGATCATGTCAGATGCAACAAGTAAGGCAGAATGACATTTTTGCAAGATGTCGGATATATCCCTTTAGAAGAACACCAGATGCAGAATCTTTTCCACTTAAAGAAGTACGCCAAACGAGTAGATGGCCTCTTCGCTTCCTTTAAAATGTCCATACAATCCTGTGGCAGGTTGAGGTGACCATACTGGACTAGCTCAGGAGCCATGCCGCCAGATTCAATGAGGAGAGATTGGGATGTCTCATTTGTCCCCCGAAGTTCGTCAGGAGGTCCGGTCTGCAGGGTAGCCTGAGATGGGGCTGGAGTGATCTCTGAAGAAGATCCAGGAACCACCACTCTCTCGGCCACTCTGGTGCAATGAGGATCATTGTGGCTGATGTCGACAGTTTGAGGACTGCTGGGATCAGCGGAATCGGTGGAAAGGCGTACAGAAATTTGTTGGACCAGTCTATCCACAGAGCATTGCCCTGCGAGTGTGGGTGGTAAAACATGTCCGCGAAGTCGCAGCATTTCCTGTTTTCTTCTGTGGCGAATAGGTCGATAGAAGTTGTGCCCCACAAATGGAAAATGTTGCGTGACTTCTTCGTTGAGCACCCACTCGTGGTTCTCTTCTTGAACTCTGCTGAGGGCATCCACTTGACTGTTCTGAACCCCTGGCAGATGGGTGCCACTATGTTCAGTTTACTGGCTAGGAGCCAGTGCCATATTGTCTAGGATTCCTGAGACAGGATTCTGGATCTGGTGCCCCCCTGTTTGTTCAGTTAGAACATAGTGGTGGTACTGTCTGTCCGCACCAGCACGTTGTCTGCTGTGATTGAGGGTAGGAACGCCTTGAGAGCTAGATGTACCGATCGTAGCTCTAGGAGATTGATGTGGTATAACGATTCTTTCTGTGTCCATCTGCCTTGTATTTGCAGGTGATCCATATGAGCTCCCCATCCGAGGAGAGCGGCATCTGTCACTATAGTCTGCGTCAGAGGCTGTGCCCGGAATGGCATCCCCTTTAGGAGACTGGTTGGAGAGCACCACCAAGTTAGAGATCGGATTGCATGAGTGGAGAGGCGAATTCGATCTTCACAGCTCCCCGACCACTGATTCCACTGGTCCTCCAGGCATTCCTGAATCGGACGCATGTGGAGGCAAGTGTTTGGTGTCAGGTAAATGCAGAAAGCCATGGATCCGAGAAGTGAGGAGACTGTCCGCACTGTTGGGTGACTCATTGATCGGAGATCCCGACACTTCCGGAGAATAGATAAGTCTCGTTCCTCCAAAGGACACACTTTTGTCTGCAGTGTGTCTATGGTAGCTCGTAATGTAACCTCTGGACCGGTACAGTCGTTTTCTTTTGAAAGTTGATATGAAGACCTAATCGTTACAGAAGGTCGCAGGTCCTCTGGAAATGCAGTTTTGCTTCTGCATAAGTGGACGCTTTGATTAACCAGTCGTCGAGATACGGGTATATGAAGATTAGTTTCCTCCGGAGGTGAGCTGCCACCACAGCCATGCACTTGGAAAAGGTCCTGGGAACAGACTTGAGACCAAATGGTAGGACCGTATTCTGGAAGTGGTCTTGGCCTACCAGAAACCTCAGGAATTTCCGATGTTTCTTTGCAATGGGGATGTGGAAATACGCATTGTGTAGATCCACTGAGCAAAGCCAGTCTCCTTGCCGAATCTGAAGATATATCTGGGGTAAGGATAGCATCCTGAACTTCTCCTTTCGGATCCATTTGTTGGCCGTTTGGAGGTCCACAATGGGTCTGAATTCATTTTTGTCCTTTTTTGGGATAAGAAAGTATTTTGAGTAGATACCCTTCCTCTGTTGGCTGAGGGGAAGGGATTCCACTGCTCTTTGAGGAGGATGGAAACTTCCGCCTTTAGGAGATCGAGGTGTGCAGTCGTGTACCTTGGCGGGATGGCCGGAGGTGGTGATGAAAATCTGAGACAATATCCATTCTGTACAATATCTAAGACCCAAGCGTCTGTTGTAATCTTTTGCCACACTACCAGGCAATTGGTGACGCTTCCCCCCCACCGGAGTGGTTAACGAAGTTGCGGGGAGGAAATCATCAGGGCTTTGAGGTGGTAGGCTGTCAGGTGCTCTGAGTGGACTGATGGGATGATCGTCCCCTCTGCGCCTTATGCTGGTAGGGCCGCTGGTACTGCTGGTGAGGCCTCATAGGGGCCCATTGAGGAGCTTGAACCCTCTGCGTGGTGTAGCGGCGATGGAAAGGACCGAAGGACCTACGTTGCTCTTTAGGTTTATCCAATCCTATTGCCTTCATTGTGTCCACCTCCGCTTTCATCCTTGCCATTTCGTCATCTGCGTGTGATCCAAATAATGTGGATCCTGAAAATGGCAGACTCAAAACTCTTTGCTGCGCATCAGGTTTTAATGACATGAGCCGCAGCCAGGAGTGTCTCCTCAGCGTCACACCATGGCAGTACGAATGTGCTGAAAGCAGCAACGCATCCGCTGCCGCGCTTATGATTTTGTTGGAGACCATAGCGCCCTCTTTAGCTACTTCTAAAAAGTCCTCTCTGTGGTCTCCTGGGAGATGTTCTGCGAACTGCAAGATGAGTCCCACAAAGATCGATCGTACCTGCCCAAAAGGGCTGTGGTGCTCGCTGTTTTCATAGAGGATGCCTCCGAACCACAGACTTTACGGCCTGTCGAGTCCAATCGCTTACTCTCCTTATCTGGAGGACAGGTGGAGGACAGAGAAGTTGTGTGAGCCTTGCGTGCCACCAAAATAACTACTGAGTCAGTTGGTGGATCAGAGCCCAAGAACAGCAGATCTTGCTCCGGAGGGCGATACTTCTGCAGCCTGGACGGTGCAGGCCTGGTCGATTCCGGTGTAAGGAAAACCTCCAAAGCGTGCTCCAAGAGGACCGGCACTAGGGGTAGTAAGGGTCTGGCAGCCGACCGCTGTTGAAGTGTTTCAAAGATTACAGATGCCGATGGCGTAGGGGCAACCATCGGTAAACTTCGTTTCGACGCACTTCGGACTAGTACCTTGTGAAAGGTGTTGATGTCACCCACCAGTGAGGACCGAGGAGGAGAGTCCGACAGAGAAGGTGAATAGTCTCTGGTGGAAGACCAAGAGTCTCTCATACGTTCCCTTTAACTTGATCTGCGCCTCGATCGGTGGTGCGATCTTGATCTGGAAGAGTCATGGCCTTGGTGTGAACGGTGGCGCGATGTAGAGCGCGGTCTAGGCGGTATACTAACCGGTACTTGAGGTGCCGGAAGCGGCGTTGGTTGTGGCAACTCTAGGCCCGTTGGCTGAGGCGGCGTTGCCGGAAGCTCTGAAGGAGGAGACCTAGTCTGAGAAGGACGAGAAGGAGACGAAGGCAGCAGCACTACTGAGGAAGAGCGCTCCAATGAGGAATAAATTCTCTGCCTCTTGTGGCTCCTCGACGTTGATGGAGTCCTCGACCTCTCTCTCCGTCTCGACGTCGATGCTGTGCGAGGCGTTGAGCCATGCAGTCTACGTCGACCTCTCGACGTCGACTCCGACTATGCCGATCTGCTCCTCGACGTCGTGCGCCTTGGGGTCTTTGACCTCGTACGGTGCCTCAACATCGACTGATGGACTTCTGTACAACATCGAACCAGACTTCGACAGCAACCATGTCGGCGCCGTACCTCCTCTCGAGGTCTACCTTCTTGACGTCGACCGGGACCGATGTCTTTTTCGCCCTGAAGAGCGTCTCTCAGACCTCCCGCGACCACTGGAGGCTGAGGTATGAGCCCTGGTGGAAGACTGACCTTCCCCTCGCTCAGAGGTCCCACTGGTTCCTTGCGTCTTCTCTCCCTTGAAGGCAAATTTTCTCTCTGTCCCGTAAAGTGCACCTGGAGAACGTCTTGCAGATGTTGCAGGAGGCAGGAATGTGTGATGAAGGCAGACAAATACAGAGCTCATGAGGGTCTGTTTTAGCCTTTTTTCTGCCACATTTAGGGCACTTGTCAAACAAGGAAGGCATTTTGATGAAAAAAAAAAAAGCCTTAAACTTCTGTCAGAAAACTTGAAAATGTAATAGAGAAAGACAAAAGACGTATAATGAAGCCTTTTTCTGAACGTTTCTCCATCTTTTTGAAGGAAAAAAACCTAAAAAGGTAGAGTTCAATGCTCCAGGGTCCTGTCAGCAGGTACTGGAAAAAAGAACGGAGGTAACCGCCTCTCTCTAGGCATGATGGGATACTGGAGGACTGGCTGTTCTTAAAGGCACAGTATCCCATTTCTTCATTACTAATGGCAGCCTATGGACTACACTGTTCTGCACTCCTTGTTAGAGTTTTGTGAAATAAAAGATGTTTTTGGAAGTAGTTGGGTCTAGAAAATGGTTTTTAATTTGTCAAGCATTTAATGTTTTTACTTCCAGGACAATCTGAATGAAGAAGCTTGAACACTGTAGCCCTTCCTATAGGCTGCATGGGAACATTAAGGGCCTGATTCTAACTTTGGAGGACGGTGTTAAACCGTCCCAAAAGTGGCGGATATACCACCTACCGTATTACGAGTTCCATAGGATATAATGGACTCGTAATACGGTAGGTGGTATATCCGCCACTTTTGGGACGGTTTAACACCGTCCTCCAAAGTTAGAATCAGGCCCTAAGTGTCTTGAGAAGCCTTCCTGAAGTAAGGTGAACAGGGACACTTAAGAAGTGATATTGGAAAAAGTGCTCCGGGGTCCCCGCAGGCGGGCGGGGAATTATTCTACGCTTATGACTGTCATGGAAATCCCCTACGAGAGAAATACTAAATCCCACCTGCCATGAGTTATGGGCCAACCTTTGCAACCCGGTAGCTGCTGGAACAGGAGAGAGTCCCTGCGGCCCTGTACGACTACGACTGGTGGTGCAACCACAACCATGAAAGGAAGGCGGTAGCTCTAAAGAAAAGGGTGAGCGGGCTGGCGTTGCAGATAAACCCTCTAGAGTAACCCCTGAATTTCCCCAACTGATGAGCAAGCTTCTTTGAGGCAGGAATAGACCCAAAGATCTGGCAGTATAAGGACTTACTTCTCTGAAGCATTCTTTCACCAAATCAGCTAATCTTCAAACAATTAAGACCCAATGGGCAAATCCTTGATGGATACATTATCCGAAAACTCGGTAGACCTTATCAAGGTGTACATATGAGCACGAAACTGGTGCGACTAGTTATGCCAATGCACTCAGTGTAACCTGAAGTACACATTTTTTGGCAAGGATAAAAGCAAAGCATCTCACATGTAATGAGGAGGATAAGTCCATCTCCATCCCAATCATGTCTAGTGTCTACAGTGACCACATCCTGTACTGGGTCAGAATACGACAAAAAGGGAATGGAGTCTGTTGATAGTAGCATCAAGGCAGAGGTTTCAGATTAGACTCCAGGTGTATGATAACTGGTTGAGCTTCGGTAATTTAGTATTGAGACATTAGTCTGAACTGCGCTCAAGTCAGCTTGTGTCAGTCCATTTGCACTATTTCTTCTACCAAAGGACTTTGTCAGT
Organism: Pleurodeles waltl; assembly: GCF_031143425.1. Lineage (NCBI taxonomy): Eukaryota > Metazoa > Chordata > Amphibia > Caudata > Salamandridae > Pleurodeles > Pleurodeles waltl. The sequence continues at coordinate 989,428,002 of NC_090450.1, forward strand.
GCAGGAGTCTGTATCAGTGGGTGCAGGCCTCAGTGGGTACTGAGGGGGGAAGAGTACATTGAGGGAGGACCGGCCGGCAATATTCAGACTATAGTTCCCTGAAACTCCATTGACCCATCAGAGGGAGCTAGACAAAATCTGCAGTGTGGCACCCCTAATAGCCACTTTATGCTGCAGAGACAAGGGATTTGAACTCTGGGCGAGCTGTGACCTACTTCAGCATCTGTTCATACTCTAGGGACTTCAAAAGAGTTCACTATTTACGTTGACACCCTCGTGCCTTCAAGAGATCTTAAGTAAAGGGTTGAGTACCACTTTGTCTTATACTTGTGCTTGCACTTACCCAAAGACCTCCAGTGTAAAGTAGATCTCGCAGGACAGACTTTTCCCCCAGGGCTGAGCCTGAGGCCAAAACAGATCTATGCTTCCTCCACTTTCACTTCACAATCTAGGATCACTTCAGGATGCAAGGCAGCACATCTATCCGGGAGTCGTGCCAAAATAAATAGGTTACGTACCTGTAACTGTAGTTCTCCTGTATTGGAAGATTTCATAGGGTTCACATGCTTGAATACTTCCCCGTCGTCGAGATGGGAGGTCCCCAATGGAATATAAAAACCAGGCCTGAAAATGTATGCACACAATACATGGACCAGGCCTCAATATAATAACCCACCCTAGTTGTTTTGTAAAACAGACCCAAACTCAAACTTGAACCAATCAGATTGCCTCTCCCCTTTAGAACCTCCTGTGAGGTGCTGCCTTCCCTGAGATTTTCCGAGCGCAAGTGCTGAAATAACCCAGAACACTGAGAAGAGAGAAGGTGAGCTTCTGCGGGAGGCGGGCGAGCGCATATGAATCTGTGAAAGCTTCTAATACTGGAGAACTGCAGTTACAGGTAAGTAACTTATTTCTTACTCCAGTATTGGAGCTTTCATAGATTCACATGCTTGATTAAGAGCAGCAAGCAGTAACTAACATTTTCTGTATTCAAAAATACTGTCTATCCCACTCATCAGAGAACATCAGACAGTTAAATGGAAAGCAATTAATAGTAAACCTTTAAAACACACATGAATATGCAAGAAAGGTACGTTAAAACTGTACAGAAAATGTGATATTATATCAGAAGCCGATGGTGGGAAGCAAACAGCTCACCTTATCTGAACAAATGTGTAGGAAGTTGGCTCTGTATAGGCTATCTCAAAGTGAGAAATAGTGTGCACAGAGACCAAGGTTTCCCCTTAAAGGTTGATAGTGGCAAAATTAGATAATTCTAATGCTCTAATTTGTGGTAGTGTGGTCGAGCAGTGGGCTTGTCAGAGATAGTGTTAAGCATTTGTTGTACACACACAGGCAATAAATGAGGAACACACCTAAAGACTTAACTCCAGGCCAATAGTTTTTATATAGTAAAATATATTTTCTTAATTTATTTTAGAACCACAAGATTCAGGATTTGGGGTAAGTACATGAAATGCAAGGTACTTCACACAGTTAAGTAGGAAACTTTTAATTAAAGCAGAAGTACACACAGTATAGGTTAAAATAGCAATAAGCTATTTTAAAGTGGACACAGTGCAAAAATCAACTGTTCCTGGGAGAGTTAAGTATGGTTAAGTTTATCAGGTAAGTAAAGCACTTACAGTCAGTCTCCTGGGCATTGGCAGCCCACCGTTGGGGGTTCAAGGAAACCCCAAAGTCACTGCACCATTAACACAGGGCCAGTCAGGTGCAGAGGTCAAAGGAGGGCTCAAAACACATAGGTGCCTATGGATAACAGGGGTGCTCCAGTTCCGGTCTGCTGGCAGGTAAGTACCCACGTCCTCAGGGAGCAGACCAGGGGCGGGGTTTGTAGAGCACTGGGGGAGGTGGGCACACAAAACACCCTCTGAGGCACAGAGGCAGCTGATGCAGTGTGCAAGGTTGGCGTTGGGTTTGCTATAGAATCGATGGAGGGACGGGGGGGGGTCACTTAGGCGATGCAGGCAGGGCACAGGGGGGCTTCTCGGGCCAGCCACCGGCTGGGCTAGGAAGAGGGTCGCCTGCTGGTCACTCCTGCACTGAAGATTGGTTCCTTTCGTTCCTGGGGGCTGCGGGTGCAGTGCTTGGTCCAGGAGTCTCGTTCTTTGTTACCAGGCAGTCGCGGTCAGGGGGAGCCTCTGGATCCTCTCTGCAGGAGTTGCTGTGTGGGTGCAGGGAGATCGACTCCGGTTACTCCCGTTGTAGCAGCCGCATGGGAGTCCTTTCTGCAGTGTGTGTTCTCTGGAGCTCGAACAGGGGATGTCAGGTGCTGAGTGTGAAGTCTCACGCTTCCGGCAGGAAAAGTGAGTTCTTTTAAAGTTTCTTCTTTGTTGCAAAGATGTTGCTGATGGCAAACAGTGCCACTGTTCACAGGAGTTTCTTGGTCCTTCGAGAGGTCGCTGGTCCCTCTTGGATGTGTTGCTGTGCAGGTTCTTTGACCCTGAAGACTAGGGCCGGGGCCAAGTCAGTTGTCATCTCCGTCGTCTCTGCAGGGCTTTCAGGTCAGCAATCCCTTGTGTAGGTTGCAGGAATCTGATTTCCTGGGTTCTGGGACGCCCCTAAATACAAAATTTAGGGGTGTATTTAGGTCAGGAGGGCAGCAGCCAATAGCTACTCTCCTGAAGGGAGGCTACATCCTCTGTGCCGCCACCCTGAGGGGAAGGGGGCCCATCCCTAATCCTATTGGGGGAAATCCTCCAATCTCAAGATGGAGGATTTCTAAAGGCAGGGGTTGCCTCAGCTCAAGACACCTTGGGGGCAGTCCTGACTGGTGGGTGGCTCCTTGTTTTCCTCATTATCTTCTCCAGCCTTGCAGCCAAAAGCGGGGGCAGTGGCCAGAGGGGCAGGCATCTCCACTACCTGGGATGCCATGGGGTGCTGTACCAAAAAGGCATGAGCCTTTGAGGCTCACCACCAGCTGTTACAGTTTGTGCAGAGGAAGGTGAGAAGCATCTCCACCCAGTACAGGCTTTGTTCTTGGCCACAGAGTGACAAAGGCACTCTTCACCATGTGGCCAGAAACTTGCCTGGTTGTGGCAGACTGGCAGAAACTGGTCAGCCTACCACTAGGGGTCGGACTGCTATTCAGGGGGCATCTCTAAGATACCCTCCGGGTGCCTTTTACATTAAATCCCACACTGGCATCAGTGTGCATTTATTGTGCTGAGAAGTTTGATACCAAACTTCCCAGTTTTCAGTGTAGCCATTATGAACTGTGGAGTTAGTGTTTGACAAACTCCCAGGCCATATACTCCTTATGGCTACCCTGCACTTAGTGTCTAAGGTTTTGCCTAGACACTGTGCACCCTGCCTTATAGCTGTAAGGCATGCGAGAGGGGTGACTTAGCTATGCCACAGGCAGTGTGAGGTGGGCAGGGGAGTGCCATGTCGACTTAGTCTTTCTCCCCACCAGCACACACAAGCTGCGAGGCAGTGTGCAAGTGGTGAGTGGGGGGTCCCCAGAGTGGCATAAGACATGCTACAGCCCTTAGAGACCTTCCTTGACATCAGGGCCCTTGGTACCAGGAATACCATTTACAAGGGACTTATGTGCCAGGGCTGTGCCAATTGTGGGAACAAAGGTACAGTTTGGATTAGTTACTTACCTGTAAATCCTAGTTCTCTTCCAGGGGTATCCTCATCAAAGTCATAAACATTGAATATTCCCGCCCTTGTGCGGAGTCCCCGGAGCATATATATATAAAATACATACATATTATCATGTGTAAAACAGCAATGCAGGCTATAATCATAAAAAGTTTTTTTTTTTTTTTTTTTTTTTATATTATAAAATCACAATAGATCATAAATATCTACCTAAGCCCCAAAAACTGGACTTAGGGAAGTAAACAGCAGTAAATATCAGAGAAAAATAGAAAAAACCACATTGAAAAACAATGAAGCATTCTTAGCCAATAGGCTGCATGCAGGTTAACACAGGAGAACCATAAAAACTTTGGCACCGTGCCTTTAAGACCCTGAGCACCTCCAGTATCCCACCATGCCTCAGGGGTGAAGGGAAGGTGACAGTTGGTTCACAGTTAGGTCAGTACTTTTTTACGGTGACAATCTGTGTAACTGATCAGAAAGATAATCTGTCCTGCACTTCTAGGAGACTTGAGTCCGGGGAGGAGGGTGGGTTGTTTATGACTTTGATGAGGATACCCCTGGAAGAGAACTAGGATTTACAGGTAAGTAACTAATCCTTCTCTTCCAGGGGATCCTCATCAATAGTCATAAACATTGAATAGATTAGCAAGCCCATCCCTAAACTCTGCGGACTGTCTGAAAGAAGTGCAGGAAAGAATACATATTCATGCAAATAGATTTCTAAGAGAGGCCTGCCCCACCTGGGCATCCGCTCTTGCATCCGAGTCTAAACAGTAATGCTTAGTAAAGGTATGCACAGACTTCCATGTAGCAGCCTTACAAATCTCGGAAATTGGTACATTGTTAAGGAGGGCAGCAGTAGCCGCTTTTCCCCTTGTGGAATGCGCTTTTGGCCTAGCCAGTAATTGCTTATTAGCCAGTTGGTAAGTGTTAACAATACAAGACACAATCCATCTTGATATCGTTCGTTTAGACGCTGCCTCTCCTGTTCTTAAATGACCATAATTCAGAAACAAATGGTTAGAATGTCTAATCGGTTTTGTTTTATCCAAATAGAATTTCAGCACTCTTTTTAAGTCTAAAGAATGGAATGCTTTCTCAGCCGGAGTCTCCGGATTGGGAAAGAAAGTCGGTAAAGATATAGTCTGATTGATATGGAATTCTGACACCACCTTCGGAAGGAAAGATGGGCGAGTTCGCAGAACCACTCTATTATCATGAAAAACCGTGTACGGTTCTCTGCAAGACAGAGCCTGAATTTCGCTGACCCTTCTCGCTGAAGTAATGGCCACCAAAAAAGCCGTCTTCCACGTAAGGTGCTGTAAAGAGGCCTTGTGGATAGGTTCAAAGGGAGGGCCCATAAGTTTTGACAGGACTACATTCAGTTCCCATGGAGGAGAAGGTCTCCGAATGGGAGGAAAAACCTTTTTCAAGCCTTCTAAGAAATCCTTGACTACAGGTATCGTAAAGAAGGATTCCTGAGAAGGCGACTTACGATACGCTGTAATTGCAGACAAATGAACCTTAATAGAAGATACCTGCAGACCAGACTTCGCCAGATGAAGCAAATAGGACAGTATGACATCCTCCTGAGCTCGTATGGGATTTATACCTTGTTGAGAGCACCAGATGTAAAATCGTTTCCACTTAAAAGCGTAAGAACGCCTCGTGGAAGGTCGTTTTGACTCTTTCAAGATGTTCATGCACTCCTGTGAGAGCCCTAGGTGCCCATACTGTAGGAATTCAGGAGCCATGCTGTCAAGCTCAGAGAGGGAAGGTTGGGATGTAGGATTCTGCCTTCCATTCTGCTCAGGAGATCCGGTCTGCACGGCAACCTCCTGTGAGGTTTTTCCGATAAGTTGAGTAGATCCGTGTACCAGAATTGGCGGGGCCATTGTGGTGCTATCAGAATCATTCTGGTTCTGGAGTTGTAAAGTTTGTTGATTACTGCCGGTATGAGGGGAATCGGTGGAAAGGCGTAGAGAAATATCCCTGACCAGTTGATCAACAGGGCATTCCCTTGAGATCCCGGACGGCAGAACCTGGATGCGAAGTCTGGGCATTTCTTGTTTGCTTCGTCTGCAAAGAGATCCAGCTGGGGTCGACCCCATTGACCGAAGATGTCCTCGACGACTTCGTCGTGTAGGACCCAGTCGTGCGCGTCTTCTAGATGTCTGCTCAGGAAATCTGCCTCTACGTTTTGCTGACCTGGCAGGTGTACCGCTGTGATAGACATTCCCCTGGCCAGGAGCCAATGCCATATCGTTTGGGACTCTCGAGACAGAGGTAGTGATCTTGTTCCCCCCTGTTTGTTCAGGTAATACATTGTGGTTGTATTGTCTGTCTGAATTAGGAGAGATTTCCCCTGAACCAATGGAGAGAAAGATTTGAGAGCCAGATGGACCGCTCTGAGCTCCAGTAGATTTATGTGATAGTTCTTTTCCTTGTCGGACCACAGACCCTGAGCTTGGAAGGAACCCAGATGAGCACCCCAACCCTGAAGAGACGCATCCGTTACCAGAGTGTCGGCTGGAATTGTCTGGTGAAACAGAGAACCTATCGACAGGTGAGGTCTGTGCATCCACCATTGTAGTGATTGAAAAGCCGCTGTTGGTAGTCGTACTCTGTCCTCCCAGCGACCAGTCTTTTGGCTCCAGTTGTTCTCTAATGCCTCCTGAAGGGGCCTCATGTGTAGCCTGGCATTCGGGACTATGAAGATGCATGAAGCCATGGAGCCCAGAAGCGATGTCACCTGACGAGCAGTAGGTGCATCGGCTGTTAATAGTTGTTGACACTTCCTGTGGATTGATAAAAGTCGTTCCTCCGAAGGATACACTCTTTGGAGCTCTGTGTTTAGTATAGCTCCCAGGTAGTGGAGGTTTTGTGTTGGAATCAAGGTTGACTTGTTGTGGTTGATTTGAAGACCTAGAGACTCGAAAGTTCTTAGTACAATGTCTCGATGTTTTCTCGCCTGATCCGGAGAGGAAGCCTTCAATAGCCAGTCGTCCAGGTAGGGGTAGACGAATATTTTTTGCCTTCGAAGATGTGCCGCTACCACTGCTACACATTTTGAAAAGACTCGGGGTGCAGACTTCAGGCCGAATGGTAGGACTCTGAATTGGTAGTGCTGTGACGCTATCTGGAAACGTAAGAATTTCCGATGTTTGGATGCTATTGGGATGTGAAAATATGCATCCTGTAGGTCGATGGAGCACATCCAGTCTCCCTGATGCAGTTGCGGAACGATCTGGTGAAGGGCTAGCATCCTGAACTTCTGTTTTCTTATGTACTTGTTCAGGAGCCGTAGGTCCAGAATTGGCCTGAAGATGCCCTGTTGACCTTTTTTCGCCACCAGAAAGTAACGGGAGTACACCCCTTTTCCTTTTTGTGCCGGAGGAACCTTTTCTACCGCTTTCTTTTGTAGGAGTGCAAGAACTTCCTTGCGTAGCAGGCTGAGATGAGAAGGAAAACATCTTGCTGGCGGCAAGTGTGGCGGAGGTTTTTTGAAAAGGAGAGAATAGCCATGTTCGACAATATTGAGCACCCATTTGTCTCTTGTGATGGAGTGCCACTCGTGAAGATGATGCGTAATACTTCCCCCCACCGGAGTGGTGCACAGTGATGAGGGAAGCAATGCTTCATTGCTTTGTTGGTGTCTTTGCTGTAGACTGTTGAGGTCTACTTGCCCCTCGGTCTCTTGTGGGTCTACGTGCCTGAAACAGGGGACGTCCCTGTCGTTGTTGTGGCCTCTGAGACCAGTGAGGGGTTTGAACCCTCTGCTGGAATGGTCGTCTGTCGTACGGCCTGTACCTCCGCCTGAAGTCTTTCTTACGTTCCAGACCCACTGCCCTCATAGTGTCCACCTCCGTTTTCATTCGGGCCATCTCTTCATCCGCGTGGGTACCGAACAACGAATTCCCGCTGAATGGAAGGTTTAAAATGCGTTGCTGTGCTTCCTGTTTCAGACCCGTGAGCCGTAGCCAGGAAGACCTCCTAGCGCAGATTCCGTGCGCATACCCATGCGCAGCCAAATCCGCCCCGTCCGCCGCCGCGCTGATGACCTGGTTAGATACTAGGCCCCCTTCCTGCAAGATTTCTTGGAAGTCCTGTCTATCTTCCCTGGGCAACTTTTCTGTAAATCTGTGGAGTGAGTCCCACAGAGAGCGGTCATATCTGCCCAGAAGTGCTGAGGCGCTGGAGACCTTCATAGCAGATGCCGCCGTACCGCACATCTTTCTCCCCAGGGAGTCTAGGTGTCTGCTCTCCTTATCCGGGGGGACTGTGGAAGATGATGCCACAGAGTGTGTTTTTCTGGCTGCGGCTAAAATAACAGAGTCCGGTGGCGGATCCTTCCGCAGGAATAAAGGATCTTGCTCCGGAGCTTTGTACTTCTTTTGAATCCTAGCCGGGGCAGACTTGAGAGTGGCTGGAGTCAGAAAGGTGTCCATAGTAGGTTGCAGCAAACCCGGTACCAGTGGCAGCAGTTTTCTCGAGACTGATCTGTGTTGTAGGGTCTCAAAGATAACTGAGGATGAGGTGGCCGGCTCCGGTACCTCAATATTTAGTTTCTGCGCTCCCCTTAAAAGGACCTCATTAAAAGTGGTGATATCATCCACCGGTGAGATCCTAGCAGGTGGAGAGTCTGTCAGTGTGGGGGAGTAGCGCCCAACAGACGATCCTGAAGAAGACCAAGAAGGTGATCTTCTGTGTGGTGTTCGCGACCTGGTTCTCCTTCGGGAACGAGACCTGCTACGAGAAGCTGTAGCAGAGTGTGCAGGTCTTGTGGTCGGCTGACGAGAAGCAGAACGAGCCCGTCCTGCTCTAGCTGTAGGCGATGGCGTTCTAGGCAATGAGGCAGTAGGAGAATACATCCTAGAGTATTGGGAATCCGGGGATGCTGCCGGTCTATTCAGGCTCTCTAACCATCTAGGTGATAGAGTGATGGGAGAAACATGCCCCGATGAGCCCGCTCTAGAATGGGATGATGCACTCCGTATAGAGACCACCGGTGAGGGAGCTTTTTCCGCTGGCTCTACTGCCTGACACAGCTGAAGGTTGTGTCGACGTCGATTGCATCCTCGACGTCGAAAGTTGCGATGGCTGGTCTGTTCTCGACGTCGAAGGTCTTGACGTCGAAGGCCTCGACGTTGAATGTCTTGACGCCGATCGCCGATCACGGGACCTGGACCTACTCGCCGTCGTGTGTCTCGACGTTGAGTGGCGAGTGGTCGACGGCGGATGTTCATGCCGTCGTGGTGTTTTTGGCGTCGTGTCCTTCGACGCCAAGGGGCGAGATGTTCTCGACGGCGAACGGGAGCGCCGGAGATGGCTCGACGCCGAACGGCGGCCTGCCGTCGACGGAGATGTACCCCTGTGCTGTCCATGCTTCGACGCTTTGTCCCTCGACGACGGTCTGGTCACCGTCGACGGCGATCTATGCCGGTGAGACGGTGGCGCCGATGACGTTGATGGAGAACAAACAGGCACAATCCTACCTGTCGACGTCGATCTGGCCATTCCTTCTGTTGTAGGTCTGGGAAGTGAAGAGGATGTTGACTTTTTCCTCTCCTGAAGCCCATGTAGCCTGATTTTCTCTCTGTCTTTGAGAGTCCTCCTCGACATCTTCTTACAATACTTGCAGGTGTCAGGACAGTGACTCTGTGGCAGGCAGACAATACACAGAGTGTGGGTCTGACTGGGCTTTCTTCTTCCCACAAGAAGGACATTTTACAAAAAGAGATGGCATTTTCTGTCAGAAAAGACTGTCAAACTCAGACAAAAGATGTTATCTGTCGAGTAAACAGGAAAAACACTATTTTTAGGAATTTTTCTGAAGAAAAAACTCAGAAAAACTGAGAGCTCAATGCTCCAGGATCCTCTCTGAAGAAGCCGGAAAAAAGAACTGACCTAACTGTGAACCAACTGTCACCTTCCCTTCACCCCTGAGGCATGGTGGGATACTGGAGGTGCTCAGGGTCTTAAAGGCACGGTGCCAAAGTTTTTATGGTTCTCCTGTGTTAACCTGCATGCAGCCTATTGGCTAAGAATGCTTCATTGTTTTTCAATGTGTTTTTTTCTATTTTTCTCTGATATTTACTGCTGTTTACTTCCCTAAGTCCAGTTTTTGGGGCTTAGGTAGATATTTATGATCTATTGTGATTTTATAATATAAAAAAAAAAAAAAAACTTGCATAGAAATAAAGCATTTTAGCCTATTTATGATTATAGCCTGCACTGCTGTTTTACACATGATAATATGTATGTATTTTATATATATATGCTCCGGGGTCCCCGCACAAGGGCGGGAATATTCAATGTTTATGACTATTGATGAGGATCCCCTGGAAGAGAAAGGGAAAGAACATTGGTGCTAGGGCCTGGTTAGCAGGGTCCCAACACACTTTCAATCATAACTGGCATCAACAAAAGGCAAAAAGTCAGTGGGTAACCATGCCAAGGAAGGCATTTCCTTACAAAATGTCTTGACCCACTGCAGCATCACAGAGCGCCTCAGCATCCAGGCAGTAATGCTTCATGAAGGCGTGCGTTCTCCACGTGGCTGCTCAATAGAGGTCTGGTAGAGATACCCCAGAGAAGAGTGCACAAGAAGTGGACACTGCTCAGGTAGAATGTGCACGAAGCTTAGTGTCCAGGGGTCGACCAGCCTTCTGATGGCAAAAGGGTATGGCACTTGAAATCCATCTAGAGATGGTTTGTTTAGAAACAGGAAGCCCTCTTCTGGGCCCACTAAATGCTACAAACAGTTGATTGGACTTTCTGATAGAGGATGTTCGCTGCAAATAAAACTGAAGGCATCGTTTGACGTCTAAGGAATGCAGCGATCTTTCTGCCACCGTCCGAGGTCGTGGAAAGAAAGTCTTTAGCACTACTGGCTCAATGATGTGGGAGTCAGATGGTACTTTGGGAATACATTTTGGGTTTGTCCGTAGGAGGACTCTTCTGGAAGCTTCATGAAAGGTTCCTGAATGGTAAAGGCTTGGATCTCGCTTACTCTACGAGCAGATGTTAACGCTAAGAGGAGCGCTACCTTCCAGGTAGGATACTTAGTCTGATTTATGAATAGGCTCGAATGGTTCCTTCATCAACTGACTCAGGACTGTATTCAACTGCCAAGATGGAGGAGGTCCTTTGGCTGAAGCATAGGATCGGCACAAACCTTTCATAAACTGCTTGATAAGCCGATAAGACCAGAGGGATGGCCCTTTGGATAGCCATCTTTACCTGGAGATGGCAGCCAGGTGAACCTTAATGGATGCATGCGCGAGACAAGACCTCGCCAGGTGGAGAAGGTACGGTAAGGTCTGCTCTGAGCAGATATGAGCAAATAAATGTCATTCGTAGCACACCATAAACAAAACTGCTTCCATTTTAAGGTATACGTCTTATTAGTGCTATCTGCACATGCTTTGGCTAAAACGGTTTGACAGTCAACAGGAATACTTAGATGGCCAAATTCATTGAACTCAGGAGCCATGCACATAACCCGAGAGACTTGGGATCCAGATGCCTCACTTGGCCCTTGCTGATTGAGCAGGTCCAGTATAGGTGCTAACCTGATGGGAAGACGAAGACGGCAACTGAAGCTCTGTGTACCACAGTTGACATGGCAGGCTGGAGCAATTAGAATTATCTGGCAGGGCTCCGATTTGATCTTTCTGATGACCCGTGGAAGAAGGGGTATCGGAGTAAAGGCGTAAGCATAAATCCCTGACCATGCTATTGAAAGGGCATTAAAACCAGCATTTCGCGTTCAGAGACATCGCAAAGAGGTCCAGGTTCGGTGTTCCCCACTTTCGAAATATTGCATCCAGCGTTATCTGGTTCAGCTCCCACTCGTGTGAAGATGTGCCGAGCCTGCTTAGTGAGTCTGCTGTGGAGTTGCTGACTCCCGGAAGATGTTCTGCACGTATGTGCACTGAATTCTGAATGCACCAGGTCCAGATGACTTGAGCTTCTGTGGACAGCAAGTGAGACTGAGTTCCGCCTTGTTTATGTAATGCATGGTGGTCGAAAAGCACCAATGAGCCTTGGATTCTCTGCAAAAAACCTTGCAGTGCAAGGTACACAGCTCTGAGCTTGAGGAAGTTGATGTGCAGAGTAGCATGAGAATGGAGCCACCTGCCACTGACTTAAAGATCTTGGAGACATGCTCCCCATCCCTCCATCGAACCATCCATTGCGATCGTAAATGGAGGGACCTGAGCCAAGAATTCTAGACCTCAGATGTTTGCTGGTGTAGACCACCAATGGAGGGAGTCGACCATCTTTGTTGTTACCTGAATGATGTCCCCGAAGGAACCTTGCGTCTGCTTCCACGGTTTGTCGAGCTCTTCCTGAAGAGGGTGCATCTGAAGGCAACAGTGCGAAACTAGATTGATACAGGAGGACATCATCCCCAGTAATGACTTGAACCTTCGAACTGAAAAACTTTTTTCTTCAAACTGCATCCGCTAGGGTCAGAAGCTTGAGTTGACGTTCCTCGGCTGGGAAGGCCTTCACAAGAGTCATGTCCAATATAGCACCCAGAAATACTATCCTTCTAGTAGGCTGATGCTGGGACTTACCTCTGTTGAGAGTGGAATAGACGCAACATAGTCCTGAGAGAGTGGCATAGGGTAGAGATGTCTGGAGCCTTTAGCAACCAGTTGTCCAGATATCAGAATATCTGGTGTTTGAGCTGTCTCAGATATGCTGCAAGCGGGGCTAAGCATTTTGTGACAATCCGGGGGCGGATTGGAGTCCGAAGGGTAGTACTTTGAATTGAAAGTGGTAGCCGTCTACCAATCTCAAACATTTTCTGTGTTTGGGTGAATGGGTATGTGGAAGTAGGCATCCTGCAGATTTAGGGAAGCCATGAAATCGCCTCTGTTGAGGAGCTGTAGGACATCCTTCAATATTACCATACGAAAGGATTGCCTCTTGAGATATTGGTTGAGCTGCCTCAGATTCAGAATGGGCCTTTACAAATGAGACTTCTTTCTGATGAGGAAGAATCGAGAATATAAACAGCTTCCTCGTTGCGAAGAGGGGACTACCTCCATCGCCCCTTTGGATAACATGACCTATCTCCAGGAGGAGAAGATGTAGATGTTGTTGATGCTCCCGGGAAGGTGGAATCTCAGGAGGCATGCAAGTGAATTCTAGCAGGTGACCATAAGTTCTGATATCTAGAACCCACTTGCCGCTTGTGATCTGCCTCCAACGTTGCAGATGACGCATCAAGGAAGGAGAGGTAACCAGCCCCTGGAGGTTGTCATTGCCTACGCGAGGCATCCTTAGACTGTCTTCCAGACTTTCCTCTAGGAGGAGGCCTACTGTATGCCCCTGCAAGAGGTTGCCTCTGGTGGTACTGGGGTCTGGATGATTGGTACTGGGAGGAGTAGGCTGGATATCTAAAAGATTGGTAGACACCTTGAAAGGAAGCGTGGCCTCTACCACTGGCTCCTCGAAAGGGAGTACGTTTATATTGTAGGGACCCCAAAGACCTGCCAGTATCAGTATCCGCTTTAATCGCCTGAAGAGCATTGTTGACTTGCTTGCCAAACAGGTCTTGGCCATCGTACGGGAGGTCCAGGATCTTGATTTGGACATCCGTTCCGAAATTTGTGGCCTTAAGCCATCTCTGGCCAGAAGCTGATATCCCATGGCCGCAATGTCAAGGGCTTAGTCAATCACCTCTGCAGAGGTCCGCTGACCCTCCATAAGGATCTTTTTTGCTTCGGACTTGCTGGAATCCAGAAGATCATCCACAGAGTGCGAGATGTCCGACCACAGCTGCCAGTCGTACCTGCCCAGGACCGCCAAGGAATTTGCAGCACGGACTACAATTGCAGACGTAGATGAAAACCTATTTCCGATGTTGTCAAGGCGCCTTCCGTCTTTGTCAGGAGGCGCCAATAGAGGTGCTGAAGGGTTCCTGGAGCATCTCTGGGCAGCCTGAGAAACCACTGAGTCTGGTTTTGGGTGACCAACCAGACAAGCAGGAGCTTCCTCTGTCACTTTATATTTTTTGTCCAGCTTTAGTAACACCACTGGCACTGTTGCTGGGTTATTCATTATCTTAAGCCCTTGATTCCAGACATGGTCAATAATAGGTATAGCACTGACCGATTTCCTGTGCGGCTCTTTGAAATCATACAAAAAGCAGTCCTGCTGCGTAGATGGCATCTGCAGCTGAAACCTCACCGCAGCTTTTTCCAAGAAGTTATGAAAAGAGCCAAAATCCTCAGGAGGAGACTACTGCCAATGGCTCCGGTGAAGGGGGTGCTGGGAGTATGTAGTCATCCCATTCGTCCTGGTCTAAGAGAACCTCCCCTTCCTCCACTGCCTCATCTGAAGAGGCCTGGACCTGGGCACTCTGTGGAGTCTGAAGTAGAATTTGCGGCGGCGCAGGAAAAACTGGCAGAGGTGCTGGAGTAGCTGGTGCAGTCACTGTTGGCGTGGGGTCGTTCCCCGTTGAGGATAGAAGCCCTCTCTGTAATCTGCCAGCATGGCCTGGAGATCGGACACAAGACTGGAAGGCAAACATACCATGTTGTTGTGGAATTGGGTCATAATACTGCTGACCATAATATGAGTCGTCATCCAACTACTCCTGGCATTTGACGTGCAACTGCGAAGGACTCCTAGCCACCCCAAACAGTGCATCCTGATCTGAGTGATCATTGCCATCCAAAAACCTAGATGGCAAGAGCCTTGACACCTTGCTTGGTGACGTGATAGCAGGTGTCAAATGGGTCTTTGAGAGCCTTTTGAAAGGAGTATGCTGCGCAGATTGGCTCAAAGGCAATGTAGATGTCTGTCTCGCCGTTGGAAACATTTTAGCAGTTGAAGACAAGAAACCAGTTGTCGTTGACGGGGGCGTCAACGATATCGTCACTGGAAACCTGGTAGCCGACGACAGCGTCATCAACGGAGGAGGCGTCTGAATGGTCAGAGGTGTCGTCGACGACGAGAGTATCATCAGCGAGGGCATCAGACGGGTGCGCCGTCGATGGGAGTGTTAGATCAATCGTCGCCGGAAGTGTCGTCAGCGAGAAAAGCGCCGATGAGCTGGGGCACCCCGTCGACGAGGATGATAATGTCGACAAAGATCCTGTAGCCGCTGCCATGGAGACAGTGACTACAACAATGGCACCGTCGACTGTGCTGAACTAGGCTTCTTAAACTTGAGCACCTTAGGAGGAGCAGCCAGTTCAGAAGCCTTCTTTGCTACTTTTTTCAGAGATTCTGCGCCTGCTTTCTTTTTCTGCGGAAAGCCATGACTCCTAGCAGAGGCCCCTGCTGTCTTTTGTGCCATTTTTCTGGGTGGCTCTTGAATCTGAGCTTTCCTGTTTTCTCTTCACAGTTGTTTTAGGGGCAGAAATAGAAGAAGAGACACTGTCCTCATCAGAGGCAGAGTGTCCAGTCTTACCTCTTTGAGGCCACAACAGCAGACGACCCTCCCTGTCCTCCAGGGTCTTTGTTGAAAATTCTCTGCAGATTTTGCAGTCTTTAGTCTTGTGGCTGGGGTACAGGCAATAAATACACTCCACATGAGGATCCTCCACATATAACTTTCTTTAAGCATGAGGCACAGGATCTGAAAAGGCCTTTCTTTGGTGTCTGACATAGCAGCCAGTTTGAATCAGAGAAGAAAAGAATTGTCCAAAAGATATAGAAACAGATTTTGAGAGAAAATCTTGAGCAGAGCTCAAAGGAGACTACTCAGCACAACGTTCGTCAGAAAATCGGAGGGAAGGCAGCTCCTCACAGGAGGTTCTAAAGGGGTGAGGCAATCTGATTTGTAAATTAGACCCAAACTCAAACTTGAACCAAACAACGATGAGTTATTATATTGACCTGGTCCATGTATTATGTGCATACATTTTTAGGCCTGGTTTTTCTATTCCACCGGGGACTCCCATCTTGACAGCGGGGGAAGTATTCAAGCATGTAAATCTATGAAAGCTTCAATACTAGAGTAAGATAAAGTACCACAGAGGCCTTGTGCTGGTGAATGACCGCAGTGAATGACCAACATCTGCTTACTGCAGAATTGCCATAGCATGGAGCTGGTCGTTTTAGGTAGGGACATAATTCCTTACCACAGTGTCGTTGAGAAACTGTCGTAAGACCAATCAAGTTGGGAGCGGAACTCCAGATCAACACCCGAAGGCATGGAAAGAAAGGAACCAACATCAACGTGCAGGGGTAGTACTTGTATGCAGATCGGCTCCATCTCCTCCAGGGCAGTGCAGAGTTGCTGCAAAGTTACACAACACCACATACCAGCACGCAGGAGCACTTCTAACGAAAATCTCCAGATCCAGTCAGGCACCTGGGGATATTGTCAAGATGAGGAATCTGTGGTTGGACATATCTCTCAGGAATGTGTATTTATGCCAGTTTGTCAATCTAGATAAATTATAATGGTTGCATTTTCTGTCAGACACATAAAGGCACCACTATTTACACCACAACTGATAAGCCTAGTTGGTGTACACCACCTCAAATCAATTCCTTATTGTGCTTTGTACTCTTTACTGAATCTTTTGTGCAAGATTTCTGTTCAAATTGTATTACCGCTTCTTAACAGTTAGCCATTGCAGAAGCCATTTACCACACAACCACCAGACAACAGTACATGTAGCACACAATACTCACAGCCACTCTGCAGATATCACCTACACCAACCAGCAGCAATACCAATGAAAGCAGGACAATGGCCTATTAAACCTCCAATTAAATAACAAAAATATGTTCCTACGGCACAAAGACCAATTAAAATAAATATATATATATATATACACACACACACACACATTCACTTAAAGGTTCACTTAAGATTTTACCCACACAAAACCAGAGAAATTCAGCAGTTCTAGTTAGAGTTTTTTTTTTTTTTCAAGTAACTATAACTCGTGCCCCAGTCATGGTGTTTCTTCATTAACTTGACTGCCAACATTTCACGTTATAAAAGTGGTCATAACCGCTGTAAAATCAGGGGTAATTAACAGTGCATGGCAAGAGCTCAAGTTATAGTTACCTTAGGCTGCAAGTTATAGTTACATGAAAGAACTATAATTGCTGAATTGCTCTGGTTTTGAGCAAGTAAATTAGTGAGCAAACCCAACGCCCCTGAAGCTTCGCTTTAAGTGATTTTTTTATTAAACAATTTTAATTATTATATGTTAATCTAACCATTGCTGCGCATGGCCAAATGCCAGAACCCAAACCCGCACCACGCACGGTCAAAGGCAGTGTGCGGCAGGGGTTGGCTGCAGCCCTGTTGCTCTGGGTGTGAGAATAGGTTTGAAAGGGTGTCTCCGAGCGTGAGAGGGTGCCTCAGGGGTTTCATATTGGGGAAGGGGACATGCGCCACTCCCATCCCCCAGCCAATTTGGGCCCCGGTGACCCAATCCCCCAGGGCTGGCCTCAATACATATTCAGGGCCAGCTCTAGGGCAGTGCAATCGGTGCAACCTCAAAAAGGTGCGGACTTTGGGTAGGGGCACCATGTTTGCAAGTTTAGTATGGCTTCAAATGTATCTGCTACTGCGTTTGCCTCCAGCAGTTTCAGGCAACAATAAAAAGTTAAAGCTAGCTCCATAATTAATGTTCTTCCTGGAGAGAGATCGGAGTTTTGTCTAGTGGAAGTTTAGACAGAGAGGTAATATGCCAGTTGAACTGAATGTTTACCATGAAGATCACAAAGCACGTGTAATGTGAATAGGTCAGTAGGTTACTGCTTTTGTCAGAGATCCTTTTGTTGCTTGCAGTTTAGAAGCTAAAATCCTAATAAAGAACAGTAAGCAATTAATTGTCAAAGATCTGCATGCAAACCTCAAGGTATAGATTAGAGCGTTATGATTTTTCTCCCTAGTCTTTCATTAAGCTAATGTTGATAAACTGGCTCATTTGAGTAGAAATCAATTCTTATTACTAAAGAGAACCTCAAACCATGGTGTAACCTTTTAAATACTGAGTTTCTGCTTCTCTGGACCAAGCACTCAATCTCTACTTCCCACCAGTATGAATGACATGCCTCCTATACTTAGTAGTCCTCTGTCCTTTTAACATTTCCTATACACTGATTTACACACCTATGATTGTCTCTGTGTAATGTGTGTGTGATGTAAAGTATTCTGACATCTTACACTGTAATGAGTACTGCTAAGACAGTTAAATTAATCTAAGACTTGAACACTTAAGGGGCACTGTTAGAAGGTGGTAGTGAGGGAATCTGTGGCATAGGTAGTCACTGGGCGGCACCAATAAACTTTGCTGCACCGGTCACCATCAGTGCTAAAGTACATATTTTATGCAGCTCCCCGTCTGTGAGAGCAATCGTTTCATCCGTTTCCCTGCCCGCATCTCTGCAGGCAGGGAAACAGACGAAAACTCTGCTCCCAGAAAACCAACTGTTTGACTGCTCTTGCTTCCTGGGAGCGGAGTTGTGTTTGCTCCGACATGGTGGGAGCTGCAAAGCTCCCAAGTCAGACCAAACAGCTATATCCTGGGGGTGTGCAATGCACACTCAGGAGCCAGCCCTGAGGTGGGTGTGGAGGGCAAGGGGTGGCGCCACCAGGGCCATTATTGGCTCCAGAAGTGGGGGCCCGCTGCCCCCTCCATCATTTGTTTGTAGCCCCTGGGAGGTGGTGGACCCCGAGGCTGCAGGGGGATGAAGGCACGCGGCCCGCCCTAAATGTGAATTAATACCACAGGGAGGTAGCGGGTGCAGGGCACCCGCTTTAATTTCATAATTACCCCTGAGGAGGTGTTGTCAGGAATAAGGCCAGGCGTGGTCCAGGTCCCGCCCGAAATGCCGCTGCGTGACTTTGCTGTGCTTTATGCGCACCACTTTTCATCTCCTCTTGTTCCAAAGGTGACTATCAGAGTCATCTGCCTTGTGGCAAAACTCAGAGCGGCAGGTTCAGGTAATTGGTGGACAAGATGCACTTATCAATGCTATTCTATGAAGGGACTACAATTCCCATGTTTTTAGAGGCAGCAGCCATCTTGGGGTATGGCAGGCCTATAAATGCCCAGCCACACCCAAGCACGTTGCTCACTATTTTGAAGACTTCGATGCAGCCAGACCTTGTGGTAGTTCTCTGGAGAAGAGCAGAGTTCCTGAATGGCAGAGTGTTGTCTAATTGAAGTCCCTGGTGCATTCAAAAACGAGTAGGTCGTACTCGCAGCGGTAAGGTCTTGCTGAATCCCAGTTTGGAGGAAGTTATTACTTCCAAGAGGTATAGCGCGCTTTTGGCACAGATTTTCAAAGCGTTAATTCACAGATATAACGCGCTTTGGTGCAGAGTAATTCAAGGTGTTTCAGTTCACAGATGTAAAGCGCTCTTTTGGTACAGTAATTCAAAGCGTTTCAGTTCACAGATATAACACGCTTTGGTGCACAGTAATTCAAAGTGTTTCCATTCACAGACGTAAGGCACTTTTTTGGCACAGTAATTCAAAGCGTTTCAGTTCACAGATATAACGGTGGTGTACAGTAATTCAAGGTGTTTCTGTTCTTAGATGTAAAGCGCTCTTGGCATGATAATTCAGGCGCTTCAGTTCATAGATGTAAAGCGCTTTTCGCATGATGATTCAGGCACTTCAGTTCACAGATGTAATTGCTTCAATTCACAGGAGGAAAACGGTTCTTGGCATGACAATCTAAGTGATTTGAGTTACTTGAGTAAAAGCGCTTCCTGGTATTATTAAGTAAAGCGCTTTAAGTTCAATGAGAAAAACCTTTTAGCATTTATGTTTGTGAATGTGAAGATATTTCTGGAGATAACCAAATCATAGTTTTCACTGTTCTTTGAAAAGCTTAAGATGTGAAAAGCATATTTAATTCTTTGAGATTTTCTAAGTCATGATCAAAGGTTTATGTTGCGAATACATAGATATTACAAGATTGATATTCTGTGAATAATCATAGTTCAAAGTTCTTGTTATCGCTTGACTCTTGTTCCATGTTTCAAAGAAGGGGCTTTGCCCTTATTTCAGAAGAGATCTTAACTTGATATCTTTGAGACGCATTTAGTCAAGAGTCGATAAATGAGTAAATGCATATTCGTTTTAACCTTTACTTTTCAGATTTCTCTCCCTGCTGTTCCCTTCCCTAATTCCCTTCCCCCCGACTGGCTTCATCATAACTGTGCTATAATAGCTCTTTGAGTAGATGACGCCGGGAGGTGGGCCTTTTGTCCAGTGACGTGCAGATCCCGAGGAAAGGACCCTGTGACAGGTGGTGGTCCCTGGGGCATGGGCAGGACCAGCAGGCCCTTCCCATACTTATATTTATGAGTCCTGGGGGGGTGGTGGTACCTGGGGCACAACAACGCCCTAAGAGTGTGGCACTGTGCACCCCCTCCTTAATTTTCAAAATATACTGACATTCCCCCGGGACCTGGCTTTAGTATAAACAAGCACAGGATACTGTGGGGTTTTTTGGGGTTTTTTGGGGGGGTAAAATATTTTTCCGCAAATTTGTCGGAAATCATTTTTTTTTTTATGTGCTTTTTTGCCCTGGCGGGGTCCCTATGGGACCCAAACACCAGAGCTTAGGGGTCAGGGTGTCCTCACTCTGGCCATTTTCCTTTTTTTTAAAAAACTTTTTTCTGGGACTTGGCTGAATCAGATTCCCAAGATGGCTGGCAACACTTCCCAGTTAAAGTGTTGACAGCCAATCAGATCTCAGCTCAAGATCAGGAGTATTTGCGAAGCCTTCACGCATCTAGATGTGTATTTCTTGTAGTAGCTCACAAACTATTGAATTAATTTACACCAAACAACAAAGAGGCTTCTTTCTGGACTAAAAGCTACCTTTCTGCCAAAATTGGTGTAATTCCGTCCAGTAGTTTGCACTGTAGTTGTGTTCAAAACCCCTATGGGAATTATAATGGGAAATACACTTTGACTCCCCCAACCCCTTTTTTTCCCCCTCAGACCCCACTTGACCGTTCACCCCAAAACTTCCCATGTACAACAAGATTCTTGGGAACACTTTTTTAGGGAAATTGTTAAGATTTGACAAACGGCGCCAAAGATATAGGCAAGTCAAAAAATGTTTTTTTCCACAGAAACATGGTCCTAACTACCTACCTACTGGTGACCGGCAATAAATATACACATATATATATATATATACACACACACACACACAGTTAGACACACATAAATATATATACACACACACACTCGCTCTTTGCACTAACAGGGCTATCATCACTGATCAAAGTTATGACTCCTACTCTGCTCTGTCTCTAATGTTTAATTAGTTGAGCCTGCATTTGCAAATATTAGTCTTTGGTGATATTAGTTTTCTGCAAACGTTAAGTCGTATCAAGGGTGTTCTTACTGTGTGATTTTGTCTTGAACCCATTGATCGGTCAACCCAACAATTGTCCACCTAGAAGAAGGAACAAAATCAAGTTAGAAGGCAAGTTTAGATATCAAATCAAAAAGGAAAATTGCAATAATTCTCATTTATACTTTAAACACACTGGAGTACTGTTTTTTGGGTTTTTTCATTTTGAGCCCTGGTATCAAAACAAAAAGGGTACTTGCATTTAACAATTCTGCACTATGAGTATCTTAAAAACTCACATACAATTGAATGATTCCTGCCAGACTCTGAATTCTAAGCAAACTGAAAACTAAAATAGTAAATACACCAGTATACCATGTCTCCTATCAGCATCATTATTTAAGTCTTGTGTCTGGTCAATCGGGTAAGATTTCCTAACAACTTTGCAACAAATATAAGTCCAACAAAAAATGGGTGGCTGCATACAAATCCTTGGGTATTCTACTCAGACTGTGTTTACTATAAACTCAAAAACAAGAAAGGAGAGGCACTGTAAACTGGAATCAAAATATGTTCCACTTTTAAGAATTCCTTAACCTGCTCCTTCCCAACATGACTCAGAGGGTCATGCACTTAATTTTTTAAGTGAAAGAGTATTTATTTGAAGTAACTATAAGAAAATTAGTTACCTGTAACTGCAGTTATCCAGTATTGGCATCTTTTATAGATTCACATGCTTGAATTATTCCCAGTCGTCAAAGTGGGAGTCCTACAGTACCTTAGAAAAGCAGTATGCAAAAACACCATAGGCTATAAAGGCAGAAGGCTCAGAGTTCACTAGTTTATGTCCTTTTTAAAAAGGATTAAACTTGAACTATATCCAATCAGATGTCAACACTCACAACAGAGGCTCCTTCCCTCAGATTTTCTTGAGTACTAGAGTTAAGAATATTGTTATAATATAAGGGAAGCCTCTAAGGGGAGGAGGGTGGGTCGCAAATTAATCTATGAAAGATGCTAATACTGGATAACTGCAGTTACAGGTAAGAAACCTATTTTCTTATCCATTATTGGATCTTTCATATTCACATGCTTGATTCATAATAGCAAACAGTACAACTACTTTGAAAAAATAGTTAGAGGGTGCTGGTCATCAGAGTATTCACATGTGCACGCAAAAAGTATGCAATACTTATGTTAGAAATGGATAAGTTACATACCTGTAAATCCTAGTTCTCTTCCAGGGGTATCCTCATCAAAGTCATAAACATTGAATATTCCCGCCCTTGTGCGGGGACCCCGGAGCATATATAAAATATATACACATTATACATGTGTAACAAACAGTCATGCAGGCTATCATGTTAAAAACAGGCTAAAATGCTTTATTTCTATGAAGTTTTTTTTTTTTTTTTTTTTTAAATACTACAATAGAGCATAAATAAGTATCCAAGCTCCTAAAACTAGGCTTGGGGAAGTAAGCAGTAGCAAACTCTAGTGAGAAAATAGAGAAAACTGCATTGAAAAACAATGAAGCATTCTTAGCCAATAGGCTGCATGTAGGTTAACACAGGAGAACCATAAAAACTTTGGCACTGTGCCTTTAAGACCCTGAGCACCTCCAGTATCCCACCATGCCTCAGGGGTGAAGGAAAGGTGACAGTTGGTTCACAGTTAGGTCAGTTCTTTTTACGGTGACAATTTGTATAATTGAATCAAAATACTGTCTGTCCTGCACTTCCAGTAGACGTGCGTCCGGGGAGGAGGGTGGGTTGTTTATGACTTTGATGAGGATACCCCTGGAAGAGAACTAGGATTTACAGGTAAGTAACTTATCCTTCTCTTCCAGGGGATCCTCATCAATAGTCATAAACATTGAATAGATTAGCAAGCCCATCCCTAAACCCAGCGGACTGTCCGATAGAAGTGCAGGAATAGACATGTCTTACGCAAATAAATTCCTTAGAGAGGCCTGCCCCACTTGGGCATCCGCTCTTGCATCTGAGTCTAAACAATAATGTCTTGTAAAAGTATGGACAGACTTCCATGTAGCAGCCTTACAAATCTCAGATATAGGAACATTGTTAAGGAGAGCAGCAGTAGCCGCTTTTCCCCTTGTGGAATGCGCTCTAGGCCGCGCTAGCAATTGTCTATTAGCTAGCTGGTAAGTATTAACAATACAAGAGACTATCCATCTTGATATTGTTCGCTTAGATGCTGCTTCTCCTGTCCTTAAATGACCATAGTTCACAAACAAGCGGTTAGAGTGTCTAATCGATTTTGTCTTGTCCAGATAAAATTTCAGCACTCTTTTCAAGTCTAATGAGTGCAATGCTTTCTCAGCCGGAGTTTCCGGATTGGGAAAGAACGTCGGTAAAGTTATGGTCTGATTAATATGGAATTCTGACACCACCTTCGGAAGGAAAGATGGGTGAGTTCGTAGAACTACTCTATTGTCATGAAAAACCGTGTACGGTTCTTTTGCAGACAAGGCCTGGATCTCACTGACCCTCCTCGCTGAAGTAATGGCCACCAGAAAAGCCGTTTTCCACGTAAGGTGTTGTAAGGAGGCCTTATGGATAGGCTCGAAAGGAGGGCCCATAAGTTTTGCTAGGACTATGTTCAGTTCCCACGGAGGAGAAGGCCTCCGAATTGGCGGAAAAACTTTCTTCAAACCTTCTAAGAAATCCTTGACTACAGGTTTCGTAAAGAAGGATTCCTGAGAAGGTGACTTGCGATAGGCAGTAATAGCAGACAAATGTACCTTAATAGATGATACCTGCAGACCGGATTTCGCTAGGTGAAGCAAATAGGACAGTATGACGTCCTCCTGCGCCCGTATGGGATTATGGCCTTGCTGACAGCACCATATGTAGAATCTCTTCCACTTAAAAGCGTAGGAACGCCGCGTGGAAGGCCGTTTGGACTCTTTCAAGATGTTCATGCACTCCTGCGAGAGTCCTAGGTGCCCATACTGCAGGAATTCAGGAGCCATGCTGTTAAGCTCAGAGAGGGTAGGTTGGGATGCAGAATCCTGCCCTTCATTCTGCTCAGAAGATCCGGTCTGCACGGCAGCCTCCTGTGAGGTTTTTCCGACAGGTTGAGGAGATCCGTGTACCAGAATTGTCGAGGCCATTGTGGCGCTATAAGAATCATTCTGGTCCTGGATCCGTAAAGTTTGCTGATCACTGCCGGAATGAGGGGAATCGGAGGAAAAGCGTAAAGAAATGTCCCTGACCAGTCGATCAACAGGGCATTCCCTCGAGATCCTGGACGGTAGAACCTGGATGCGAAGTCTGGGCATTTCCTGTTTACATCGTCTGCGAAGAGGTCCAGTTGAGGCCGACCCCATTGCGCGAAGATGTATTCTGCGACTTCGTCGTGCAGGACCCAATCGTGAACGTCCTCCAGGTGTCTGCTTAGAAAGTCTGCTTCTACGTTCTGCTGACCTGGCAGGTGAACTGCTGTGATTGACATTCCTCTGGCCAGGAGCCAATGCCATATCGCTTGGGACTCTCGTGAAAGGGGTAGGGATCTCGTTCCCCCTTGCTTGTTCAAGTAATACATCGTGGTTGTATTGTCCGTCTGTATCAATAGAGTTTTCCCCTGAATTAGCGGAGTGAAAGACTTGAGAGCCAGATGGACCGCTCTGAGTTCTAGCAGATTGATGTGGTACTGCTTCTCCTTGTCTGACCACAGACCCTGCGCTTGAAAAGGACCCAGATGAGCCCCCCATCCCTGAAGAGACGCATCCGTTACCAGAGTGTCGGATGGAAGTACCTGGTGAAACGGAGCGCCCACTGACAGGTGAGGTCTGTGCATCCACCATCTCAATGACTGCAGTGCTACCTCCGGTAGCCGCATTGTGTCTTCCCAGCGACCTGTTCTTTGGCTCCAATTGGCCTCCAATGCCTCTTGGAGGGGTCTCATGTGGAGTCTGGCATTTGGGACAATAAAGATGCACGATGCCATGGAGCCCAGTAGTGATGTCACCTGACGTGCCGTAGGTGCGCTGGCTCTCAACAGGTCCTGGCACTTCATGTTTATTGAGGACAGTCGTTCCTCCGAAGGATACACTTTTTGTAGTTCTGTGTTTATGATAGCTCCTAGGTAGTGAAGACTCTGCGTTGGAGTCAAGGTTGACTTCTGGTAATTGAGCTGAAGACCTAGAGCTTCGCAAACTCCTAGTACAATGTCCCGATGGCTTCTCGCCTGCTCCGGAGAAGAAGCCTTTAGTAGCCAGTCGTCTAGGTATGGATATATGTATATCCTTTGTCTTCGTAGATGCGCCGCCACCACTGCCATACATTTCGAGAAAACTCTTGGAGCAGATTTCAGGCCAAAGGGTAGAACCCTGAACTGGTAATGCTGTAACGCTACTCGAAAACGCAGGAATTTTCGATGCTTTGGAGCTATTGGGATGTGGAAATACGCATCCTGCAGGTCGATGGAGCACATCCAGTCTCCCTGATGCAGTTGAGGGAAAATTTGGTGAAGCGCTAGCATTCTGAACTTCTGCTTTCTTATGTATTTGTTCAGCAGTCTTAGATCCAGGATTGGCCTGAAAACGCCCTCTTGACCCTTCTTTGCTACTAGAAAGTAACGGGAGTAGACCCCCTTTCCTCTGTGGGCAGGTGGAACCCTTTCTATGGCATTCTTTCTTAGGAGGGCGAGAGCCTCCTTGCGTAGCAAGTTGAGATGAGCCGGATTGTGTTTGGTTGGTGGCAAGTGTGGTGGAGGCTGCTTGAAAAGGAGAGAATAGCCATGTTCGACAATATTGAGCACCCATTTGTCTCTTGTGATAGAGTGCCACTCGTGAAGATGAGCAATAATACTTGCCCCCACCGGAGTGGTGTACAGTGTCGAGGGAAGCGAGACTTCATTGTTTAGTGGGTGCTTTTGGAGTGGACTGTTGAGGTCTACTTGACCCTCGCTCCCTTGTGTTTCTTCGCTGAAACAGAGGGCGTCCCTGTCGTTGCTGAGACCTTTGCGACCAATGAGGGGTTTGAACCCTCTGTTGGAAAGGGCGTCTATCGTACGGTCTGTACCTCCGCCTGAAATCTTTCCTTCTTTCGAGGCCTACCGCCTTCATGGTATCCACCTCGGTCTTCATGCGGGCCATCTCTTCGTCTGCATGGGCACCTAATAGAGAATTCCCGGCAAATGGGAGATTCAGGATACGTTGTTGTGCCTCCTGTTTCAAGCCAGTGAGCCTCAGCCAGGAAGATCTCCTCGCACAGATACCATGTGCGTACCCATGAGCCGCCAAATCCGCCCCATCCGCTGCCGCGCTGATAACTTGGTTAGATACCAGGCATCCTTCCTGTAGAATCTCTTGGAAATCTTGCCTGTCTTCTCTGGGCAGTTTTTCTGTAAATCTACTGAGGGAATCCCACAGAGAACGATCGTACCTGCCCAGGAGCGCAGACGCACTAGAGACCTTCATTGCTGAAGCCGCTGTCCCGCACATCTTTCTTCCCAGAGAGTCTAAATGCCTGCTCTCTTTATCCGGGGGTACCGTGGATGAAGATGCCACCGAGTGGGTCTTTCGGGCGGCAGCTATGATCACTGAGTCTGGTGGCGGATCCTTCCTAAGGAATAAAGGGTCTTGCTCTGGAGCCTTGTACTTTTTAAGAATCCGAGCCGGGGCAGACTTAAGCGAGGCTGGGGCCAGAAAAGTGTCCATGGTCGGCTGCAACAAACCAGGCACTAGAGGCAGCAACTTTTTCGACGCTGATCTCTGTTGTAGCGTCTCAAAGATGATTGATGAGGAGGTAGACGGTTCTGGAACCTCTATATTGAGTTTCTGCGCTCCTCTTAGCAACACCTCGTTGAAAGTGGTTATGTCATCCACTGGTGAGACTCTAGCAGGTGGTGAATCTGTAAGAGTAGGTGAGTAACGCCCGACAGAAGAACCTGATGAAGACCAAGAGGGTGATCTTCTTGAGCGCGACCTGGATCTCCGTTGAGAGCGAGATCTGCTGCGGGACGCTGTAGCCGAGCGCCTAGGCCTCGCGGTCGGCTGTCGAGGAGCTGAACGAGCCCGTTCTGCCCCGGCTGTCGGCGATGGCGTTCTTGGCGGGGAGGCAGTGGGTGAATACATTTGCGAATATTGCGAATCTGGGGAGGCCGCTGGTCTGTTGAGGCTCTCCAGCCATCTCGGAGATAGGTTGATGGGCGAGACATGCCCAGGAGATGCTCTTGACCGAGAAGAGTCGCTCGGTATGGAGACCACTGGAGACTGAGCCTTGTCTGGCGAGGGGCGATGTTCTGCTCCCTGTTGGACAGGTAAAACCTGCTTCGACGTCGATGGCTGTTTCGACGTCGAAGGACGCTCAGTCGGTTGGTCCTGCCTCGACGTTGATTGCCTCGACGTCGAACGGCGTTCCTTGGACCTCGACCTGCTCGCCGTCGTGTGCCTCGACGTGGAGCGATGGGAGGTTGACGGCGGATGTTTCTCGTGCCGTCGTGGAGATCTCGACGTCGTGTGTCCTGACGTCGGGGAGCGCACAGCCTTTGGCGGCGACCGGACATGCCGGCGATGGCTCGACGTCGATCAGCGGGCTGCCGTCGACGGAGACCTGCCCCTGCTCTGATGTTCCCTCGACGCCGTTCCCTTCGACGTCGGGTGTGTCGCCGTCGACGGCGCTCTATGCCGGTGGGACGGTGGTAGCGACGACGTCGACGGTGAACAAACAGGTATTTTCCTACCTGTCGACGTCGACCGGGCCATTCTCTCCTGAGAATGGCCTTCTGGATGCTTGGGGAGTGAGGAGGACGATGTTCTTTTCCTCTCCTGAAGCCCATGAAGTCGGATCTTCTCTCTGTCTTTCAGAGTCCTCCTAGACATGTTCTTACAGTACTTACAAGTGTCAGGGCAGTGACTCTGAGGCAGGCACACTATGCACAGAGAGTGGGGATCTGACTGGGCCTTCTTCTTCCCACAAGCAGGGCATTTGACAAAAAGAGAAGGCATTTTTCTGTCAGAAAAAACCTTCCTAGCTCAGACAAAGATGTTACTTGTCGAGTGAAAAGTGAAAAAACGCTTTTTTAAAGAATTTTTCTGAGGAAAACTCAGAAAAACTGAGAGCTCAATGCTCCAGGATCCTCTCAGAAGAAGCCGGAAAAAAGAACTGACCTAACTGTGAACCAACTGTCACCTTTCCTTCACCCCTGAGGCATGGTGGGATACTGGAGGTGCTCAGGGTCTTAAAGGCACAGTGCCAAAGTTTTTATGGTTCTCCTGTGTTAACCTACATGCAGCCTATTGGCTAAGAATGCTTCATTGTTTTTCAATGCAGTTTTCTCTATTTTCTCACTAGAGTTTGCTACTGCTTACTTCCCCAAGCCTAGTTTTAGGAGCTTGGATACTTATTTATGCTCTATTGTAGTATTTAAAAAAAAAAAAAAAAAAACTTCATAGAAATAAAGCATTTTAGCCTGTTTTTAACATGATAGCCTGCATGACTGTTTGTTACACATGTATAATGTGTATATATTTTATATATGCTCCGGGGTCCCCGCACAAGGGCGGGAATATTCAATGTTTATGACTATTGATGAGGATCCCCTGGAAGAGAAGGGGTCTCTAGTTGGCAGTCGGTTTGCACCCTGTCCAAGTAGGAACCCCCACTCTAGTCAGGATAAGGGAGATACTGGCTCAGATAACCCCTGCTCACCCCCCTTGGTTGCTTGGCACGAGCAGTCAGGTTTATCTCAGAAGCAATGTGTAAAGCATTTGCACATAACACACAGTAATAAGTGAAAACACTACAAAAGGACACCACACTAGTTTTAGAAAAATAGCCAAAATTTATATATGTAAAACAAGACCAAATACAATAAGAATCCAACATACATTAAGGAAAATATGAACTATGCAAGATTTACAAAAAAATAGTTCCTTGAAGTCAATAGCTCCACCTGGGGCTATCACGGTGTTGTGATCAACAAAACCAACAGTTCAGGCTGGCTGCAGTGTCGCATGCCAGCTACGGTGTCGGGAAGACCCGCAAACAGTATCTTGGATTTGCAGGGTGTCGTGATCCCTGCGTTGAGCTCCGGAGAGCTGCGTCGCTTCCGGAGTCTGTGCAGGGAGTTGTCAGGCCCTTGTAGTCACACGCGTTGCGGATTGAACTCCGGGCTGATGAAGTCAGGTGCGCCGACGTCTGGGCTGCGGTGCAAAGCGGGACGATGAGACGTGCAGTGCCCACAGGTCACAGTGCAGGCAGCGGCTCAGTGACTGTGCCCAGCGTCATCTGTGAGACCAGGGCTGCGGGCAGTGCGACGTGCGGTGTCCACAGGTCACGGTGCAGATAGGATGCCTGGTGGCGACACTGGTGTCGATGATGCTAGCGTCGGTGGACCGGGGCTGCGCTTAGTGTACCTCACAAGCAGTGTCCACAGGCCACGGTGCAGGCAGCGGCGCCGGTGTCAGCAGGAGCGGTGTCGCCGGGGATGCCCAGGCTGCAGTGTGAGCAGGCGATGCCAGAGTGTGGGGCCCACAGCTCACGGTGCGAGCAGCGGCTCGGTGAAGTCGTCCGATGACTGCGTCGTGAGACCAGGGTCGCAGTGCGAAGCGGGGCAATGTGGCTCCGTGTGGCTTCAGCAGGCCACGGTGCAGGCCAGCGGCGTCGTTGCTGTGGTTTCTCCTCTTGAGCAGCACAAACCACACACCTCCCTGCGCTGCAGATCAAGGAAACTGAAGGCTTTGGTGTCCCTGAGACTTCCAACAGGAGGCAAGCTCTACTCCAGGTGTGAACAGCCCAACTGTCAAACTGACCCAGACAGGGAATCCACAAACAGGCAAAGTCACAGAATGGACTAAGCAAGAAAATGCCTACTTTCTAAAAGTAAAATCAACTTTACTAAAAGATGTATTTTTAAATTGTGAGCTCAGAGACCCCAAACTCCACATGTCCATCCGCTCCCAAAGGGAATCTACACTTTAATCCAATTTAAAGGTAGCCCCCATGTTAACCTATGAGAGGGACAGGCCTTGCAACAGTGAAAAACGAATTTAGCGATATTTCACTGTCAGGACATATAAAACAAATTACTATATGTCCTACATTAACCATACACAGCACTCTGCCCTTGGGGCTACCTGGGGCCTACCTTAGGGGTGCCTTACATGTAAGAAAAGGGAAGGTTTAGGCCTGGCAAGTAGGTACACTTGCCAAGTAGAAGTTACAGTCAAAACTGCACACACAGACACTGCATTGGCAGGTCTGAGACATGATTACAGAGCTACTTATGTGGGTGGCACAACCAGTGCTGCAGGCCCACTAGTAGCCTTTGATTTACAGGCCCTGGGCACCTCTAGTGCACTTTACTAGGGACTTACCAGTAAATCGAATACGCCAATCATGGATAAATCAATCAATCAATCAACAGTACAATTTCTATAGGGAACAGTTGCACTATAGCACTGATTAGCAGTGGTAAAGTGCACAGAGACAATAAACCAGCAAAAACAGACCTGAAAAAAATAGGAGGAAGGCGGCAAAACGTTTGGGGATAACCCTGCAAAAAGGGCCATTTCCAACAACTTACATTCTGTGTGTACGTAAATAAGCATACATACATGGAGGGAGATATTAAACTTTTCATCTAAAAGAACTGACTTACAGAAACAATTCTAGTGCAGTGACTTGACTGCAATTTGAGTAGTTTGCATAGGGGAAAAAAAAAAAAAAAACTATTGAGAGGCTCACTTTATTGGAATAGATAACGCAGGGCCGTTTGTCCCATTGCCACGTCACTTCCATGCATGGATTAGAGGCAGTAATGCTGCATGAAGGAGTGGGTCCTCTTAAAAGTCACAGCACAGCGTATTTGTTCCAGCAAATCAATGAGTGTATTTGTAAAGTGCGCTACCACCCGCGAGGGTCTCAAGGCACTGAAAGAGCAGCAGAGGAAGATACTACCCTTGTCGAGTGCTCCTTAGCTTGGCAAAGGTTTTACTGCTATGGAATGGCAAAACTGGATGGTTCAGGACAGCCACCTTACTTTTGTTACTGCAGTCCCTTGTCATCAAGGTCGTAGGACAATAACAGTTGATCAGTCTTGTGAGTAGCTTTTTTACATTGGAGATAGAATTTGAGACGTCGCTTAACATCCAATGTATGGCGAAATCGTTCCACTGGTGTGGTTGGATTGGGGAAAAAAAACGTACAAAGAATTATTGCTTAATTGAGATGGAATTGAGAGGGCACTCAGAATGAATTCTGGATTAGTTCTGAGAATGACGAACTCCTCTGTGAAGCGTAGGAAAAGTTATTGGGTAGTTAAAGCTTGTGTCTTATTAACCCTGCTGGTGAAGGGGTTCAAAAGACAATTTCATTAATTGTGAGAACGTTAAAATGCCATTCTGGGGGAGGGGCAGTTACTGGAGGAAACTCCCTGAACAAACCCTTCATGAAATGCTTAATTAGTTGTGAGGAACAAAGATACTGTGTCTGACGATCGCCTATATCTGGAAATTGCTGCTAAGGGTACCTTGACTGAAGAATGGACGAAGCGAGATTTTGCTATCTGTTCTGGAGAGGCTTCAAACCGGTATAAGTCATTTTGCTAGCACCAGAAACAGAAAGGTTTACATTTCAAACTGTAATTTCTTTTTGTGCTGTCCGTTCTAGCTTTAGAGAGTATGTCTTTGCACTCTTGAGTGAGTTCCAGATGTCTGAATTCACAGAATTCAAGAGCCATGCTTTTAAGTGTAGCAGCGCTGGTTTTGGATGCAATATCTGCCCCTTGTGCATTGATAGAAGCATTCAAAGTCATGGGAGGTGTATTGGTGTGGCTTCAAACATGAGGAGGCGTTCCGTGTACCAGAACTGTATGGGCCACTTGGGAGCAATCAGGATTAGGCAACAGTTTTCCACTTATCTTCGAGAGGACTTTGGGAATTAGCAGGAAAGGGCGTATGCATAAATCCGGGACCGTCACATCAAAAGGGCATCCCCCCCACAGCCCTGGAAGAGAGTATTGACTGACAGAACTGGCATTTTGTATTCCTGCTCACTGCAAAGAGATCCAGTGTTGGTTTTCCCCATAGTGTGAATATCTTGCCTAATTGGATTTGGTCTAGCTCCCATTTGTGACAATCGTCTTTGGCCCTGCTGAGGACATCCGTTAGTGTTGCATACTCCTGAGGTGTTCGGCTTTCAAGGAGAAGTGATTTGTTAACCAGCACCACAAATCCTGGGCTGCTTGCAAGAGTGTTTGAGATTGTGTGCCTCCTTGCTTGTTGATATAATACATGCTGGTAGTATTGTTTGTCCGGACTAAAACCGAAGATCCTTCTATCCTTGGAAGAAAAGATTGCAGTGTGAGGAAGAAAACAAGTTACTTACCTAGAACTACAGTTATCCAGTATTGGTATCTTTCATTAATTCACATGCTTGAATCATCCCCGAAGTGGGAGTCCCACGGTACATAAAATAGCAATTAACAAATCTTTTTTTTTCCTATAAGCTATAATGGAAACACCAGCCACTAGTATATCCCATCCATGTCCTTTTGAGATAAGGACCAAAACCTGCTGGCCAATCAGGCACCAACACTCTCCAGAGAAGCTCCTTCCATCAGATTTTCTAGCACGAGAGTGAAAAGATTATGACCTAAGAGGAAATGCGAGTGTCTAAGGGGAGGAGGATGGGTCGCATGTGAATTTATTAAAGATACCAATACTGGATAACTAAAGTTACAGGTAAGTAACTTGTTTTCTTATCCAGTATTGGATCTTTCATAAATTCACATGCTTGAATCTGAATAGCCAGCAGTACTGTCGATAAACGTTATACTCGCAGTGGATGGAGGGTGCGAGCATAGACATCCTTTAAAACATATCAAATAGATAGCTCATAAATCTTGTATTACGAACTTAAACAAATATACGTTTTATATATATACACACACACACACACACACACACACACACATACATATATATATGGAAAATGTCACTTACCCAGTGTACATCTGTTCGTGGCATGAGACTCTGCAGATTCACATGCTGTGCATATCCCGCCATCTAGTGTTGGGCTCAGAGTGTTACAAGTTTTTTTTCTTCGAAGAAGTCTTTTTGAGTCACAAGATCGAGGGACTCCTCCCCTTTCGGCTCCATTGCGCATGGGCGTCGACTCCATGTTGTTTTCCCCCACAGAGGGTGAAGTAGGAGTGGTGTATATAGTAATACTGCCCATGCAATGGAGTAAGTATGTATGTACATAATGTGTCTAAAAGTGATATATATATTTACAAATTTACAAATGTACAAGTTTATTTTTATCAACTTATAACGGCTACAGGCTCCCGGGGAGGTGGGAGGGCGCAAGTGAATCTGCAGCGTCTCATACCACGAACAGATGTACACTGGGTAAGTGACATTTTCCGTCCGATGGCATGTGTAGCTGCAGATACACATGCTGTGCATAGACTAGTAAGCAGTTATCTCCCCAAAAGCGGTGGTTTAGCCTGTAGGAGTTGAAGTTGTTTGAAATAATGTTCTTAATACTGCTTGTCCTACTGTAGCTTGTTGTGTTAACACATCCACACAGTAATGTTTAGTGAATGTATGAGGCGTAGACCATGTGGCTGCCTTACATATTTCTGTCATTGGTATATTTCCTAGAAAGGCCATGGTGACGCCTTTCTTCTAGTGGAGTGTGCTTTTGGTGTAATAGGCAGTTCTCTCTTTGCTTTAAGATAACAGGTTTGAATACACTTAACTACCCATCTGGCAATGCCTTGTTTGGCTAATGGATTTCCTGCATGAAGTTTTTGAAAGGCTACAAACAATTGTTTTGTTTTGCAAAATTGTTTGGTTCTATCAATGTAATACATTAGTGCTCTTTTTATGTCTAATGTATGTAATGCTCTTTCAGCTACAGTCTGGTTGTGGAAAAAATACTGGGAGTTCCACAGTTTGATTTAAGTGGAACAGTGATATAACTTTTGGTAAAAAGTTTGGATTTGTGCGTAGAACCACTTTATGTTTGGGTTCCTGTATGGTAAATGCTTGCATTTCACTTACTATTCTAAGAGATGTGATAGCTATTAGGAAGGCTACTTTCCATGTTAAGTATTGCATCTCACAAGAGTGCATGGGTTCAAATGGTGGACCCATGAGTCGTGTTAATACAATATTGAGGTTCCACGAAGGAACTGGTGGTGTTCTTGGGGGAATGATTCTTTTTAGACCCTCCATAAATGCTTTTATGACTGGGATTCTAAATAGTGATGTTGAATGTGTAATTTGTAGATTGGCAGAAATTGCTGTGAGATGTATTTTAATGGATGAAAAAGCTAACTTAGATTTAGTAAGTAGCTTACAATGTTTTCCATGGACGCGTGTAATGGTTGAATTTGATTATTATGACAGTAATAAACAAATAGTTTCCATTTATTTGCGTAGCAATGTCTTGTAGTAGATTTCCTAGCCTGTTTGATGACCTCCATGCATTCTTGTGTAAGGTTTAGATGTCCAAATTCGAAGACTTCAGGAGCCAGATTGCTAGATTGAGCGATGCTGGATTCGGGTGTCTGATTTGTTGTTTGTGTTGAGTTAACAGATCTGGTCTGTTTGGTAGCTTGATATGAGGCACTACTGACAGGTCTAGTAGTGTTGTGTACCATGGTTGGCGTGCCCAAGTTGGTGCTACTAGTATTAGTTTGAGTTTGTTTTGACTCAATTTGTTTACTAGATACGGAAGGAGAGGGGGAAAAGCGTAAGCAAATATCCCTGACCAACTCATCCATAACACATTGCCCTTGGAGTGAGGGTGTGGGTACACCTGGATGCGAAGGTTTGGCATTTTGCGTTTTTGTTGCAAATAGGTCTATTTGCGGTGTTCCCCAGTTTTGGAAGTAGGTTTGTAGTATCTGGGGATGAATTTCCCATTCGTGGATCTGTTGGTGATCTCGACTGAGATTGTTGGCTAACTGGTTTTGAATTCCTGGTATGTACTGTGCTATTAGGCGAATGTGATTGTGAATCGCCCAATGCCAAATCTTTTGTGCTAAAAGACACAGCTGTGAGGAGTATGTCCCTCCCTGTTTGTTTAGGTAATACATTGTTGTCATGTTGTCTGTTTTGACAAGAATGTGTTTGTGGGCTTTTAGTGGTTGAAATGCTTTCAATGCTAGAAACACTGCTAGTAGTTCTAGTTGATTTATATGAAGTTGTTTTTGCTGAGTGTCCCATTGTCCCTGGATGCTGTGTTGGTTGAGGTGTGCGCCCCACCCTACCATGGAAGCATCTGTTGTGATCACGTATTGAGGCACTGGGTCTTGGA